>NC_072425.2:133139464-133448928 GCF_028878055.3 Symphalangus syndactylus
TGATGGTTACACAACATTATGAATATATTTAATACCACTGAACTGTACACTTAAAAATGTTTAAGATGGTAAATTTTATGTATATTTTACCACAATAAAAACAATTGAAAAAAAGTTCATCTACTATTTAAAACTTTCAAAATATGGTTTTAAATATTATCTAGTCTAACCCTCCATGGTTCAGAAAAAAAATTGAAACCCAAGATGGGGTGTGTTTTGTTTGCTATTGACAAATTACTCCTGAATTAGCAGCTTAAAACAATAATTTTATAGTGTTTGTAATTTTGCAGCTCAAAAATTTGGGGAGAGTTTGATGAGGCAGCTGTGACTTAGCTGCTGCAGTCGCACATGGGCTGGAACTGCAGTCATCTGAAGGCTGGGCGAGACTGAGTGACTCACGGGGTTCATTCCCACAGCTGGCCTGGCCACTGGCCGGGAGCTCAGTGGTGAATGGCCTTGAACGGGAACACCTCTCCAGCATGGCACTCTCAGGGAAATTGGATTTCCTACATAGGGGCTGTTTTCCCCCAGTGACAGTGTCCCAAGAAACTCAGGCAGAAGTTGCACAACCTTTTCCAACCCAGCCTGGAAAGTCAGACAGCATCAATACCACTGTTCTGTATTAGTGGAGTCACAAAGCCACCTAGATTCAAGAGAAGAGGACACAGATTCACCACCACCACCTCTCACTAGGATGAGTGTTAAAGAAGTCTGTGGTCACGTTTAACACCACTGCAAGAAGTAAGTTGCCCAACAGAACAAAAAGTGGCAGAGGCCAAATCGAGAGCCGTTGAGCGCATCCTGAATGTGAACTCCCTGCCTCCAGCTCAAGCTACCCAAACAGATGGACTCCATCCTAGCAGCTGAGCTCATCTAGGCCCAGTAGCTGATTCCAGGATGTCAAAGTTCTTCCTCAGCTCCTTGTCCAGCAAGGCCCAAAAGGAGGCTTTGGCCCCATTTTATGCAAATCTCTCATTCTCTAGAGGTGTCCTCTGGGCAGACACACAGGAGCAGACAGACTTGCAAGGAACTCCTATTGTCATCCATTTATTAGTCCAGGTAAGGAACACTGGGGACTCCTGGTGATAGCTTAATTACTGAGTCATGCCTGCCTCCCCTACCCCACTCGCTCTTCCCTCTTCTCTACCCAATTTCTCTGCTCACCCCTTTTCTTCCTCTTCAAAAGCTGTTGGCAGAAATTGTCAGGGAGTTGATCAGATTTATTCAATTTAGACTTAACAGACCTGGGACTCCTATTTCTCCTTCAAGTTCATACGGTTTTTGATTCCATTTACAGGTTTATTCATTTATCAGATATTTGTTTCAATTCACTTTAAACACCGGGTATGGGGAGATGGGTTCAGGGGAGATGCTCATCATTCATTGCTGGGGCTCCTTGGAGAGTTGTTGGCTGTGCCCATTCCATGTGGGCCGTGGCACTTCCAGGCATGGAGTGCTTTAAAGGGACAGGACACCAAGTCTGCATATTCCGAGCAGGGTGGGACTCTCAGGTGAGCTCGGTCCTAGTGGCTTGGTGCACCCTTGGGTGCCTATGGGAACCCCCAGACTGGGTAGTACTTCCATTTTCTAACTTAGCAAATGCCACCTTTTCAGATCAGGAGCTTCCTTGCAGTCTCATTCCTTAGGGCTAATAGGGAAGGCCCCATTAGTGTCTTCTCACACAATCCCAGATCAAGAGCCCCAGGCTCAGCCTCTACTACCTGCTCCCATCATTATGCCCCTCCATATATCTCAGGAGAGGATGCTGCCCCAATCTTCCCAGAGTTAAGGGGCCTCCAGGCCTCCAAGGAGAAGCAATAGGAAAAGGAGTCACTGGGGAAATCCCCTTTGCTCTTCACAGGGGGGGCCTTCCAGCTGCAGAGTCACCCCACCCTGGGGCCCAGAGCCCACCCACCACCATCAGGCAACTCTTTCACACATCTTCTCTCCACCCTCCTGCAATAATTTAAGCCCATTCATTCTCCATCTGCCATCTGTCTATCATATTTTGGAAGGAAAAAAGGGGAAAAAACCTGTTATTTGAACAACATTATTAAGCCTTGTTACTCTGATTAATTCCCCCACAAAAGATTTGCCAGATTCTTCAGCATTCCTCTGATGAACATATGCCTGTTTCCCTGTCCAAACTCCCCTAAAAAATAAAACAGACCCTGCCACGCCCCAGCCCTGGTATGTGGGCTGGGCCCAATCCATCCCCTGCTCCCACGTGGGCCTCTGGTTCTGGGTGGGTAAAAGACAGAGAGAGTGGCACTCAAGGACCCTTGGCCCTGGAGATGAGAACACAGGGAAATGGTGTCCAGTAGCAGGGGCCATAGGGAATAGCTGGGAGAGGCGGGACAGCCCCATGTAGCAGAGGGGTGATGTCCTGGCCAGACATCTGCTAAAAATCAATAATTGTCCTCCCTGTCTTTTACTCTCAGACCATCTGAGCATCCCTTGGCCCTGATAGCCCTCTACAAATTTCCTTTCCATTTATTCCATCCAGAACAAGTTCCTCTTGTTTGCAACCAAGAACTTGCCCTCTACTCCAAAGACCAGGAGGCCAAGACATTCTGTCCCTAGGACCTGAGCAAGCAGGTGACAGAGGATGCCCCTGAGATGCCAGGACTGCCCCACAGCAGCCCTCCTGACAGCCAGGCTCCACCGCTGGGAACAGGCAAGCAGGCATGGGCACCGGAGGCCAGTACCTCACTCAGCTGCCCAGGCAACTCCATTCCCACTCCCGTAGCTAGTCAAGTTGCTGGTGGGTTGACATTGCGCCCTCACTTTTGAGGGTCCTGGGACTTGAAGAGTCTCAGAATTTTTTGACAAGATGACATGTACAGAGATAAAATAGCTATAGTACTTCCTGCCTTCAACCTTGAACTTGCCTCATACATCCTCCAAACACACACATGCACACACGTGCACACACACCATCTTACCTCAGAACAAAGACAGGCAGAGCCCAAGTTCAGGTAAAAGCTTATGGAAGGTCGGCAATGCCAACCTTCCGCTCCCACCTGAGGAGGACTCTGGGAAGTCCCTTAACCTCTCTCAGCAACAGCCTCCCTGGCAGGAAGACCAGGAGAGGGAACTTCCTTTATGTGCTCCATCTGTGAGGAGAGCCCGGGATCCAAGCGGACATTGTCCTGAATGCTGTACACAACAGACGCTGCACACAGCTGGCCCTCCTTGCTCACCCTGGGGCTCTGCTGGAGAAAACGAATGTCCTTCGAGAGGCTGCATATGACATGCAACTGCTCCATCTTGCTGACCTTCTTAAGGAAATAGAGAAGACAAATTTCTTTTTCTTCTTGTCCCTGAAGCAATATTCACATGAGCCCAGAAAAAAAAAAAATTGTGATGTGACTATTTCTCCTTTCAGATACCTTGTTCCAGAGAAGTCAAGAAAAGAGGTAGGGAAGGGGAGATCGGAACTTGGAACTTTCTGGAAAGCAAAAAAGAGAGAGAGCATAAACAGAGAGCATATCCGATTTGAATCAGGAGGTGCATTCTAGATCTACCTCTCATTTTGAGACCATAAGCAGTCCTTTAACCTCTCCGGCCCTTGGTTTACATGGCTGGGAAATCGGCATAGTAGATGTGCCTCTAACTTACAGATCTGAGGAGGGGGACTCCCTTGGCAGGCTATGCTTCCTTTATCTCTGTAAAACCCTCCTCACTCCCCGCAGTGCCCATCAGAGCAACTTTCACTTTGTGGATATTCAATATGTATGCATGTATTTATCTAGATCCTGCCTTGTTCTAAAAAGATTTGAAGTGCCTCGTGTGTTCAATAAACGTGTACAATGAATTAATCAATTAATGGGCTAATGGATGTGAGAGTGCTTTGAAAAGTATAAGATGAAACAGATATATTTTTTTATGGGAATAGTGACCCAGGAAGGCTGAGTGGTCCTTTCAAAGACCAGAGACCCTCCTAGGAACTCTGTCCTGGGGAGGGGCGATTTTATCTTAAGACCAGCTGATGGGCCAATTGATCTGTAAAGGTGACACTATTCAGCATGACTTTTTAAAAAGGATTCCAATTTCCAGAGTTTTTTAATGCAGCCCTCAAGTTCCTAGCAAAAAGTCATGGGTTTCTGTAGGACAGTCAGCCTCCAGAATCAAGCTATGAGAAGGGGCTTCTCTAAGTACCTTCTCCCATCCACCCCAGGGTGTCCCACCACCCACTGCCTGGCCCTCTTAGTAACTTGCACAGGGTGAGGCCACCCTGGTCTTCCTATGAAATTCTCAAGTCACAACTAAAGGTTCTGAGGGACTTGAGTCTGGGCCCCAGTGACATGGGATTGGGGACCGGGGGGATGGCTGTATGCAAGGCCCACAGTGAGCGGCAGCTCTGCAGAGCTAGCGTAGTGTTTAGCCAGGTCAGTCAGACACTGTGCCACAGCAGGGCACTGCAAATGACTTTATAGTTATTGTTCCTCAAATTGGACACCCCCTCAGAGCTCACACAATATGAGATGAAACAGCCTGCAGGAGGTTGCAAGGAAATGGAACACTGGCGGAGGGGGGTTATATTTCCCCAGACTAAGGGAAAGGCTGCAGACACCATGCCTTCCTGCTCCTCCCCCACTCCACTGTCATCAGCTACTCTCCAGACATTTTTTTTAATCTGGACGGGTTCACTGTGTCTCCAGGATTGAAATGGACTACATCCCCAGACACCTGCCCACGTAACTGGTGGGGTGAATCCAGTACTTTGGGAAGGAAGGAGGGGTTAATTAAGGGGAAAGGAAGGGTCATTGCTGCATGAAGTTATGTCTGAGTCTGTATATATTAACACATGGGTATAGGTCTTTGTACACACAAACCAGCATCAATGTCTGTTTGTGAATTTGTATGTGTGCATGCGTATGTACATGCATGTAAATGTGTGGCATGCAGTATGTATGTGTCTGTGTCTCTGTGTGTGTGTGTGTGTGTGAGAGAGAGAGAGAGAGAGAGAGCTCATGGCTTCCAGTACAGTGCTGTCTGAGCTCTGCCTTGCAGCGCTATGCCTTATTTTCGCGGTTCAGCCAGAGCCCAATCATTACCATCAGCTGGAGACATCATTTGGTGTCATTTGGCTCTGCAGAGCTCCTGTGCCAGTGCGGAAACCCAGGAGGGTAGAGTTGTCTCAAAAAAGAACAAAAGTGAGAGAGAAACAAAACACAGAGGAGGCAGAGGGAGGGGAGGGATGGCAGGTTTCCCAAGCAGAGACAAAGAAATGTGTGTGGGTGATACTGCAAGTAAACTGAGGCAGGCCTGAGGGGGTTGGTTTGGGGAGGAGGCTGACCTTAGGGCAAAGTAAGGCCTTTACCTCCTTTAAAATAAAGGAGAATTTCTATTGTCTTCGACCTATTTGAAATCACACCTTCACACTTAACGTTTCACAAAACAGTGAACCTTTTAAAAAAGTTCTCCAGAACTTAGGAGAAAGGTTGCTGGGGAGCATTGCCTCGGAGAATATGTCCAATTTGAATGCAATTGGTTCCAACATTTAGCTTTGCTTTGTACCTGCCTCTGTGCGTGAGGCTTGAAAGAGCTGAGAGTGAGAAGTATGAGGAGCTCCATGTTCTGAAGGCAGACCATAGTCTTTAAAGGTATGTGACTTCTTGGTGAGCTCTGGGTTTCAGGCTACTGGCTTCTCTCTTCACTTCACAGCTCACCATGCCCTGCATCCTCCTAGCTCCAAGGACAGTGGCTTGAGTTAGAACAATGGAAGAGATTGGCTGATTGGCTGGTTGGATGGAGGATGGATAGGCAGGAATTAGATAATCAGTAAAAGACCATTGCCTGGGTGCAGAGGCCTCTATGATTTATCATGGAGTTAAAGCTGGGAATAGTGTCTTCATTGCCCCCACTCCAGAAATCTCTCCTTCCTTTGTAAATGCTCAGTGACAGAGTATTCATAACTGCCTCATTAACTTAGCCTTGACTGCCCAAGGAATTCTTAGGCCTTAGTTAGCTAGCATTGATGAAGACTCTTAGAAAGGACAGCTCTTTACCTTGGTAATATTGAACATGCGTGGAGCATTGGTATAAAACATGGAGCTAGACATGGTCTTTAATAATATCTACCACTACTTAAGACTGTTCTCAATTTCCTGTTTCTTTTCATTTAGAGAAACGTGGAATATAGTTCTGCATTAAGAAGAGGAAAATTCACTGAAACTCCAGCCGAAGGGATTAAAGCATAGTCGAATAGGAAGAGCTGATGTGCATAAACTGTGGTTTGCACATAATTGGTACCCTACAAATGTTGAATAGATGAATGAATAAATGTAATTCAGAAGAGGTAATCAAGAAAACACAACACACACACACACACACACTTTTGTGTATATTTTAAATGTACTGGTGCTGCTGGGCAGATGAATGAAATATATGCTTGGTCCCTTAGACCAGCTGCATCTGGAAAACCAGGGTTCTTGATAA
Organism: Symphalangus syndactylus; assembly: GCF_028878055.3. Classification (NCBI taxonomy): domain Eukaryota; kingdom Metazoa; phylum Chordata; class Mammalia; order Primates; family Hylobatidae; genus Symphalangus; species Symphalangus syndactylus. The sequence goes on from NC_072425.2 coordinate 133,145,909, forward strand.
ACACGTGGATCCCCAAGCCCAAAGCCAGACTAAAAAAAAAATCAGTATCTAGGTGGTGGGGTAGGACCCACAGACTTATATTTTCTACCAGGCATCTCAGGAAATTCTGAGGAACAACCAGGTCTTGGAATTGTTGGGTTAGATGTCCTGGGTGCCATGTTAGAGTAGCCTAGTGATATTTAAACCACTAGTTGATGCTGATATTGCTGCAATAGCACTGGTGTAGGGAGCAGAAGATGTTGGTTCACACCTGGCAGCCAACTGTGTATTCTTAGGTGAGGCATTCACCCTGTCTGGCCTGGGTATTAGTGGGGGAATTTAAATGGGTGCAAGAGCACATTGGAGATGTCCTTGAGATAAGAGGACCTTCCTCCTGGCCCCTCAGCCTCCTCTACCTATATGGGGATGAAGTTCAAGAGGCAGCAGGCACCTGGATACAGGTTCAGCAAATGCATCACATACCAAGCCTCCTGAAAGAGTGGAAGGACCCAGACCCAGATCCCAGTTCCCTGCCCCTCTGATAGTCACCTAGGTCTCCTGGAAATGGCACCGAGGCGAAGCTCTAAATCACGTGCAGAATATAGTCATTCTGTTTGCCTTTTTCCGCAGTAGATCCGATGATTTAAATTAGGTCTCGATTCTTGTTTAAATTATAGTTTACTGTTCTGCACCCTGCTCAGAAGTGAATTACCTTAAGCAGCGGTATTAATAACATGGTTATAATTAAGCCTCATTACTGCAGGCAGTTTGCTGAAACAAATTGCTTCTTCATTATTATTATAGCACCTTTGGTAAAAAGACATTTCCCCAGAATGCGACCTTGATGCTTTATATAGTAAAAGCCAAGATATGATAGAGATGTAAGGATGAATTAGCATCTTTTGCCTTCTCTATCCGGCTCATTAGAAGGAAAAGAACGCAAGTCAAATCCAAACAGCCTTGATGGCAATTTTAATCTGTATGAAATGGATAATGAATAGTTTTGAACTTTCTGCGACATTTTTGTAATGGTGTTTTATTTATACGATGCTACTATTAAAATGAATAAATAAAGAAAGAAATACAAACCGAAGAGCAGAGACAAGAAAAGCCAGGGAGGTCTCACCAGACAGCCAATGGCATTGAACTTGAGCTTGTTATTATCAATTGGTTTGAGAGTTTCTGGCCCAGAGCCTGTTAACTGGGGGAGAGAAAAGGAGAGGACGGTCTGTCTATTTATTCTAATTCTGCTGCCTTACTCTGGCCTCAAGGCCTGGGAAAGAAAGGGGCCTGGAAGAATGACCTAGAAACTTTGCAAACCAAATTTGAAAGGCACGCAAACTTCTGAGAATGTGTGCAGCCCTAGGTAATGTTTAATGCCCTCTGGGGCTCTGAAGTTTTGGTGCTGCAGATCCCGCCCACTCCTCACTCAAATGTGTACCAAGGAGAGAAGCACATCTTTGCAGGCTATAGGACTTGGCTGGGTCATTTCCTGTTTTGCTTATTAATTATTCTTTCTGGTGATAATTAGGACTCTGAAAACTAATTTTGTTTGGTGATTTACTCTCTTTTTTATAATTAGATGTGGTGATTAAAATGTGCTTGGTACCATGTTAGAGTTTTCTTAAAAAGAGGCAAGCAGAGGCTTAGCGGACAGGAATTAGCGCACAGGAAGAGCGGCCGCCTCCCATAGGATAACAGCCGCCATGATGGGCCAAGACTCCCACAGCCCCCAAGCTCCACAGGCTCCATCTGAGCTTCCTGCCTCCTCCTTCCTCTGCTGCCCGAGATCCTGACAGGGTCTAATCCATCTCTCCTGACTTTATCTCCAGCTAGAGAATCTCTAGCCCTTGTGGTCGGTGGGGCCATAAAGACACTCTTTATTGGCATGCTATGTTTCTGTCACCCAGGCTGCCCCCAACAGAATAAGCAGCATAATCAGCGGAATAAATTCTCTCCTCTCCCTCTGGCTCTCTCCCTCCCCCACGCTTCTCTCTCTCTCTCTCTCTGTCTCTCTCTCTCTCTCTCCCCCCCGCCCCCCCGCTCTCTCTCCCCCTCTCTCAGATCCCCCAGGGAAGAGAGTGGCCCTCACAAACCAACTGCCCATCCAGAGCCCTGAAACCAACCTCTGGGTGACAAGGTCCTCCCAAAGAACAGGGGAGCCGCAGATGCCCTGTCCCACCCCGAGACTGTAAAATGCAGTTGATGAGAATGTCGACTTCTGGAGTCAGAAAGACCTGGGTCCAGAGTCCAGCTCCACCAGTTCCTTGCTGTGTGATCTTAGGCAAGTGACCTAAGCATTCTGAGCCTCACATTCTTATCATTCCTAACTCACCAAGGCGTCCTAAGAATGAAACAGGAAAATATATCAAAAAATGCTTAGCAGAGTGCCTGGCACATTGTAAATGCTGGGTAAGTGGAAGCTATTATTACCCTCCCTCCTGCATGCTTTTACTTCTTTCTCTGGGGAGGGAAGGGGCCCTTCTGCTATGCACCACAACGCGATAACTCAGCCTTCAGGAGGCCTGGGGAAAGGTCAGCGGGCCAGTCGGGGGACTCGCTTTATTACACAAAAAGTTCCCAAGAATAGCTGGGCCCATTTGGAACAGGCCTCCAGGCCTCCAAGTCTATATCCCTCTGTGGCGGGGCTGCTGAGCTCAGCCTGGCAAATGAATGATAGTTAAAGAAAAGGGACACGCAACTCTTCACAGCTTCTTTACTACCTTGCCTTTCCTGGAAGTACCTCTGTGGTTCATTATCACTCACCTCGAGCAAGGGCTTCTGGTTCATTTATTCACCATCCACAGGGCACTCGCTATAAGCCTGGCACTGAGCTGGGCACAGTAGACAGCACCAAATGATTTTTACACAGTCATTGACCTCAATCCACTTACAACAACTTCAAAGAGGTGGGCCTATCTCCAGTTAGAGTCAAATCAGGAGGTGCAAGAAGCCAAAAATTCTCACCTGAGATCAGTGATGGCTTTTCAGAGGCACTTGAAACATAGGTTAAATGCCCACAGGCAAAAAAGAGAAGATAATCAGATACAGACAAGGCCATGCCAGCAAAGGACAGTGCCTGGCATGCTCAGGTAAGGGAGAATTCAATAAGGCATTCTTATTTGTGGAAAAGAGCACCATGCTGTGTGCTATGGAGAAAGAAGAAGGGATCGCAATGAATTCTCCCTTACCTGAACGTGCCAGGCGCTGTCTTTTGCTGGCATGGCCTTGTCTGTGTCTGATTATCTTCTCTTGCGCAGAGCCCAAGGCATGCAGAGGGATGTTACAGAATCTGAGACTTTAAAGGTAGGTTGAGGCCAATTCTGAGATGACCCGAGAAGGCCATGCCAAAGAGTTTAAACTTATCCTTTAGGCCTTTGAGAGTTGTTGAAAGATTTAGGGGAAGGTTAATGGCTCCACTTGTATTTTTTGAAGCTTACCCTGACAGCAGTGAGGGCAGAAGCAGAGAGTCCAGACTGCAAGCCCGTGCGTGGGCCCAGTCACCTCAGCGGGAGGTCTTGAGGGCCTGAGCGAAGGCAGGAGCAGGCCCTACATTGGAGCTCCAGTGGATGTTGGGACCGGCTGTTCTCTTCTCCCTGTGATGTTTCTAGCTCAGCCTGTTCCCCAGGATGATCTAATGGAGACCCTGCCATCTGCCAGCCTTGGTATTTTCACCTAAGACCCAAGAGACAGCCTGGCACCTTCCATCCACTCCTCACTTTGCTTCCTCTTATCTGGACCTGCTTCAGGTCCTTCGCCCTCTCTGACCTACCCACAGTCAGACCTTTGGGTGAATGCAGCCCCGCCATCTGGACACAGCCTGGGTGCTGTTTGGGTTCTGATGCCCTTCTCAGTGCCATCTCTGTGACAGCTGAGCATTGGAACCACGACCTCAGAGGGTCCCCGCTGCCGCTCTCTTCCACCCTTCCCCATCATTGCCACAGCTCTGACCCCCCAGCGCTCCTGCTATCAGGGCATTTAGACTTTGGAGCCATGGTGGCACATTGCTACTGCAGGGGCCTGAGTGGCATTTGCAGCAAAAAGCCACGAAGCCAGGAGCTGAACTTTCACAGCCCTTCAGTCTCTTGTCATTTCCCTACCCGGCAAAGAATTGTGAGTCCAGTTGAATGATGGCGAGTGTGCAATTAGAGCAAAGGTTACTGCAGAGAAGAAGCTTTGCCATTGTTAAGTGAAGAGACAGGCCAGCCAGGGCCTCAGGAACCTTTTCCTTGGGAGCTTAACCCCTAATTGGCCAAGTTGCTTAAAAGCCTGAAATTTATTCCTCATAGGCCTTAAGAATTATCTTGCAACGGAAGAACTAAGCCCAGCAACTTCCCTGACCTCATGCCCTACCAGATCCCTGGGAGCCAGGCACAGTCCAAACCAAGGGAGAGGGAACCAAGCAGAGGAGAGAACCAGAGAGGTAAAAGAATAACCAGCTTGGTTTATCTTGTGGGTAGTTATCCGATTTTCAGGAATCCTCAGCCCCGCATTTCTTATTTGTGGAAAACAGCACCATGCTGTGTGCTACAGAGAAAGAAGGGATCGCAATGAACTGAGCTATCCAGTTGGCTGCCTGTAGGCAGCTCTGGGCCATGGTAGGGACAAGGAGGAAGCCACAGCAATGACAGCAACTCCACTTTTCCCAGGATAGCCTTGGTTGCATGTAATGGTGATATTAAATATTAGTGAAATGTCATTTAATGCGCATCTCCTTGCATCGGAATAGAGAGACTTTGTGTTATAATGCATTACTCCATTTAACACACTTTTCTTGTATTCGTTATAACTATGTGACCCCCTAGACTCTGGCCTAGTAAAGATCAGAAACTGTATTATATTCATCTTTGATTCTCAGCATCTAGCATAGTGCTAATAGATACGGTAGGCTCCTAGTTAATATTTATTGAATCAATTAGTAAATAAACAGAAAGGAAAGATAAAGAAAATAGATGAACATTTTTTTCACATATTCTGTACCAGTAGTAGCGTAGGCAGTTATTACTCATGAGTCTTACACTAATTCTGTTAAGTAGATAGCATCATCTTGTTACTCTCAGGAAGAAATTAAGCTCCAAGAAGTTTAAGACATTTGCCCACATCATACGGGTATTTGAACCAGTATCCATTTGGCCCTGAAGTCCATTTTTGAATTGTCTGTTCAAGACAGGAATTATAATGTGAATGTTTTCCTGGCCCCTGAGTATTAGTTCTTGCTTCTTTTAGTAAAAAATATCCCAAATTTGCTTTCCGGAGACACCTTTCCCTGCTCTCAGTTCTAGTGCTTCAAATGCAATTGACTCGGTTCCCAGCTTCAGGGGGTCTTGCGGCTTGGTAAACCTCTAAAACATGCGAAGTCCCAGCCCAGAGCTTTGTTCAGGGGTAGTCACCTAGTCCAAGCAAAGCCAAGAAAACACAATCAACCCTTTGCAAGAGAACTAGTGAGAGAGGGGCTATGTGTTGATACTCAGTACTGTCCCCACCATTGTCAGCCCTTTCCTGGTATGCAGGCCAGACAGCCAGTAAATTATCTTTCCCAGATGCCCTTGACAGCCTGGTCCCTGTAAGGGTCCACCAAGGAGATGCACTTGTTCAAGATGTAAAAGATGGAAGAGAAGAATAAGCCATTTTTTTTCTCCAGCCACATGAAGATTTTCAGGCTTCCAGGCATTCTCCTGTGAATCACTCACTCAGGCACTACAGGCACCTGAGATCACTAGTGACAGCCTCACTGAGATTCCTGCATCTAGATTCCTGGAGGTTAGCAGCTGCCTTTTTGGTCTTTGCTCCTCCAGCCCTTCCAATGGTTGTGTAAGTTTAACTTCTTGTATTGAGTTCATTCATCTTCCGGATACCTAAAGTAGCTTTTGGTCTCCTCACCAAACCTTGATGATATGTTTAGGAGTTATCTTCTGCTATCACCAGGACTGCTAGCATCAGGGAAGATCTTATGGTGGTCCTGCTCAGAGGCATCCTGAGGAGTCTGAGAATGACCTCTGGAAGGCAGAGCTGAGGGATGGAAAAGGACTGAGACTTGACACCATTTGAGCCCCTGAATCTAGCTTTGCTTAAAGCCAGTGCCAGCCCAGGGCTTCTCAGCTCCTGATCCTAACTGGATTCCCTTTGCAATTGCTTCAGCCCATTTTCTCTTGCATTTGGCCATGTGTATCTGCAGCTGAAGACTCTGACTGAATCATCCTTCAGCCTTCTGCTTTCTGGCAGATCCTTAAGGCTTCTTCTGTAGATGTTGGTTCCAGCTTAGAATCATCTCTCAGGCCCCTCCCTAGACCTGCAGACCACCTAAAGCTTCTCCAAATTCCAAAGACCCAAGAGCAATGGTTCTTTTATTAGAACTCTGCAGGCCTGAAGTCCCACCTCCTCAGCCCTCCTTTTTCCTGATTGAGATTTCTTCCTTTTTAGATCAGTTTAGAATAAAAAGAGTTTATGCCTGTGTATCACGATTTCAAAAGCAGTAAAAAATGTCTCTTTTCCTCCCTGCTATTCATGAAAGAAAACAAAATTATTTCTTCTTTCCCAACTTAGTACTTGCCATTGCCCATTTTCACCTATCCCCATAGGTGACATTTTAAGATTCTATGATTAGGTATCCATAGTTTTGTGCATTAACGTGGGACCTCTGGCCACCATTAAAATGCAAATCCCTTGGCAGAGCCAACACAATAATGTTTAGTAATCAGCACCTCTAATGCAAAGAACAGGATTTCTAGACTCAGATAATGAAAGTCTGACTTTTACCTAGTGGCCTCAGGCTCATTTCTTTGAGCCTCAGTTTCTTCACTGGAAAAATGGGAACAACAGATCTCCCCTCACAGGGTCTTTGTGAAGGTTAAGATAGCAGCTTTGCACATTGTGAGGTTCTGTTGCTGTGATTGCCATCGGAGGTGACTGCATCACTGTGGCATTGATTGAGAGCTTACTATGTGCTAGGTACCGTTAGCTCCAAGTAGGGCTGTAATGATGGGATTCAAGACACACTACCTCAAAATATAGCACCTTGGCATTTGAGAAAACAGCAGAAGTAGGAATATCACTCTCAAACACCCCCTTCCCCTGCCACTGCCTTTCTTCCTTGAAGCAAGCCATAAAACCTAGAAACAATTTTCTGGCCTTCCCTTGAAGTAGGCCATAAAACCCTCATGTGAGAGGTGCCCTCTCTGTACTCAAAGAAAAGGAAAGTCCTTAACTCTGATGACACAGAGACCATTAAAATGCAAAGAACACAGAGAAGAATTTGAACACACAGGCCTTGCTAAGTTCCAATTTATTACCCTCAGCTCACACCACCTTTGTCCAGTCCCACTTCTCCACAACGATCTACTTCTTCATCAAACTTAGCATAAAAATACACAAGTTTCTTTATTTCCTTTAGTCTTCACTTCTGAAGGCTCCTATGTCATGTAAAACTTATATTAAACAAATTTGTGTGCCTTTCATGTATTAATCTGTCTTCTGTTATAGGAAACTTAGCCATGAACCTGAAATAGAAAGAAAAGTTCTTTCTTCCCCCTACATCTGCCTATTACAAATATGGAAACTGCAACCTGGAGAGGTAGAGCTACTTTACCAAATAGGAGCGGGAGACCGTATTTGAACCCAAGCAGTCTGATACTGAAAACCCACACTCCTAATCTTTACTTCACAGGGTGTCCTGGTCAAATATTTTACTGAAACGCTTTGCATATTTTAGAATATGAAAAACAGTTGGTCCCTGGGAAGCAGGAAAGGGTGCTTGGTTGGGGAGAGAAGGTGCTGGGAGGTGTGGCATGGGAAGATGAGCTATCCCAGGCCTACCTCCTGGCTCTGCTTGGCCCAGCCCAGTGGGCTCTTATATTCTTTCTTTTCCCAATTGAATTAAGTGAAGGTTTATTGAGCAACAACTGCCCTCAATTTTTGGAGAGACACAAATATATAGTCATATAAAGTAAAAGAAAGGTTAATAAGAAGAATTATTTTCTGGAAAAAGAAACTATGCCTACCACATATGTTCAACAGCTGCTAATTCATTTTTCGTGTGTGTGTGTTTGTGTGTGTGTGAAATTGTGAAATATCTCATAGAAAAAATAAAGTATGTATTATATATGGACAATCCCCCGCAGTTTTGACCTGCTTCTGAGGGGCAGCCTTCGGAATAGACAGGACTGCGTGGGAAGAAGAAAGCCTGATTGCTGTTAGCTGTGGGGACAGGCAGGCCAGCCTTCCTGCCCTGCCCCTGGCCCAGCTTTCTCAGGAAAGGGCAGGGGCCAGCCCAGGAGGTTTAAGGGAAGCTGCCTCCTTCCATTCATTTCTGGACTAGTAATAATTTCCGGCCTCGTTATTTGCATCCATAATTGACAGCTCCATAGCAGCTCATTAGGAAAGTAGGGCTCTTTGTGACCAACAAAAGAGGGGAACAAATCCCTGGGGATGGGGGCGTCCTTGAGAAACTGTTTGAAACTCTGAGAAAGACAGCAGACAGATTCTTAGGGACCCAAAGCGCCATGGAGCTTAGTAATCATCCCTGGCTGTGAGCTACAGCTTTTCAGCACTCTGCAGTGAGCCTAGAACCTGTGCCTGTGCCTGTGCCTGTGCCTGTGCTGGAGTCAGGGAAAGCAAGGACACTGGGCTGGAAATTGTGGGGCCCTGTAGGCCTGCACACTAAAGGAAGTCAGCTAGTGATCTCTCCCCTGTCTCCTTTGGGCCCAGTTTGGGCTTTTGGGTCCCCATGGCATGGAAAGCAGTGCCTGACCCCTTATACTTTCCGAAACCCCTTACTGGGGAGGCACTGATGGGAGGAGAAAACCACACATTTATTCTATAAACGTTTATTGGTCACCAAGTATTTAACAGCCACACCTCATGCACTAGGTTGTCTTAATCTCACGATAGATTTATGACACAATAATCCTTTACATTTATTTTACAAAAAAGGAAATCATAGCACAAAAAGGTTTACTAACATACTGAAAGTCACATGGGCTCTGAAGCCAGATCTTACCAGCCCAGTAACCTTTTCCCCACAGCAGCACAATAAGCAACCCAAGAGTAGGGTGCTACATGGACAATAAATTCTATGGAAATTCAAGGGAGGTAGAAGCCACTCTGAACTAGGGAAGCCAGGGTAGGCTTTCTAGAGGAGACGGGCCTTGAGTTAGATCTCAAAGAATGAGTAGAATTCAGAAAGACAGATGGAGGGAAATAGACATGGGATGAGGGTTGGGGGCAAAGGGTGGGTCAAGCAGTGTTTCCCCAGGAGGAAGGCTCTGCATACCCTGGAAGCCAGTAAAGACAGGAGCACCTGCATCAGAGGCTGTGAATGAGTGAGAGCAGAAAGCAAAGCTCCGATGCGTGCTGTGACCTGAGCCTAGGGAACAGAATTGCTGGGTTAAGAACTGAGGACCACAGCTTCTGGGAGCTGGGAGCCATAAAAGATGCTCAGGAAAAAATATGGTGCTTCAGAAATATGATTCCTTGCAAGATGGGGATCTTACTCACTTGGGGTCCAGGCAACCTAACCAGGGTTGGCGCTAGCTCTGAGCTTCAGGAAACGGACTAGCTCCTCTGAGCAGCTTCAACCAATTCTGTTCTTTCTCAAACCCCTGCAAGCTTTAGTCCCGTTTGCCTGATGGTGCCCCCTCCAGCTGCCACCTCCTCCTCCAACTCCTCCGTTCAGGTGTGCAATGCTCAGCACTGTGCCCTGACATCCCCACCCCATGCCAGGGCCTGGCTTTGTACACAACATTCCCTCACAGAATGTGCTCCCCTACCTGCCCCTGCAGAAAACATGTCACCCGTTCCCCTCCCAACAGACATCCTCCCTTCCCTAAGGATCTCCTCTTGACACCCTGGCCATCATCACCTCCTAAAGTTGGATCTTTCTCTGTTCCTCTGCTAGAATTTGTGTGTGGTTCTATTCACATTTCCTGACATAATTATTGGTATAAATTATTCCATCATTTTTCATGGATGTCTTCTCTCGCCAAGTAGATTATCAGCCTGGCACAAGCAGGGGCCGATCGCTCTCTTCCCTGCCAACCCTCTCCTGACAACCCCATCCGTGGGCATCTTTCCTCCCTCAGCCCTCACTGCTCATTTGGACACTAAGCTAGCTGTCATGGATATCTGTTTCCCATTCATTCCTTCACTCATTCACTCACTTATTCTGTGGGGGTTGCAATGATTGCGGAGGACCTAGACCTGCATCTCACTATCTTGAGCAAGTCACACCAGACTGCAGTTGCCTCATGTGTAGGATATAGACAAGAGGGACAAATCTGGCAGGAAATGTTACAGATATTAAGTAAGCTAAGGTTTATGAATGTGTGTAGTACAGTCCTAAGTACCAAAGCCAATTGATAAGCATCCAGTGACTAAATTAGTGAATTTCCCTAACAAACATTCTCTAAGAATCCACACAGCCCCTGTGGTCTAAAGGGCAGCAGAAAACTCATAAGCCCTGGTACTTACCACATCCCACCCTCCTTTTCATCCCTTTGCCACCCCATTCCCTTTTCCACCTGCTGGACCTAGCACACTTGTATACAGAACAAGGTTCAATGAACATCTTTCACCTTCATGGAAGTGAGTTTGCGTTCTCAGAACAGCTCAGGGCACTCATTCCCTGTTGACATTGGTGGTGGCAGGAGAGGCACTGGAAGTCCTGACCCAGTTCTCCTTCTCAATGGTCATTTCCACTCACTGACTGATCTGTAGTCACAGGATAGGAGGTGGCTACAGAAAGGCAGTGATGGGCCATCTTGGCTGGACCCTTGCTGTCACTGTCAGCCTCTCTGGCCTGGAGCCAGTAGGAGCAGCTCTTCCCCTTCTGTGGGATTGTGGCATTGGTGCTCAGGCTGTCACCAAACATCTCACGTGTCAGATGGCCTTACTATCAACCCTGAGCTCCTTCTCCTGGGGTCTACAAAAGTTCTGAGCTCAGGCCTGCCTCCCTCCCTCCTCCATGAAGCTGTTTCTACCCAAAGCCATTTGGAGGACTTGGTCAGATGACTGGTTTCAGGAGCCCAACCCAACAATCTGAAATTAATATTGGTTTTGCAAAGAGGAAAGCACAGAACTGGGATACCAGCTCTAAGCTCCAGGCCCTGTTCTGCTGATAACTAGCTGAGCAACTGTGGACAAGTTAATTTTCTTACCAAGATTCCTTCTTCTCTGCAAGCTGCAAGGCTGTACTGACTGCCCTCTGAGCTGTCTTCCAACTTTGAGGGGGAGTGATGCTGGTGTACTAGGAATATCAGGGCATTTGTTTGATCAGCTTCAGCCAGAAAGTCCTTCTGAACCAAAACACTTCCTCCTAAAAATTAAATTTACTTTTTTTCTGTTAATCTCTAGGTTAAAAGCAAACTGTAATTGTATTTATCTCTTATTCTAGTGTTTTTGGCAAGAATGAAAGTAGGGAGCTTGAACTGGACCAGAAAAGAAAGAGAAGGGAGCTTAACATACCTGGCTTCTTTCATCCTCTAGGACACAGACTAAACGTCACCTCTGCAGAAAGACCTTTCCTGACCATTCAATTCAAACTGGGTCTCCTCAGCACCATCAGATACACCCGTTATTCTCTATGACTGCATCATTCATACTCTATTTATTTCATCTGTAGCAATAAGCACTACCTGTAATTTATTAGTTATTTATTTGCTTAATATTTGATTTCATATTGGTTTTCTATTGTTGCTATAACAAATTACCATAAACTTAGTAGTTTAAAACAACACAAATTTATTACCTTGGGTTCTTGAAGATCAGAAGTCTGAAACCAATTTTGTTGTGCTAAAATAAAGGCCTGTAATCCTTCTGGGAGTGCTAGGGAAGTTTCGTTTCCTTGCCTTTTCCACGTTTTAGAGGCTGTCTGCATTCCTTGGCTCATGGTCCCATCCTCTATCTTCAAGCCAACAGTATAGCATCTTTAAACGCCCCCCTCTCTGACTCTGCCCCCTGCTTCCATTGTTGCATCACCTCTACCTCTGCTTCCTGCCTCTCTCTTATAAGTACCCTTGTGATTACACTGGGTCCACCTGGACAATCCAGAAATGTCACTATCTCACGAACCTCAATTGCATCTATAAAGTCCCTTTTGCCATGTGAGGCAGCAAATTAATAGGTTCTAGGGATTAGGACGTGGACATCTATTCAGACTTCAGTACAAAATAAGCTGCAGGAGATTATAAAAATTTATCTATCTTATTTATTATGGAATTCTCAGTGCATAAACACAATAAAAGAACAAAAGAATGAAGAAAGAAGACAGCAAAATACATTTGGTAAAGAAGAAAATAATGGTTCTTGCCTCTGTCATTAACTAAGGCAAACAGAGCAGATCAGTTTAAGTTTCTTTGCTTTCCTTATCCCCCAAACAAGATGCCATTATGCCATAGAAAATATGGTCCTGGCAATGGAGTGTGACAGAGAAAGAGAATTCTGGGAGGGAGCAAGCCACCTTGCAGCACTGCAGAATTAACCCTGAGCATCCTCAGAGGACCAGCCCAACACACTCCCCTACTGTAACCTGAGAAGATGCCTAATGCCCAGCTCTGCCCCTCCGGAAGGCCCAACTGCTGGTGGCATCTCAAAGGATAAAGTAGGACCTCCTCTTCTAGCCAAGATGAAGTAACAAGGAATAGATATAAAAATATCCAATAGTCAACAGGAAAAATTCTTAACCTGGAATCCAATAAAACTTTGAATGCAAAAGATCAGGAAAATACAACCCATAAGGAGGAGCAAAAGCAATCCATTAGAATCAACTCAGAACTAACACGGATATTGGAATTAGCACACAATAATATTAAGCCAGTTATTATCACTGTATTTTATATCTTGAAAAACTAAACAGAGATGTAGAAGTTACCCAAAAAAAAGATTTAAATTGAACTAGTAGAGATAAAAATTTCCTCATGTACAATGAAAAATACACAAAATACGACTGAGGCAGATTAGACATTGCAGAAGAGAAGATTAGTGAACTTGAAGCCACAGCAATAAAAACAAGCCAAAATGAAACACAAAAAGAAAGGATAACTGTTTTAATGTATAGAGCATCAGTAAGCTGTGGGACAACTTCAAATACACTAATATATCTGTAACTGGTGTCTCTGGGAAAAGAGACAGAAAAACATATCTGAATAATGGATAACAATTTTCCAAATTTGATGAAAACTATACATTGACAGATCCAAGAAGCTCAATGAACCCCAAGCGTAAGAAACATTTTTTTGTGACAGCAAGTCACATCAAAATCAAACTGCTCAAAATCAGTGACAGAGAAAAATCAATAGCAGCCAGAAAAAAAAAAAGTTATTTTATGTACAAAGGAGCAAAGATAAGGATGACAATAGATTTCTCTCTAGAAATAAGGCAAGTGAGAAGACTGAAGCAACATCATTAAAGTACTGAAAGAAAAAATGTTCAACCCAGATTCTGTACCTAGCAAAAATATCTTTCAAAAGAAAAGGCAATATAAAGACTTATTAGACATAAAAAAGCTAAAATAATTTGTGAATAGCAGATCCACACTACAAGAAATATACAAGGACAGTCTTTAGGTGGAAGAAAACTGATATCAGAAGAAAATATGGATCTGCACAAAGAAATGAAAACCATCAGAAACAATGACTATGTAGGTAGATATGTATTTTTCTTATTGTTTAAATATCTTTATATAGTAATTGACTAAACAAAAATAATAGTGATCAAGCATAGGATTTATAACATAGGTAAAATGTGTGACAATCATGGTACAAAAAGTAGATGGACAAAGTGGAAGTATACTGTTGCTAGGTTCTTACACTGTATTTTAAATGGTGTAATGGCCTTTAAAAGTAACCTGTGGTGAGGTAAGCATATTAGAAATCCTAAAGTAGCCAATAAAAAATAAAATAGCCTGGAGCAGTGGCTCATGCCTGTAATCCTAGCACTTTGGAAGGCCAAGGCGAGCGGATTGCCTGAGCTCAGGAACTCGAGACCAGCCTGGGCAACATGGATAAACCCCATCTCTGCTAAAATACAAAAAATTAGCCAGGTGTGGCAGCGTGCACCAAGTAGTCCCAGCTACTTGGGAGGCTGAGAGAGGAGAATTGCTTGAACCCAGGTGGCAGAGGTTGCAGTGAGCTGAGATCGCACCACTGCACTCCAGCCTGGGTGAGAAAGTGAGACTCTGTCTCAAAAATAAATAAATAAATAAATAAAGATTTCTCTGATAAGATGATAAAATTGAACTACAAAAATATACTCAATAAAATACACTGAAAAAAACAGAGCCTTAGAGACTTCTGGAACTATAACAACAGATCTGATATTTGTATTATCAGAGTCCCAGAAGTAGAGGAGGGAAGGGTGAAAAAACACTCCAAGAAATAATGACTGAAAACTTTTCGAATTTGTCAGCAGACATAAACCTATAGACTCAAGAAGCTGAGAAAATCCAAAAAAAAAAAAAAAAACCACAAAGAAATTCATGCTAAGACATACCATAATTAAACTTCTGAAAAGTAAAGACAAAGGAAAATTATTGAAAGCAGTCAAAGGAAATGTCACCTTACCTATGGTGGAGAAAAAATTCAAATTATAGCAAAGTTTTTTTTTTTGTTTGTTTTGTTTTGTTTTTTATCAGAAACCATGCAGGCCAGATGGAAATGGCACAATATATTTCAAGTGCTGAGTGAAATATATTTTCACCATCCTCCAAATCCTGTTGCCCAGCAATATATACCCTATATCTGGCAAAACTATCTTTCGGGCTTGAAAAGGAAAAAAGGTATTTTAAGAAAAAATAAAACTAAGAAAATGTCGGGTTTTTTTGTTTGTTTGTTTGTTTTTTGAGACAGTTTCGCTCTTATTGCCCAGGCTGGAGTGCAATGGCTCGATCTCGGCGCACTGCAACCTCCACCTCCCAGGTTCAAGCGATTCTCCTGCCTCAGCCTCCGGAGTAGCTGGGACTACAAGCATGTGCCATCACACCCAGCTAATTTTGTGTTTTTAGTAGTGACAGGGTTTCTCCATGATGGTCAGGCTGGTCTTGAACTCCCGACCTCAGGTGATCTGCCTGCCTCAGCCTCCCAAATTGCTGGGATTACAGGTGTGAGTCACTGCGCCCAGCCAGCAGACCTAACCTAAAACAGCGACTAAGGAAGCCCTCTAAACAGAAAAGAAATGATAAAACGAAGGAACCTTGGAATATCAGGAAATAAAAAAGGAACACAGTAAGCAAAAAAATAGATTAATTCAATGGGCTTTCCTTCTCTTGTGTTCTAAATTACATTTAACAGTTGAAGCAAAAATTATTATATTGCTTGATGTTCTGAATAAATGTAGGAGAACTATATGAGGTAATTATTTTACAAATAGGGAAAGATGAAGAAGTGTAAAGGGAGGTAAGTTTTCTATACTTCACTGAAAGTGGTAGCATAATGATACAGAACAGGGGAAGGGAAGTGCTGGGAAGGGAAGGGCATGATCCTCTAAAATGATACAGAAGCGGGGAAGGGAAGTGCTGGGTAGAACAAGGCGTGGTCCCTAGCTAGGGCACCACCTCCTGGCCTGTGCCCATGGACCTAAGTAAGGACAGGCATTTTTGTTTTCCTGCCCAAATGGTGCATTTCCACCCTGGCCTGCCACGCCCCCATGCTGTGCCTATAAAAACCCCAAGACCCTAGCAGGCAGACACACGGGTGGCTGGACGTTGAGAGGAGCAAATCAGCGCAGGAACACACAGGCGGCTGGACATCGAGAGGAACGCACCGACAGACACTGGCACTCCAGCAGGCCTCCAACCTGCAGAACGAGGCGGAGTTTGGCTGGGGAAGTAGGAGGAGAGCCCGGGCTGCTGAGCAGCCTGACTCCAGGGGAAAACCAGCTCCCTTCTGGCTTCCTCCATCTGCTGAGAGCTACTTCCACTCAATAAAACCTTGCACTCATTCTCCAAGCGCACGTGTGGTCCAATTCTTCTGGTACACCGAGGCAATAACCCTGGGATACAGAAAGCCCTCTGTCCTTTCAATAAGGCAGGAGTGTGAGCTGACTAACACAAGCTGCCTACAGACAACAAAGCTAAAAGAGCACCCTGTAACACACACCCACTAGGGCTTCAGCTGTCAACATTCACCCCTAGACACTGCCGTGGGGTCAGAGCCCCACAGCCTGCTCATCTGTATGCTCCCCTAGAGGTTTTAGCAGCGGGGCACTGAAGAAGTGAGCCACTCTCCCATCGACAAGGGAACTTTTCCCGTTTCAATTCCGGGCTAGTCCAGGAGCCTTTTTGCCCCTTTAACTATTCTTCTCTTTTTTTTTTTTTTTCCTTTTCTAAGTGAGAGGGCTCCCCCTCCCAGCTCTGTTTCTGATAGAGAAGTTAACAGAGGAAAAATCCCTGCTGGCTGAGAACTGCAAATTCAGCAGGGCACATTTGAGACACTCTAAATGGACACAAACAGCCTCTAAAATATCTTTTCAGCCCCAAACTCGATTCTAAGCTTCAGGCTGAGGCCCTAGAAAGAAAAATACGGTCTGAGGGATCCAAAGCCATTGCAACAGGCACAATGTAAATGGGCAGGACCGATTCCTGCCAACTGAGCCCCACCTCACGGAAGGACCTTGCTTCGTGGCATAAACAGGCCCAGGGGACCTGAGGGCGGTTAACTGCTATTCTCCAGGATTTCCCTGCTTCATGGGTACATACCATATCGGTACCCAGGTCTGGCACCTGACAATGTCTCTGCGACTCAGGGACAATAGGTGGAGAGTGAAGGGAGGATGCTCACTTTCTCTCTCCATCACACCCTGAATTTTTGCTGAAAGAAGGAAGGAAATGACAGATGCCTCTATTCCCTGTCTTTCAGAATGGGCAACCAGTTCTCTTCACCATTCCCAGCTCTACTCCTCTGGAGTGTATCCGGAACCATTGGGACTGCCTTGACCCTCAGAATCTGGAGGAAAAGCACCTCATAGCCCTCTGCACAAAGGTTTGGCCAAATCATGATTTAAATGAAGGGCTTTCTGATTTATAGGAAGGAACCATTCATTCTGATACCATCTGGCAGTTGAAACTTTTCTGTAGATGTGAGGATAGATGGTCTGAGGCCCCATATGTGCAGGCTTTCTATACCTTGCAAGGCAATCCAGACCTTTGCTCACAATCTAGGATTGATTTAGCCCTCCTGTTCGCCATCTCAGGGAAGGCTGCAAAGGGCACGCCCAGAGAATTAAAGATGCAAGTCCCAAAGGCACCCCCAGCAGAGCAGCCAGCTCCCTCCAGCCCTGCTCCTCCAGGTCCATCCCCACCTCCCTATCCAGCTTCAGCCTCTCACTTGCTCCATCCTAGAAATCCTCACCCTAAACAAGCCCCAGTCTCACTCTTGCCCCTCCAACAGATGCCCAGTGAATCTGGGCCCAGTAAGGTCCAAGTCCCCTTCTCCCTACAGGACTTAAAGCAAATTAAGAGGGATCTTCGCAAGTTTTCAGATGACCCTGATATATAGAGGCTTTCCAGAATTTCACTCAAATATTTGAACTCTCTTAGAGGTGTTATGTTACTTTTGAATCAGACCCTGACAGACACTGAGAAACAGGCTGCTCTGCAAGCAGCAGAGAGATTTGGGGATGAGCTTTGCATCACATATAGCATCAGGGAAAGGGGCAAATATTATCCAACTGGAAGAGAAGCAGTACCAGTAAATGACCCTAAGTGGGATCCCAATGATGAGATGGAAGCCTGGAAAAGGAGACACTTTCAGGTGTGCATAATGGAGGGCTTACATAGGACTAAGACCAAGCCTCTTAATTATACTAAGTTGTCCATGATCAACCAGGGATTGGTTGAAAATCCCACTGCTTTCTTGGAAAGGCTAAGAGAGGCCTTGGTAAAGCACACCTCTCCATCTCCTGATTCAGTTGAGGGACAACGAATCCTGTAGGATAAACTTATTACTCAGGCAGTTCCTGACATCAGGAGGAAGTTGCAGAAACGGGCCCTGGGACCAGATAGTACATTGGAGGACCTCCTGAAAGTGGCCACCTCGATGTTTTATAACAGAGACAAGAGGCCCAGGAAAAAGAAAGGAAATACAGGAAAGAGGCAAAAGCTTTAATGGTCACTGAGCAAGCCCACAAACCCCAGAATTCCCAGGGTACACCTGTTAACTGCTAAAGATATGGCAAGAAGAGTTATCTCTCTTCTAACATTTATCTGCTCCCATACAAGGTTTAATTCCTTTCACCAGAGTGAAACAGCTCAGGTGACAATGTTGTTGTTACCATATTTCACTTCTAATCTCTGTAATCTTTGGCACTAAATTCTTTCCTTGTATAATACACATGTTTAACCCATGCATACTTAACCTTATAAAACTTATTTTTTTCTCTTGCACCTAGAAGCCATCAAACTCCAAATGGCCAGGCAACCAGAGGCTCAGACAATGGCTCGCTTTTGCTAGGAACACTTAGATAGACTTCTGAGAGGCATCTGACAGCCGTTTTCCCCAAAACAACATCCCGTCAGCAGGAAGCAGCTAAACCATATTCTAGCGGTAGTTAGATGTACCTCTTCAGAGCGGGGAAATGATACACAAGTGCTGGAAAGGGAAGGGCATGGTCCGTTTAAATGACACAGAAGTGGGGAAGGGAAGGGCGTGGTTCCTGGCTAGGGCTCCATCCCTGGGCCTGTGCCCATGGACCTAGGTGAGAACAGGCATTTTTTTTTTTCCTGTCCAAATGGTACATTTCCCAAGACCACCCTGGCCTGCCACACCCCCATCCTGTGCCTATAAAAACCCCCAACACCTTAGCAGGCAGACACACAGGTGGCTGGATGTGAAGAGGAGCACATCAGTGGAGGAACACACAAGTGGCTGGACATCAAGAGGAACACATCGGCAGAAGAAGACACAAGCGGCTGGACGTTGAGAGGATATCAAGGGGCAGCTGGAGGAGAGCCCAGGCCACTGAGTGGCCTGACCCCAGGGAAAAACCTTCCCACTGCATCCCCTTCTGGCTTCCCCCACCTGCTAAGAGCTGCCTCCACTCAATAAAACCTTGCATTCATTCTCCAAGCCCAGGTGTGATCCGATTCTTCCAGTACACCACCGCAAGAACCTGGGATACAGAAAGCCCTATGTCCTTGCAACAAGGTAGAGGGTCTAATTGAGCTGGTTAACACAAGCTGCCTATAGATGGCAAAACTAAAAAAGCACACAGTAGCACACGCCCCCTGGGGCTTCAGGAGCTGTAAACATCCACCCCCAGACACTGCTGTAGGATCGGATCCCCACAACCTGCCCATCTGTACGCTCCCCTAGAGGTCTGAGCAGCAGGGCCCTGAAGAAGCAAGCCACACCCCCTGTCTCACGCCTTGTGAGGAGGATACGGGAACTTTTCCCATGTCAATATCAGTAAAGAGTATGTTATGTATAGATGATATAATACCTAGAACAATCACTTGAAAAGCTATACAAACAGATACACTAAAAAACACTATTAATAAATAAAAGTAGAATTCTCAAAAAAAGTTCAAGTAATCCAAATGAAAGCAGGAAAAGGAAAACAGGGCAAGGAAAAACAAAGAGACCAAACAGAAAATAAAAATAAAGTAGCACACTTAAACCTTGACATGTTAATAATCACATTAAATGTAAATAGTATATAAGCACACAAAAGAATGGATTAAAAAACATGACCTAATTATATGCTATCTTCAAGAAACTCATTTTAAATATATTTATATGGCAATTGAAAGTAAAGGAATGAAAAATGATATATAAACAATCCATTTAAAGCAGAAGTAGCTATATTTTGTTTTTGGTATTATTACAGATGGGGTTTTACTCTGTCACTCAGACTGTTAATTGTGCCACCTGAGTGTGCCACCTGCAGCCTCAGACTCTTGGGTTCAAGGATCCTCCCGCCTTACCTTCCCAAGTAGCTGAGACTATAGGTGTGTCCCACCACACCTGGCTAAGAAAGGAGCTATATTAATATTAGATCAACTATATTTCA
The DNA here is from genome assembly GCF_028878055.3 of Symphalangus syndactylus. Lineage (NCBI taxonomy): Eukaryota > Metazoa > Chordata > Mammalia > Primates > Hylobatidae > Symphalangus > Symphalangus syndactylus. The sequence goes on from NC_072425.2 coordinate 133,165,883, forward strand.
GAGCAAAGAATATTACCAGAGACATAAAGGGGCATTATGTAGTGATAGCAGAGTTAGTTTACTGATTAGACATATAGTAATCCTAAAAGGGTATGACCTAAACAAAAGAGCTAAAAAAAAAAAATACATGAAGCCAAACTGGTAGTGCTGGAAGGAGAAATGGGAAAAAACACAACTGTATATGAGGACTTCAACATTCCACTGTCAGCAATTGGTAGAACAATAGCTAGAAAACCAGCAAGGATATAAAACTGAACAACAACATCAAACAACAGGATCTAATTGGCATTTATAGAACATTCCACCCAACAACAGCAGAATATATATTCTTTCCATGTGTCCATAGAATATATATGAAAATAGATCATGTCCTGGGTCACAAAAAAACAATTTTAACAAATTTAAAATAATTAATGTTGTACAAACTGATCTCTGACCACAGTGAAATCAAACTAGAAATCAATAACAGAAATAGAGAAATTTTTTAACAGGTATATATCAGAAATATAAATATACATATGTACATACACAGACACACACACATATATATACTTTGCTCTGAAGTATACGTTATCTGATATTTTATGTAGATAGATGATTGATAGCTATAGACATACATATAGATATAGATACAGGTAATCTGGTTGTGTGTGTGTGTGTGTGTGTGTGTATACACACCAGAAATTTAAAAAAGCACTAAACACTTGGAAACAATTAAGACATTTCTAAATAATCTGTGAGTCAAAGAAGTCTCAAGTGAAATCTTTAAAAAGTCTATTAAACTGGGTAAAAATAAAAATATAAGATAAAATTTGTGAGATGCAGCTAAAGCAGTGTTGGTAAGGAAACTTATTGCACTAAATACATACATTAGAAAAGAAGAAAAGTCTCAAATTAATAATCTAAGTTTCCACCTCAAGAACCTAAAAAAGGAAGCACAAATTAAACTTAAAGAAAGCAGAGGGAAAAAAATAGTAAAGATAAGAGGAGAAATAAAGGAAATTAAAAGCAGAATAATAAAATGAGTAACTGGTTATTTGGAAAGTTCAATATAAGCAACAAATTTCTACCAAGACTAACAAAGTATAAAAGACACGAATTACCTATAATAGGAATGAAACAGAGGATACAACTGCAAACTCTGAAAACATTAAAAATATAATAAGGAAATGCTGTAAACAACTCTCCACACATACATGTTATAACTTAAATATAATGAACCAATTTCTAGGAAATTACAGAGTACCACACTCATCTAATACAAAATAGATCTTTTGAATAGCCCCATAATTATTAATAAAATTGAACTTGTAATAAAAATTCTCTAAAAATATCTCCAGGCCTAAATGGTTTCACTGGAGAATTTTGTCAAATAGAATTAACATCAATTTACACAATCTCATTCAGAAAACAGAAAAGGACACAACACTTTTTAATACATTTTATGCAATTACTCTGATACCAAAGCAGATGAAGATGGTACAAAAAATTATAGACCAATATTTCCTAAGAATATAAACACAAAATTCTTTTAAAAATATTAGCAGATAAAATTCAACCACATATTAAAATAATTATGCACCATGATCAAGTGGAAATGCGAGATTGGTTCAATAATCAGAAGTTAATCAGTGTAATCTACCATATTAACAGGCTAAAGAAGAAGTCATATAATCATATTAATCAATGCAGAGAAAGCATTTGACAAAATTCAATGTCCTTTCACAATAAAAACTCTCAGAGAGATAGGAATAGAGAATTTCATCGACTAGATAAAGAATACAAAACACCTACAGCTAACCAGCTACCACTATACTAAATGATGTGCTACTGAATGCTTTCTCCCTATACAAGGGAAGAATATCTACTCTAACTACTCTTATTTAACAAAGTGCTAGATGTTCTAGCCAGTGTAATAAGGCAAGAAAAGGAAATAAAATGCACACAATTGGAAAAGAAAGAAAGAAAACTGACAGTATTTGTAGATGACGTGATTGCCTATGTAGAAATCTCAAAGAATTTACAAATAACTTCTAGAACTAATAAGTTCAGCAAGGTAGTAGGACACAAGATAAACATATACAAATCAAAAACATTTCTATATACTAGAAATGAACATATGGAAATCAAAATTTAAAATATCATTTACAATCACTCATGAAAAAAATTCTGATGTAAATCTAACAAAACATGTATGGTGCTTGTATGCCAAAAGCAACACAATGTTGATGAAAGAACTCAATAAGATTTAAACCCATGGGGAGACATCAGTGTTCACGGATTGGAAGACTCAACAAAGATGAGTAAAGATGTTAATTCTCCCCAAATTAATTTACAGTTTTAATGGTATAAATTCCTATCAAAATCCTAGCCATATTTTTGTAGATATCGATAAGATTATTCTAAAATTTATGCGGAAATGTAAAGAAACTAGAATAGCTAAAATAATTTTGAAAAAAAATAAAGTGGAAGGAATAAGCCTACTTGATTTTGAGATTTATATAGCTACAATAATCAAGACTGTGTAGTATTGGAAGAGAGATAGACACAAAGATAAATGGAACAGAATAGAGAATACAGAAATAGACCCACACAAATATGCCAAATTGATTTATGACAAAGGTGCAAAAGCAATTCAGTGGAAGAAAATTTGCCTTTTCAACAAATTGTGTTGGAGCAATTGGACATCCATAGACAAAAGAAAAGAAACTCAACCTAAATCTCACACCTATACAAAAAGCAACTTAAATGGATCACAGAATTAACTGAAAATGTAAAATCATAAGACCTTTAGAAAAAAATAGGAGAAAACCTAGAGCTAGGAAAAGAGTTCTTAGACCTGATATCAGAGCAAGATTGAAAAAGAAAAAAATGACAAACTTCCATGAAAATCAAAAACTTCCACTCTGTAAAAGATCTTGTGAAAAGGTTAAGACAAGCTACAAAGTGAGAGAAAATTTGCAAACCACATATGCAATAAAGGACTATATTTAGAATACATAAAGAACTCAAAAAACTCAATAGTAAAAAAAAAATCCAATTAGAAAATGGGCAAAACACCTAGAGAGTCATTTCACCAATGATGATATACAGATAGAAATTAAACACATGTAAAGATAATCATCATTAACCTTTAGGGAAATGCAAATTAAAACTACAGTGAAATATCATACATATCCATCAAAATGGATAAAATTTTAAAAATAATGACATTTCATATGATTTGAATGTCTGACCCTCCAGATCTCATGTCGAAATGTGATTCCCAATGTTGGAGGTAGAATCTGGTGGGATGTGATCGGATCATAGGGGTGGACCCCTCATGAATGATTTAACACCATCTCCTTGATTATAAGTGAGTTCTCTCTCTATTAGTTCACGAGAGATCTGGTCGTTTAAAAGCCTGGGACTTCCTGCCTTCCCCTTCCACCATGATTGTAAGCTTCCTAAGGCCCTCACCAGATGCAGATGCTGACATCACACTTCCTGTACACTCTGCAGAATGGAGAGCCAATTAAACTTCTGCCAATTAAACCTCTTTTCTTTATAAATTACCCAATCTTTGGTATTCCTTTACATTAATGCAAACGGACTAATACAACATCAAATGCTGATGAGAATGTAGAAATACCAGATCACTTGTACATTACTGGTGGGTATGTAAAAAGGTACCGACACTCAGGAAACCTGTTTAGCAGTTTTTTGAAAAAACAGCTGGCAATTACCATACAACCCAGCAACTGGACCTTCTGAGTATTTATCACAGAGAAATGAAGGCTTATGCTCACACAAAAACCTATACATGAATGTGTATAGCAACCTTATTCATAATAGCCCCAAATCAGAATGAACCAAGATGTCCTCCAATGGTTACATAGTTAAACTGTGGTACATCCATATCATAGAATATTACTCTGGAATTTAAAAAAAACAAGACTATTCCTACATGCAACAACCTGCATGTATCTCCAAAGAATTATGGTGAGTGAAAAAATTCTAATCATAAAAGGTTACACACTGCATAATTTCATTCATATAATATTATTGAAATGACAGAATTATTGAAATGGAGAAGAGATTTGTGGTTGCCAAAGGTTAAGGAGAGGTGGGGGTGGGGTTGGACATGGCCACAAAAGGGCAACATGAAGGATCCTTTTGGTGATAAAAATTTCTGTATGTTGATTATATCAATGTACACAGCCTGATTGTGATAGTGTACTAATGTTTTGCAAGATATTATCATTGGGGGAAACTGGTTAAAGGGTACCTGTGATCTGTCTGTACTATTTCTTACAAATACATGTGAATCTACAATTATATAAAAATAAAAATTTTAATTAAAAAACAATGTTTAAAACCCTAAATACAAAGACCATATATTGTATGATTCTATTTATATGACATGTCCTGAATAGGCAAATTATATAAATTGGAAATGGTTGCCTAAGGCTGCGGGTTGGAAGAGAAGTGAATAGGGGTGGCTGCTGAATGAGTACTAGGTGTCTTTGGGGGATAATGAAAATGTCCTAATATTAGGTAATGGTGATGGCTACACAACTCTGTAAATATATTAAATATTGAATTGTACACTTGAAGTGTGTGAATTTATGCTGTATAACATGTCTCTATAAAGCTGTGAAAAAGAACAAAAGCTGGGGTGATTATATTATATTAGACAAAGTAGATTTCAGTGCAAAAAATATTACCAGGGCTATTTTCCTTTAGGTTTATTTCATAATGGAAAGGGGGTCAAGTCATTAAGATAACCTAATAATCTTAAATGTTTATGTACCAAATAACAAAGTTTCAAGTGACATAAAGCAAAAACTGATAAAACTACAAGGAGTACTGGGCAAATCCATAATTACAGTCAAAGATTCAAGTATTTCTTTCTCAGTATTTGATGGAAAAAGTAGACAGAAGGGCCGGGCACGGTGGCTCACACCCATAATCCCAGCACTTTGGGAGGCTGAGGCAGGCGGATCACGAGGTCAAGAGATCGAGACCATCCTGGCTAACACGGTGAAACCCCATCTCTACTAAAGATACAAAAAATTCACCGGGCGTGGTGGCACACACCTGTAATCCCAGCTACTCCAGAGGCTGAGGCAGGAGAATCACTTGAACCCAGGAGGCGGAGGTTGCAGTGAGCCGAGATCGCACCACTGCACTCCAGCCTGGGCGACAGACCAAGACTCTATCTCAATAAAAAAAAAAAAAAGGAAGAAAAAGAAAAAGTAGACAGAAAATAACAAAAGGTATAGAATATTTGAGAAGTATTATCAAACAAATTGACCCAGTTAACACTATAGAACAGTCTACCCAACAATAGCAGAATGCAAGTTTTTTCAAGTGCAAGGTAGTTTCATAAGATGGAACATATTCTGTACCACAAACAAATATCAATAAATATAAAAGAGCTCAAGTCATACAAAATATGTTTTCTCAATTTAATTGGATTAAATTAAAATTAATAACAGAAATATCTCCAGAATGTGCCCCAAATATTTATAAACTAAATAACACATTTCTAAATAACCTGTGAGTTACAGGTAACTCAAGAAAGAAATTAGAAAATATTTTGAACTGAATAAAAATAAAACACAATCTAACCAAAATCGTGGGAAGCTATTAAAGCAATACTTGGTGGTGGTGGAGGGGGAAGGTATAATATTTATAGCAATAAATGCCTACATTAGGAAAGAAGGAAAAACGAAAGTATCAAATCAGAGAACTTAGCTTTCCCCTTAAGAAACTTAAAAACAAAGAATAAACTCAACCTAAAGTAAGCAGTAGAAAAAAACTATTAATAAAAATTAGAAATCAATGAAATAGAAAACAGAAAAATGGTTGAGAGAATCAATAAAAACAAGATTTGCTTATTTAAGAATATCAATAAAATTGGTAAATATTTAACCAGGCTGATTAATAAAAATAGAGATTAGACAGATTAACAATATAAATAATGAGAGACATTGCAACTGTACAAATTCCATACTTGTTACAGAGTAATGAAGGCATATTATAAACAATAATATGCCAGTACATGCAAGTAAATTTAGGAATTTAGATAGAAACGATAAACTAAAAAATTCAAATTACCAACTCTCACTAAAGAAGAAATAGATAGGCTGGGCACGGTGGCTCACACCTGTAATCTCAGCACTTTGGGAGGCCAAGGCAGGTGGATCACGAGGTTAGGAGTTCAAGATCAACCTGGCCAAGATGGTGAAATCCCGTCTCTACTTAAAAATAGAAAAATTATCCGGGTATGGTGGTGGGGGCCTGTAATCCCAGCTACTCGGGGGGCTGAGGCAGAGAATTGCTTGAACCCAGGAGGCGGAGGTTACAGTGAGCCAAGATCACGCCACCGCACTCCAGCCTGGGCGACAGAGCAAGACTCCATCTAAAAGAAGAAGAAGGAGGAGAAGGAGGAGGAGGAGGAGGAGGAGGAGGAGGAGGGGAAGGAGGGAAAGGAGGGGAAGGAGAGGAAGGAGAGGAAGGAGAGGAGGAAGAAGAAGAAGAGGAGGAAGAAGAAGAGGAGGAAGAAGAAGAGGAGGAAGGAGAGGAGGAAGAAGAAGAAGAGGAGGAAGAGGAGGAGGAAGAAGAGCAAGAAGAAGAGGAAGAAGAAGAGGAAGAAGAAGATGAAGAAGAAGAAGAAGAAGAAGAAGAAATAGAGAACCTGAATTTCGATCTATTCAAAAAATTGAACTTGTAGTTAGAATCTTCTGACAAATAAAAATTCAGCACCAGATAGGTTCATTGGTGACTTCTACCAAATATTTAAAGAAAAATAATACAAATTTTATACCTTCTTCTAGATAATTGAAGAGGAGAATATACCTCTGAACTCATTCTATAAGGTCAATGTTACCCAGTTAGCAAAATCAGACAAAGATATTACAAGAAAAGAAAGCTTCAGATCAATATCACAGATTAAACAAATTTTAAACAAATTTTTAGAAAGTTGAATTCAACAATATATTTAAAAGATAATAATTACGACTAAGTGGAATTTAATCCAGGAATTCAAAGTTGGTTTAACATCTAAAATGTAATTTTTTTTAATGTAATTCACCATGGAAACACATTTTGAAGAAAAGCTGTATCATCTAAATAGATGCAAATAAAGAATGTAACAAAATCCAACATTCATTCAGGACAAAAACTCACAGCAAAATAAGAATAGAAGCAGCTTCCTCAACCTGATAAGGGACATCTATAAAAAAGATTAATGCTTCACACACACACATCACCAAGACCAAGAATAGCAAAAGGATGTTCTCTTCCATTCAACATTGTGCTGAAGGTTCTAGCCAGTGTAATAAGAATAGGAAAAAATAAAATAAAATAAAAGGAATCAAGATTGAAAAAGGAGAAAAACTTTCTTCATGTACAGCCAGCATGATAGTTTATGTAGAAAATCCAATGAAATCTATGAAAAGCCACTAGAACTAACAAATGAGTTTATCAAGGTTGAAAGACACAAGATAAATATACAAAAATTAAATTTTAATATACTAACACTATGCTAACAATAAATCAAAAACAAAAATTGAGAAAACAATATTATTTATGAGAACATCAGAAAATATAAAATATTTAAGGCAAGATCTGCAAAAGTTGTGAAAGACACGTACACCAAAGACCCTAAAGTATTGCTTAAAGACATTTTTAAACACCCAAATAAATGGAAATATACATACTATGTTCATGAATTGGAAGACTCAAAATCGTTAAAAGTAAAATGTCAATTCCTTGCAAATTCATCAATAGATTCAATGCCATCCCATTTAACATCTCAGCATGCTTTTTAGTAGAAAGTTTTAAACTAATTCTAAAATATTTCTAGAAATGCAAAGAACCTGAAATAGACAACAAAACTTTGAAAAAGAAGAGCAAAGTTAGAGGATTAGCATTATCTGTTTTCAAGAGTTGTAAAGTTGTAGTAATCAGAATAGTGAGGTATTGGTGTAAAGATCAATGTAACTGATTAGAGGCCAGAAATAGACACAAACATATATAGAGATAGCTAAGTTTTGACAAGCTTATAAAAGCAATTCAGGGGAATAAGTTTAAATCTTTTCAATTAATGGTATTAGAACAATTGTATATTCACATGCAAAACTACATATTTTGATCCATTCTGTGCACCACATACAAAGATCAACTCAAAAGGGTAATAGACCTAAATATAAAATCTCAAACTTTTACACTTCTAGAAGAAGGCATAAGAGAAAATTTTTATAACCTTGGGTTTGGTAAAGGCTTCTTAGATATAACTGCATAAAAGAACAAACTTGTAAATTGAACTTTATCAAAATTTAAAATTGCTCTTCAAAGACACTGTTAAGAGAATAAAAAGACAAGCCACAGACTGAGAGAAAATATTTCCAAACCATATATTTGGTGAAAGATTCATATCTATAATATATAAATCTTCAAAAATAAATAATAAGAACATAAACAATGTTATTTAGAAATAGACAAAAGATTTGCCTTCACCAAAGAAAATATACAGAAAGCAAAGAAACATATGAAAAGAAACAACATTATTACTCGTTAGGGAAATGCAAATTAAAACCACAATGAGATACCCCTGTACTCCTATTAAAATGGCTAAAATTAAGAAGCCTGAACATACCAAGTGTTGCCAAAAATGTGAAGCAATTGGAATTCTCATATGCTGCTGGGAGAATGTAAAGTGGTGCAACTAATTTTGAAAGCAGCATCGCAGTTTCTCAAAAATTCAACCACCTACTATATGATCCAGTCATTCTCCTCTTAGGTACTTACCCAAGACAAGTATAAGTGTATACCCATGCCAAAACTTCTACACAAATGCTCACAGAAGCATTATTTATAACAGCTGAAAAGTGAAAGCATCCCAAATGTCCATCAATTGGAGAATAGACAAACTGTGGTATATTCATATAATGAAATACTATCAGAAACGAAAAGAAATGAACTATTGATACACACTACAACACAGATGGATCTCAAAATAATTATGCTGAGTGAAAGAAGGCAGACAAAATGTGTGCATATTGTAGCTTCCATTTATATAATTGTAGGAAATGCAAATGAATCTATAGTGACAGAAAGCAGATCAGTGGTTGCCTAGGGACTAGGGGTGGGGGGTGCAGGAGAGAGGGATTTAAAGGGGCACAAAGAAACTTTTGGAAATGACAGATATGTTCATTATCTCAAATATACATATGTCAAAACTCATCAAATGGTATAGTTTAAATATGTTCAGTATATTGTATGTCAATTATATTTTAATAAAACTTAAAAATAAAAGGTAAAGGGATCCAAGAAGAGATACAGGAGCAGTAGGGAAGATTGTTTTGTCTCTTCCCTTCGCTTGTTCTACCTTCCCAGTTACAGCCTGGGGGTGGTGAAGGAAGAGAAAGAGTGAAGATGAAGGGACATTGGGGCTTGGGCCAGCCACAGGACAGCCACAGCTTCCCTGTACCTCCTACCTGCTACCCTGCTCCCCTCTATAGTCTGTTTCTTAAATTGATGTGTGAGAACTGGCAGGGACCTGAGAGATGATAAAGTCATATGCAATAGTCAGCAAATGTTTGTCAAACACCGTATTGGTCAAAGAAACAGAACCAATTGCATATATAGATATAGATATAACTCTATATATATGACTATATATATATAACTCTCTCTATATGACTACAAATATATAGTCATATGTTACATAACAATGTTGCAGTCAACAATTGACTACATACATATATGACAGTGATTCCGTAAGATTATAATGGATATTTTATACTGTACTTTTACTGTACGTTTTCTGTGTTTAGATACACAAATAATTAGCATTGTGTTACAACTACCTGCAGTACTCAGTACAGTAACATGTTGTACAAGTTTGTAGACTAGGAGCAACAGAGAATACCATATAGCCTAGGTATATAATAGGGTAAACAGTCTAGGTTTGTGTAAGTACACTCTATGATATGTGCACAGTGACAAAATGACCTAACAATGCATTTCTTAGAAGGTAACTCCGTTGTTAGGTGACACATGACTATAGACACACACACACACACACACACACACACACATATATATATATATATATATAAACAGAGAGACAGAGACAGAGAGAGGTGTTTATTAAAGGATTGGTACATGCAATTATGGAGGACGACAAGTCCCAGTATCTGCAGCTGGCAAGCTAGAGACCCAGGAGAGTTGATGGTGTTAAGTTGCAGTCAAAGGACAAAGGGCTTGTTCCAGCTCGAGGCAGTCAGGCAGGGGAAGTGACCTCTTATTCAGCTTTTCTGTTTTATTCAGGTCTTCAACTGATTGGATGAGGCCCACCCACATTAAGAAGGGCAGCCTTCTTTTCTAGTCCACTGATTCAGATGTTAATCTCACCCAGAAACACTCTCAGAGACACATTAGAATAATATTTGACCAAATGTCTGTGGTCCAGGCACGTTGGCATAGAAAATTACCCATCATGCTCACTGTGGTGACTCTTGTCAAAGATGTGGGCAGGGCTAAGAGGAAGTGACAAGGGATAGTGCAGCACTGTGGGACTAGCAATATGAAGGAGACACTGCCACTCCTAGGCTAGGATCTGGTGGATAGCAACTACCAGCACCTGGTCTCAGTGGCTACAGGAGGTGAATGTGAAACTGGGGTAGTGGCCTCTTACAGAGAGATGCAGACAACCCACTGCCCAGTAGGGTGAGAGCAAGGGAAGTCCGTATCTTAACCTCACTCTTCCCCTGCCCCAGTTTCCCTACTGGTACTTCCCATTAGCCAAGCCAGAGGGAAAGGGAGCCCATTGAGGCAGTCCATACAAATCAGCCTCTGGGGCCCAGAGCAGGGCACAGAAGGCTCAAAAGTGGCTCAGGAGGGGCCAATGGGAAATACACAGTGCACTCCGTTACAGGTGAGGCCATTAAGGCTCAGAGGCAGTTAATTTCATAAGGAACAATTAGCAGAGCCAGAACCAAACCGGCTTTTCTGACACTGAGTCCAAAATTCTCCCCAATCCCTCCTGCTGGCAGTCTGCTTTTTTCTTCCTCTAAGAGGAATCAAGGGGCCTATTTGGGACTCAAGGCCTAGCTATTGAAGGGCCTCCAGCTTGATCTGCAGTTTTACTGGGGACCCTGGGATCTGCATTTCCCTATTGCCCTAAGACCTCCCACTCCTGACCTCTGCCTATTTCACCAAACACCTCTTTTTTTTTTCTTTTTTGAAACAGAGTTTTGCTCTTGTCACCCAGGCTGGAGTGCAATGCTGCGATCTCAGCTCACTACAACCTTCGCCTCCTAGGTTCAAGTGATTCTCCTGCCTCAGCCTCCCTAGTAGTTGGGATTACAGGGACGCGCCCCTATGCCCAGCTAATTTTTGTATTTTTAGAAGAGACAGGGTTTCACCATGTTGGCCAGACTGGTCTCAAACTCCTAACCTCAGGTGATCCACCCCTCCTTGGCTTCCCAAAGTGCCGGGATTACAGGCATGAGCCACTGCGCCTGGCCTCACCAAACACCTCTTTTCCCTTTAGTCACTCCAGCTGCTGTCTTCTTCCAGTTCCTCAAAGGCACCAGCCTTTCTCCTGCCTCCGAGCCTTTGAACACACACTTCCCTCTGCCAGTAATGCTCTCCCTCTCACTATTCTCCTAGCTCAGTCCTCCTCTTCCTTCTCTTGCAGAGATACCTCCATTACCCACCCACCTGCCATTTGAATTCAGCCACCCTTCTATTCACTCTTATTGCCCCCTGTTCATTTTCTTCATACTCTTATAGAATGTGTAATTATATTTATATTTAGCAATGCTAACATTTGTTTCATAACTGTCACTCCCACTGGCTTTTAAGTTCAATTAGGGCAGGAACTGTGTCTGTTTTGCTTACTGCTCTAAACCCATTGATTTACACAGTGCCTGGCATATAGCAGGTGCTCAGTAAATATTTGTTAAATGAATTAAGCAACTAACTGCTTAACAAATCTTAAATTTCAGCAAAAGGGAGAATCCATGAGAGGCACTAGCCAGCAGGGTGGGTTCCCACACTCAGAGCTTCCCTTATAAGTAACCTATCACTTTCCAGTAGAGATTTTGGGAGCACCCCTCTGCTTTATGACAGGCTTATAGAATGCCCCCATTAGAGCACCAAATCTTTGGTTTAAGAAAAATTAGGTATTTTATCCCCTTGAGAAAATGACAATCCCCTCAGGAGGAGCAGAGATTTTAAGCTCATCAGTCACTTATACCTCAGGGTGAATGTTTATTGAATCCTTTGATCCTTTAAAAGAAAAGTACGAGCGAAAGGATGCCAGGAAGGATGTGGACGAAGAACCACCACTAAGAAAAAGGAAGGGTAGAGAGTGAGGAGGCTAAGGCAGGCCCTGCCTAGATTCAGATTTATTTGACCATTTGTTGAGCATAAACTGTGTGGCAGGCATGTGCCTGGTGCTTGGCAGACATTCTTTCTAATCCTCACAAACTCCAAGAGAAGCAAGAACACCACCGCCATCTTGTCCATGAGGCCCTCAAGGCTCATGAAGGTAAAATAACTTACCCAAGACCACACATATGCAAGCAGGGGAACTGGGATTCAATCTTGATCTGTCTGGCTCCAAAATGCATGGTTTTTCCCTCTAACTTGACAATTTCCTCCAAAAATCATGGGATAATCTAGGGAGAATGTCATAAATTTAACCCTCCCTGTGGCAGAAGGCCAGGATAGACTCAGGCAGATATTCCCATCAAGAGCAATGGAAGCTACAGCTGAGATCCTTCTGTATTTAGTGAGAACAATCACAATGGAAACAATGACAATCATATAATAGTAACAGTAATAATAATAACAGTAATAGCAGGTGCTTATGAAGCCCTATGGCCAGAACCATATTAATGAGACCCTCTCATGTAACCCTTACCTCAACCCCAGGAGAGGGGTGCCTTTATGAGCCTCATTTTACAGAGAAGGAAGCTGAGGTTTAGTGAGGTTATTTGCCCAAAGTTACACAGCGAATAAGCCAGGAGGCAGGCCCCAGAGTTCAAGCTCTGACTGCTCTACCCCATTCAAGGAGTACAGCTCTTAAACTCTCCATTGGGGTGCTGCGATTTTTCTGTGGCACGGGGTGGGGGGCTTCCTTCCCAAACAGCTGCCCACTGCTTGGGCACCTGGGGCACACATGCCCCCCCTTCTTCCCTGCACCACCCTACAGCCATGTGGGCAAACACCCTGCCTCTCCCCAGGCAGGGGATGCCCAATTTGCATAACTTAATTAAATTCTGCATTCTCGTTTTCGGAGGAGCAGGCCTATGAAGGATGCTGAGTGCATGGTCTTAAGGCAAATCAACGCAGATGATGAAAGAGCCTATTTCGGTTAAGCAAATTATGAGGAGGCGGGCGATGTCCTCACTCTAATAATTTCCCGTGAATTATTTATATGGAAACTGCAATTACATCGGGCAAAACAGTGTTGTATGCATAAAGCTCACTTAATTACCCAACCACCTGTTGGGACACAGGGTCCTCCGCCAGCCCATTTCTTCCCCCAACAGGTCCTTTCTTTGGAAGAGCAGGGGAACCGGGGACCTGAGGCAGGTGGGGCTGGGAGAAAAGCCATGGCTGCAAGGACAGGAGGCGCGACCTCTGCTCAGACCCCAGACCCCAGCCCGGCTGCCTCTGGTCCAGCCTGAAACGACACTCCCCATTCTCTAGGGCCTGGCCCTTCGGTGCCTCTATCTCATCCTTGAAAAGGAGACAGGAAAGTGAGGAGTAAGAAAGGGAAAAACAAGAGAGGAAGAAACGCACTCCACACCCTTCCCAGCAAACCCTGTAACCAAAGCAAACGAGACTCCTTTCATCAGTGCCCGGTTGTTTAACTGGAAATGAGGGTTGCCATGGCAACCATCCTGTCACATAGTATTTCTTACCACTTGCCAGCGGGAGAGGCGTTCATGTGGAGCGGAGAACTCCGACTGGGTGGGGAAGGCCGGAGAGGTGCAGGTTGCATTGTTTGTGATCCATTTGTTCAAACACAAGGTCACACAGGCCTGTGCCTAACCTGGGGCATCTCGGGTTGCTCTCCTTTTCCAGGATCATGTGGGTGGGGCATGGGAAAATGGCTCCTTCTACTCACCCCCCAGGGAAAAAAAAAACATTGTAAATGTCAGAAATGTGATGGAACTGTCAAAAATACATGACATCGGTAATACAATAAATGGTGAAACATATATTCTTTTTTGCTTTGCAACTGTAAAAATCACAAAATTGTCTCCAAGTAAAAGTCAAAACAAAGAAAATTTATGACTACTGGGAGGGGTTGGACAGGAATCACGAGTGTCTGTAGCAAGATGGGGGCAAGTAGCCCTCCTTCACCCCAGCATTTTAATCACGATTAGTCCAGGGCCCAGGCAGTAGACATGGGTCTGATTAAAGGTAGGCAGAAGGTAAAGTTAGTCAAGTATGCTCTAGACTTGGGGGGAGGTGGGGCATGGAGATCAGGGCTGCCTGGTAACTTCTGATTATTGAAAGTTGCTGGAGATCAAGAATCCCGGCTTGTAACCCTGCTCTATTGCTTACTGCTAAACAACCTTAAGAAACGGATTAACAGAAAGATATTTTAGTTAGGTGTGAAGTTCAAATACAATGACTGCACTACCCTGATTTACTTCACAATTAATGATACACATAGCAAGCGGATAAAATACTAACTGTATTTAATAGCTTAAAATAATAACAGTTCACATGTATGGAACACCACATATATGCCAGCACTATACTGAGCTTTATATACATTTATCATAAATCTCATCTTAAAGACTGAAAAACTGAGACAGAAAGGTTAAGTGATCGGCCCTAGCTTCAAAGTCAGGAAGTGACAAAACCAACCTGGAAACCCAGAGCTCTCGGATTCAAAACTCATGCTCTTCCTGGTAGGAGGAAGTTTGGAGATCATAATCCAAGTTTTCCAACAGTCAAGCTCCCAGCCCACGTCTCTACTGTAGTTGGTCTCCATCCAGTCTAGGACCGGCTGCTTAACAGGGATGAAATGAAGTGTTTTTTCTCCTTTAAAGATTTACCATGTATAAATGTATGAGAATATTAAAGGCAACAATTAACTTTATTGGAAACCTTATATTCTCCAGCCTCATTAGAGCTGCCAACAAGATCTATTATTAGTATTACTATGCACATACTGTAATAAAAAGGGTATTTAAAGTGGATGGTTTGGCAATGAAATAAAATAGCTTTTCTCTCTCTTTCTTTTCCTTTTCAAGATATATGTGTGTATCAGAGATGGTCTGGAGCAAGGCAAAAGCCCGTGGGACCTGAGGACTGAAGAGCTCATAAAATTTCCCTTTGCCACCATTGCAGACAACTAGGACAGTCAGGTGGGGGCAGGAGCTGGAGGTCATCAGAGCCCTCTCAACCTCTCAGCGGGCTCGCCCCCAATACCACTTGGAAGAGAAGGATTTCTGCAAGAGAGAAGATCCTGTTTATTTGAGCAGAAATGTGCCATAGGGTCCAGCTGCTGTCTTTGTACAGTTGTGGACGTCTAATCAAATCCTTCCTGGGGCCTTCAGCTTCTTTCAGCTCATCTACTCATCGCAAAGATGGGAAGTGATTCCCCTCAGTCCTTCCCCCTCTCTTCCGCTATTTACCCCACATCCCTTCCCTGGGTTATGGAAAGTCAGAAAGAGGGGGAGCCTGCCTCCTTGCCTTCTATACCCTGGCTTGCTTCCCCCACTAGCTCAATTCTTTCTTTTCAACTCTAAGGCTTCCTGGATGAGGTGAGAATTTCTCCTAGGTCTGGCTCAGGAACCCAGCGAGCACGGGAGGCCTGGGCCTTTCCCCTCCTCAGCCTGCTTGCTTCCATAACACAAAGAAGATGCTGCCCTCCCTCCCAAGGCCACCTGCTCCTCCTCCCTGTGCAGCACCTGCTTCCACGCCCACTGAGCATCCAGTGATGCCCTTTACTAAGAACCTGGAATGGGTGAGTCAGAATGGGCAGCTGGTATCTGGTCTTTGACTCACCGGAAGCATCCCTGACCTGCTGAATGGAAAAGTCTCAGCTTAATTGGAGGCTCAGTTCTCCTGTAAGGGCTCACAGAGCTGAGCCCACGCTTGTGATTATTACTCTTTTTATTAATGCTAATAGTTACCATTTATTGCATGCCAAATACTGACTTATTTAATCTCCATGGCCACCCTGTAAGGTAGGTACTCTTGTTGTATTCATTTTGCTCTCAGAGAGCAGAGATAATATATCCCGGCCTTCATCATTGCTCACCTGGACCTTTGCAGTAGCATTCTCCCTGGTGTCCCTACTGCCACTCTTGATGACCTGCAATTCATTCTCCATACAGCAACACCCTATAAATCTCTTGAATGTGTCAGCCTTTTTTGTGCCCCAGGGCCTTTGCATTGGTTGTTTCCTCTGTCTCAATAGAATGTTCTTCCTCCATGTTACGTCTTTTTCATCATTCAGTCTTCAACTCAAAGAGGCCTTACTTGACCACCTGCACAAGTATGCACATGCCTGTTCTATACTACACACTATATCACCACATGTCCAGTACCTAGAATAGTATGTGGCACATCGTAGGTGCTCAGTAAATATTTCTTAAGTGAATGTTGATGAACTTATCCAAGGTTACATACTAATCGGAGTTAGAGCAGAGTCAAATGCAGGACTGTCTGATCCTTAACCACATCACATATATGTGTGCAGTTTGGGTGTTCAGGAGAAAGAAGAGTGGGATGGGGGCTACCCAGGGCCACTCAAAGACAGCTCATCAAGAGGCTAAGGTCCTTTACAGGACCCAACTAGAATCCAAGCAGTGGGAAGGCCAGGTGAGGACAATAAACCTGAGGAAAGAGGCAAGGAAGAAGGGTTGAGCATGCAGTGGACACTGATGGAGAGGTAAGGAGGGCTGTAGATTGGGGACCAGGGCCACAAGTGAGCACTGCTTGGCTATGTGATCCCCACTCCAGGCTACCAAGACCCACTCATCCTAGATGACAAACACTGGCTCTTACTTTCCCCTCTCACAGAAAGAGAAGACAGGACTGTGGGAGGAGCTGTGGGAAGCCTCAGGACCAATCATCATGGGCTGGGTACCTGGCTTGAGGGATACGCTATATGAATTCTCCAGTTCTGGACTTTCCTTGGGAACCCTTTTACCCTGAAATGGCAGTCAAGCTACCTGTGGATTGCTCTTCTGTGCCACAGTACCAGTAAGATTTTACAAACCCACCTACACCCAGGCAACACTAGCGGTCAGTTGTGCCTTCTGCCTGTGACCCAGGGAAGGCTATTCTACCTCTCACTTTTAATTTACAACAAAATGTCTAACATGCCCAACATTAATCACTGAGCTCTTACTATTGCATATAGTTTTGAGCTTTGGGAAGATGGAAGGAATGCAGAAAACATTATCTCTTTTGGGAGATCTATAGTCTAACTGGGAGAGAGGACACACACACAAGGCATACTACTTAACTACTTAAGAGCATGGGCTACATCAGACCAGACAGACTCACATCCAAGTCATCACTCAGCTGCTTCCTATTTGGGCACTTGTGTTCAACCATTGAAGTCTCAGGTTTCCCATGTGTGCATACACAATGGTGCACACGTCCCTCACAGCACTATCGTGAGAGTGAAGAGCAAAGCACTTCATGAGCTGTCTGGCACCCACGTGCTCAATAAGTGAGAGGAGTTGTTGTTATTGTCATTGTTGTTACAGGAAACAACCCACAGGTCACATATTAAGAAGTACAAATTAATTCATTTATTCCAAGTGAATGCAGCTCATAACTGCTGAGAAGACTGTGATGAAGAAATATCACTGAACGATGTTGTGGGAGCAGGCAGACTTCTTGGAAGAGGCCAGTTTGGAAGCTAGGAGATGACTCAGAATATTAGCATAACAGGAATGATTCCTAGGGCTTCTCAACTTTTCCTTTTTTACATTGTGGCACACAGGGAAAATGGTAATATTTGCTCTGCATGCTGAAGTCAATAGCACAGGCTACTTGCAGTTAGAGGAGACCCTGTCCTGACCCACCCAGGCATCTGAAGGGCCAAGGGACTCACCATCTCAACACACAGGTAACCTAGTTGTGGCTCGGCAATGTGGCACAGCAACCTAGTGGGGAGCTCTGATTTAGAACAAGCACATCAATTGACAGATGACAAAACAGATTTGGGGAGCAGAAGTGACTTGGCTGAGGTCACCCTGGGGCAGAACCAAGCAGAGAACCAAAGGCCCTGTGCTATATTGTCTGCTCTCAAAAGATAGGAGGACATCACATCATGTGAGAAGGTCAAGGAGCTCAGCCCAGGGCAAAGGAGTGGGGCTAAATAGCATTAACGGAAGAAACCTGACCCAGTAAATAGTAAATCTGACGGTAGCTAAACTGAGCGTCCAGGGTCTCTGGCACTGTGCTAAGTGCTTGACATGCCTTATCTCGTTCATTGGAGGTAACGGCCCTATGAGAGGTCACAGTGTTAATCAAGTTGTGATGCCAGCTTTGATGGTCACCAGAGGTGCAAAACCAGGGTGGGCAGCCGTCTCCAGGGCCATGCCAGTCACACTCACCTGGAGCAGGAAGCAGGCTGATCCTTTGGCCTCAGACCTCCACAGCCAGGGCCAGAGAAGCCAGCCCAGACACGAAAGGCAGACCCTGCTCCATCTGAGCTGAAGGAAGCCTCCAATCCCACCCGCTCGTTCTCCTCCTCTACCTTCCTTACCTGCTGCATCCACGGGAGCAACATTCTTGGCCCTGCCACCTTGCCATATGCATCTTCTGCAGCCCATCTCCCAGGTGAGGAGAGTGGCAGCATGGCACGCACTCCACCTGCTATTTAGAACGCCTGGCCAGGACTCCTGGGGGCACCAGCAGCATGCAGGGAAGTAACTCGCAGACACTCAGCTTAATCAAGGATATGCTTGGCTCATGCTGAGGCCCAAGTCTGGCTTCTTCCATCTGGATCTGTTAAGGCCCTGGCTGGTTAGATGATGCCTCTTGGCCCCAATCCTTGGATGTACTGAGTCCTTTCTGGTGAAACTGCCTTCTCAGTTGCCACCTGAAAGCCTTGTGTGCCAGTCTCAGGGCTCTTCCTCCAGGGCCTCTTTGCTTGTACCCCCTTAGAGTCCCCTCCCTTGGCTGAGTGCAGCTCTATACACCCTATGTCCTACCATTGTCTTCAGAAGCCCTCTCCTTCTCATACTAAGTCCCTGCATTTTCAGGCTGTGTTCTGCCCCTGGCCTTCCCCTAGACTGTGCCACCTAAACAAACACAGCTACGATTTTCAGACTGCATGGCAGAAATGGGAATAAAATTGGCATTCTTCCACTTGACTCAAGGAGGCCTGCTGCATGACCTTGCCCTTGTCTCATTCTCCACCCTTATCTCCTGGCACCTTCTCTCACACCCTGCTCAACCACGCTTATCTTGGTGGTGGTGGTTTCTTCAATGACACCAAACTCTCCCCGTGCAGGGCTTTGTGCAGGCCGCTCCCTCTGCCTGGAACACTCTTCACCTGACCCCTGCTGATCCGGCTTATCTAAGCTCAATATAATTGCTTATCCAGGTGAGCCTTTTCTTACCACTCTCTCTAGAGAGTAACCCCCCACTCTGCTTTTGTCTCTTGTATCATCGCCCAGATATTTTCCTTCGTACCACTTGTAAAAATCTAGGATTATATGTTCATCTTCCCACACTCCAAGGCAAATTCTTTGAATTTGGACCATGTCTTCTCACTCTGCATTTTACCCTTGGCTGGCATAGTTGTTGGTACACATTAGGCATTTATTAAAAATCTATGTAGTGAAGGATTGAATGAGTTATATATCCTAAATGTCAATTCCAATCTCGCTGCTGACTGGCTGGGTGAACTTGGCAAGTCACCTCCTTCTTTGGGACCTCAGTGTCTCCTCTGTCAATGGGGAGGGAGATGGCTGAAGTCATCCCAAACTTCTTCCAGTTCGGCTCCTGCTGCAGCCAGGAGGTAACCTAGAAACCAGCATTAAGAGCACAAAGCACATCTCATCCAAAGAAAGATCTCACTTCCCCATGCTCAAAGTAAGGAACCAATAGGCAAGAGGTACGAAGAATACTTCTATTATAGGAGAAGCAGCTCACACCAGCATGAACAGCCTGAAATGGAGGCAGCCCTGGGGCTGGTAGGCCTTGGCAGAGGCCCCAAGGCCCCCTGGGCCACAGTGTGGAAAAAGATGGGGGCCTGCAGGCAAAGCAACCCCAGGTCTTGTCCAGAGCTGGCTGGTAAACAGAGGAAGCCTCTTAGCCTGGGTCCTTGCATTCAACAGAGCTCTGTACCTCTGTGAGGGAGCACCCTGGGACCTGGGATAGACACAGTACTTGTCTTCAGAAAAAGGAAGATCTTTAATCTGTGTTTTAAATTTTAAATGACTCCACCTGAGACTAACTGCGCCTGGCCCCTCTTATCTCCTAACCCAGCTGCCAATACTTGATTCAAATTCTATTACTGTGCTGACACCCCTCCTGGAGTTGAGTTCATTGCAAGGAGTCCCCCACTTTTATTTCCATGTAGGTCTCCCCTCTCCATCTCTGCAAAGCTCCTTGACCCAAAGACAGCTTCAGAAGCCATACTGGGATACCCCACTCACTATCTAATGGGGATTCTGGGCATTCAACAGGTGAACCCCAACCCCAGTAAGGTATCTGAGAGGCTCTGAGGTTCTCAGGGCTCCTGAAATTTGGTATCCCATGGCACGTACACTGTTTTATCTCCTCCTCCTACAGCCCAACTCTTAGAATTCTTTTACCATGCTGAAGTTTGGGGCAGGCATCAGCTGTAGAGTTGTGCGTTAGGCCTAGGGTATTGCATAATCTCACAAATAAGTCTCTTCTACATTAGCTCTCTAAGCTTCAAGTGTGTGCCCAACCTCACCACATGGTCCTGAGCCTGCAATGGCTCTATGGATGGTTGCACCAGCCACCATGGTGTCAAAAACTCTGGGGCTTGGGTAGCTTTGACTTTCCAAAGATCTTCATTTCTCTTCTCATACTTGATCCCCATGGCACCCCTAGCAGCAGCCTGCTATGGTCAAAAAGCCAGGATGAGGAGTTAAGGGCCTGATTCTGCCCTTCCCCAGCCATGAGATCAGGCAGATCACAGCCTCTGCTCCTCCCTCCATCAGGTGAAAAGGTTGGGCCAAGTGAAGATTAGGCCTCTTGGTTCTAATATTGTAAAGAAGCAGAGCAAGTTTTAATAAGAGAAGATGAAACTGGGGCTCAAATCGCAGATGTGATTTGCCCGAGATCGCAGGATGGTTGGCTTAAGAACCACCCCTAGAATTCCTCTCTAGATCCCCGTTTTTATTATCTCCATGGGACCACAGGAAGCTTATGGCTACTACAGCAAAGATACAGAACATTATGGACTTATGGACAGCAAAGATACAGAACATTTCCATCAGGACAGAAAGTAAAATCAAACAGTGCCAGTTTGGAAATCATCTGTATCTGCCCTTCTCTCCTCAATTAGATTGGTCTCCTTAAGGGCAAGAACCTCAGCCTCCACATCTTAACACCTCCAGTGCCTAGCCCTGTGCTTGGTATCAAAAGTGCTCAAACATATATATCAGATGCAGCTGTTTGCTGGCAGAAAGCCTTGCCACCCAGCTGGGAGCTGGGTCTCAAGTTCAGGCTAGGGAACGCTGTGCTAGAGAATGGAGTCTGTATGGGATGGATCATCCCCATCCTCGGATGGGGTGGCCAGGAGCCTGGCTGCTGGAACGGAAGGCCTCACTAATCCATCTGTATTCTACAAGGACAGGTGAAGGGAGCACCTGGCACCGAGGGGGATCCCAGGTGGGAGGGAGCAGACACCACCCACGAGGGAAGCCAGCAGAGGGCACTGCTTCCTCGACCTACATAGACAGTCCCAGCTGGGAAGCACCCTCATTAGCACCAGGAGGCAACTCTGCTAATTACCAAACCCAAACTCAGGATTTGCATTTTTATCAAATGCTCACACAGGAGGCAAATCTTTTGCCTTAAAAAAAAAAAAAATTCAAGATGGATAGGGGGAGAAAAACTCATACCAGTACATACTAATTCAATCTAATCTTGGTCATTTCAGTTTCTGTAAGAGAGTGCTTTCATAAAGCTACAAACCTAACATCCATAACTCTCCAGTTTCCCCAGACAGGATATCTCTGCATTAAGTTTCCCATTTATCTTCAGAGATGGCAAATCATCCATTTATAATGGGATCTAATAAAGCAAACTCTCGTTGCAGTCCCAGCCGCAGGAATGCACCTCAGATCCAGAAACGCTGCTTGGGGCCTGTGATGGCTTCACCTTCTAGGTGTCTGAGTGTGCGGCTGAGGCATCAGCACATGACTTAGTTGTGGTGGCATGTGTGTGCTGGGGGGAGGGTGTGGCCTGCAGAAAGCAGCTACCCTACTCCCACCCACCCCAACACATACATCCCCCTGCCAAGACCAATGGAGGAGCTGGGCTGGGCTCAAGACTTTCTCTTTAAAGTAGGCAGAGCTTGCTGTAGGGATGACAATTTGGAAAGGAATATGGTTTGGCAGGCTGATGCAGAGGCTTAGCTGAGTAGGTGGGGATGATGTTCCACTGTCACAGGTCGGGGTGCCTGGGAGCAGCCCCTGAGATGGATGGAGTTTTGCCAGCAGGGTGTTTAATAAGAAGTGGCATGGGGCCCACAGCTGTGGTCAAGCAGGGTAGGAAGTGAGCCTGGGCAGATGGAGGAATCCAGCTTTTATGCAGCCCAAAGGCAGCCTTGGCACCTCACAAGGAGTTCTGGAGCTGAGAAGGGCCTTTGGGAACCATCCTGAATCCAGCCAAAATGGCCAGGCCTTCCTATTCCCACATCAATCTGTCAATGGATGTGGGCCACCCCAGAAGGGCACAACCCT
The DNA here is from genome assembly GCF_028878055.3 of Symphalangus syndactylus. Classification (NCBI taxonomy): domain Eukaryota; kingdom Metazoa; phylum Chordata; class Mammalia; order Primates; family Hylobatidae; genus Symphalangus; species Symphalangus syndactylus. The sequence continues at coordinate 133,188,820 of NC_072425.2, forward strand.
GGGCACGAGGCCGTCTGCAGCTGAAGTGATCTCTGCAGAGACGGATCACGGAAGCCTGTCTGCTGACTTTCCCAGCAGCTGGTCAACATGTCCTTCATTGACAGGAGATCTGGGCTGGGCTGCGTATTACAGTGTCTGCCACACCTGCTGAACAATGTGTGTCCCTCTCCTCTCCACCCAAACATGTAGTTTTATTGTCTGTACATGTGTTCTATGGTACCAGGCCTTGGGGGGTGGCAGACATTGAGCCCAGCTTGCCGTTCACTCAGTTCTCTGCCCTGAACTTTCTCTGGACAGGTGTCATAATAAAGCCCATAGACCAGGCCTGATTGGCCCCTGGCTCAACATCTGTGGGAAGCAGAAGGACCTTGGGAGTGAAGGGGTTGGGGGCCCAGCCCTAGCTAGAGCTGGCACAGGCTGAGGGGATGCAAAGATCAGGCAGAGCCACGTGAACAAACCTTAACGGCGGGTTCTAGGTTCAGAAGCTACAGCTCTGCCCTGATGGAGCACAGAAGTCATGGGGCTTATCCCAAAAGGGACTTAGCGGACTGCTGTCAAGGAACCTCCTTACCTGGTAGGGAGGCAGGTTTGGCATCCTCTGATGTCTCATATGGGTAGGAAATGTCCTCTACCCAATCCCCAGGCTGGGACAGGGAGTTCCGGGTTGAATCTGGTGCCATTTCCAAAGCCCAGTAGGAGTCCAGCAGTTATCAAGCGTTAGAAATGGAAGGAGGGAATCCTCAGAGGTCCCAACACCCATACAGGGCAGGGATCCTCTTGTCTTCCTTTGGGGTCTCCCAGAAGCAGATATGGAGACCAGGATTCAAATGCAAATCATCCATTTTGGAGGTGAGAACAGGAAACATCAGAAAGGAAGTGGAGAAGAGGTACTGGGTCGGGAAGGCAGCCAGTGAAGGATTCATTATCCAGCAAGTTTCCACTGCGGGGAACCCACACTTAATCCTGCCGGGAACTCTGAGAAATGGTGGAAAACATTTGCCTCGGTGTGATCCCGTCCAAGGGACATGGGAACTGGGACATTTCTCTACCAGCTCCAGTCAGTCATCACTTGAGGGCACCTCCCCGGTGGTGCATTAATTCCCTGGTGTTTGCAGTTGATGAATGGGCAGCAAAATAGACTCTGGGGACAGAGAAGGCTCTCAGGCAGAGAAACGCATGTGCTGGCTGCTGAAAGCTGGCTAGTTTGCACTGCAGAAACAAGAGAAGGAGATATGGGCATCCACAGGATCTGCTGCCCCCTCCTCTGCATCCCCAGGTATGCTCATGTTGCCTCTGATCAAACTCTTCCAGAAACAGGGAGCTTACTACCTCACACGACCACACAATGCATTGCTGGACAGTTCTAGTTCTCAGAAAGTCACTTCTTAGGTTTAGCAAAAATCTGCTCACTGCCCAGTCTTGGTCCAGTGCCTTCCACTAGAACCAGGGTAGGAATTTTTTGTCTATATGTTTCACTGCCGTCTCCCCAGCATCTATTAAAAAAAAAAAAAAAACACCTGGTACGTGTTAGGTTTCATCAACACGTTTTGAATGAATGAATGCCTGTATGCTTGCTTGGCCTCTGCCTCTTAGTAGTTTACAACTTTTTCCTGTTTCTAGTTTGCTTTTCCACTTATACCCACGTATTTAAGCACACAGCACCGAAGCTGGAACAAAGTTGAGCTCCAGTGCTAGTACTCACCCATTCAACAAGCAGTTGATGAACTCCTACCATGTATCAAACACTCTTCCCAAGTGCTCTGGGCTCTGGCTCTCTGAGGCATAAAGTATTAAGACAGAGGTAGAAGGCAAAAAAAAAAAAAAAAAAAGAAAGAAAAAGAAAAAACAAAAAACCACCAGGGATTATGGTTTTAGGAAAGATACTAGGTGCTGAATTCATCAGGTACAATGAGTCAAGGCACACACGCACATGCTCCTGCTCACAGCTCACTCACCTATTCCCTTTTACAGAGCTGACTCTCCCAGTATGGACACTGAGGCCTGGCCAGCCCTTGAAACACAATCTTCAGAAAAATCAGCCCTTCAGCTCTCCCCCTAAACCCTTCAGAAGAAGGCACGAAGAGTGGTTTTCCTCACAGACCCCAGGACACACTTCCTGTTGCCCATTAGGTCTGGGGAACTTGGCTCTCAGAGCCCCGCCCAGAAGGAGCCACAGCTCCCTCTGTCATTTGTGTTTCCTTTGAAATGTCTCTGTGTGTGCAGTTGGGTGGGTGGGAGGCGGATTAGCTCCCCTGACTGAAATATGGCTCGGATGCCAGGAAGAGCAAGCTCGAAGCAGCAAGGCAAGTTAAGCTTTCTGCCTCTAGCCTAGGGCTTAGCGGTGCAGATTACAACAGCAGGTGATGAGCGACGTTAGCCGCTGCTGTGGAGACTGTGAAAATCCTGTTACAGGGCAAAGGCGTTTTAGCTACAGCTCCAAATTTCAAAGAATGATTGAGTTGGAACGTGGCAGGCAGGAGGCAACTAGGGACCAAAATTATTTGACTTAAACTGAGAACTAGGCCTGAGGGGGCCACTGAAGTAGAGAATTCTGGAGAGGGACATGGGTGTTCTGCTCCCCTGCCCACCATTCCCTGGGTAAAGACTTGGTCCTCTCTCCCCAGTAGCATGCCCCTCCCACCACCCTCCTCCTCTCCCCTCCCCTGACCATCCATAAGCGTAAGGATCTTCCATCTGCCTTGAATCCTGTCGTCCTCACCAATCTATAAGCCTCTGGAGACCAGAGCCCACGGTGTCTTCAGCCCTGTGGGGTTCAGCACAGCTCCCAGTACATGTAAGTGCTCAGTAAACTTTGTCAAATGATCAATTGGTTGCTGCCTCAAAGCTGCATCTTCCTTGCCTTGTTTCACCTGGTTTCCAGATTCCCCCCACCACACACAGCCCCCCAACACTGAGCACTCCTGGGAACCCTCATCTTTACACAGCCACCCCTGGTTCCTTGAAAAAGAAACAGCACCTGGTTGCAGACCAGAATCCAACTGCAAATGAGTCACTTAGGGCAAAGGAGAGATTTGTGAAACCAGGAAAAGAATGAGGCTTCAGTAATTGTTTTACCCTGTTCAGTGGGAAAATGATAAAGTCACAGGATTTAAGAGCATTTTCTAGAGTCTTTGAGTTCAACACCCACCACCACCACCACATTGACCCTCCTACTCTCCCACAGCCCATATTGGCCTTAAGGGGAAGTAGCTTGAAGTGGAGGAAAGAGTATTTGGAGTCGGAGGCCATTAGGAATCTAGGTTCAAATCCTAGTTTTTCAAGTCACTTAACCTTCCTGAACCTCTGTTTCCTCATCACCAAACTGCCCACCTTATAAGCCATACACTGAGACAACATCCACAAAGAAACTTCTCAGTGGTTAACATACAGTAAAGAGTAATCCAATAATAATGGCATTGTTATTGTGGGAATCCTGGTTCCCCAAATGCTAAACCTCTATCCCTGAGGAAACTCAGTTTGAGTATGGCCTCGATCCCTAAGGAAACCCAGTTTTTAGAGGACATGAGGTCCCTTGATCTGATTTTATCCTCACAACAACCCTATGTGAGGTGAGTGATGATTATTCCCTCTTACAGAGTGGAAACTGGGGCTCACAGAAATAACTTCCCAAGCTTGCTGGGCTAGGAAATATGAAGGCTAGAACTGGAACCCAGGTTAGTGAGGCCAGAGCCCAGAGCTGTTTTCTGTACCAGAGTACCCCTCAGAGAGGAACAAATGACTGTTACAGGGAACCCTGTCCTGGGTGGGGACCTATTGTCTGGTAGACAAAGATGATGAGGGCAAGTCTGTCCTCCCTCTCCTCCTCCCTCCCTTCCTTTTCATCCTTCCTTCTTTCCACCATGCAGTGATTAAGCGCTTGCCATCTGCTCAGCTGCTAGTAGTGAATATGTGGGATAGAGACGGTCTGGTCGCCGCTGAAGGCAGCTCACAGTCCAGCTGAGGAAATGAAACAACAATTACACGTAATTTCAGGGCATTGGGTCACATTCCCAGAGGACTATCATGGCACTTCACGTAAAATGCACATGTAGGGTCAGAGGAAAAAAGGAATGGTCCGCAGTGCCACAAAGCAAGGAGGAGAAACACTGCAGGGCTCTGAAGACCCTGGAATGATGAATAGAAGATCCTAGGAGACAGCTTGCCTAGGAAGGAGCTGTGCAAAGATGAAACGGGCTGCCTGGGAAGAAAGTGAGTTTCCCATCTCTGCAGGTATTCAAGGAGTGTCTGAGTGATTAACTTCAGACCTCTCCAGCCCCAAGACTCTCCAAATTGATAACAATGCCTGTTAGAGAGTCCACTACAAGAGAAGCAAGGGGATCCAGAGAGGTCAGCTCATACTCCCTCCAGAGAACCCAGAGCTTCTCTGAGGAGGGTGCAAGTCAATCACTCCTCAGCTCAGCTTAATACAACTTCAGTCTCCTCATCTCACATAAGCCATTCCCCCCTCCAACTTCCTGTGCCTGACTCCTCCAGGCCAACATTTAGAGGACCCGTAGCCGCTGCCTCTTCCTCTAAGGGAAAACAAAGGAGAAAGCAGGCAAAGACCATCGGAAAATCCCCTTGTTTGCTCTCCTCTTCGGAGTCTCTGCAGAACACAGGCTGGCTATGTCCCAAACAAACAGGAAGCTGGGCTCCACTTCTGCTGTGCCCTTTGTAAAGGCTCCTGTCTACACCTCCTCTGCCAGCAAGGTCTTGCCCTCTCAGAATGGTGGGGGGAGGGACTGCAGACCATGAGATGCTGGGGAGGTAAGCCTCTCATTCCTCCACCTCTCCTTTTCCTTGGTGCTGCAAAATGAAGGCGTCTCAGGCTACCTGCTCTGGAGATCCTCGTATGTCAGCTGAAAGGCTTTCATGAGCAGGATCCCAGAGCTGGAAAAGGTGGCCCTCAGTAGCCATGTCCTCCAGCCTCTTCATTCACTAGCTACTGAAGATGATATAGCAGTGCCAAACCTGCAGTGACCCCCTATGCTGGCTACAAGCTGGGCAGAGCTACATTATTATTGTTAGAATTATGTTAAAACTGATTATTGCTCCTCTGCCTTTACACAGTACAGTTCACAGAGCCTGCACAGGCACATAACATCCCAAGATGTAGCAGAAAGAGGAGGGTTTGGAATACATCAGCGCTGGATTCAAATCCTGGCTCCTGCAGCTGGCAGCTATTTGACTCTGTGCTCGTGACATCAACTCTCCATGCACTAGTGTCCCTGTGGTAAAAATAGAGATAAGACTGACTGGCCCATGCTAGGTGTTTGTGCAGTTTACAGGATATGATGTGTGTAGCGCCTCTGGCATCTAGTAAGTAGCCCCCTTCCCTCCATCTCTGAGGCCCCTACTAGGGACTACTAGGGATGGGGAACAGAGGTGGAAATGAGCTTTCTTATTCCTTCCTCCAAAGGTCAGTCCCAGGATTTTTACTGGCCTTAATCACTGTGATTTCTGTGATTTACCAAGAATGGAGAAGGACAGGGAGGAGGGCTTTTATCCTGAGAGCCATTTGTTTTCTCTAAGATAGATCCAAGCAGAGGCCAACCAGCATCACCCTCTCTAGCCAGAGCATCCTGATATGTGCCAGCCAAACACCTGGATGTGCTGGGGGGTGGGAGGGCAGCGCAGATGGCCCCTCTGGCCCAGCTGAGGTAAGGGGAGCCAGCCACTACCCTATGGGGAAAGGCAACCTAATAGGAACTGAGGCATCTTCCAGCTGGGGCACTCAGGCCTCCTCCCAGGAACAGTGGGCTGGACTGGACACTGGGCCCCTTTGAAGGGCTGGCCCTCCCTGGAAGACCAGATAAGGTAGACCAGGCTAACTAGGGAACAATAGAAAGGAAGGGTAGTGGTTAATTTTATGTGTCAACTTGGCTGAGTCACAGAGTACTCAAATATTTGGTTAAACATGATTCTGGGTGTTTCTGTTGAGGGTGTTTGGGGATGAGATTAACATTTGAACCAGCAGACGGCCAAAGCAGATTCCCTCCCCAACATGGGTGGCCTCACCCAATCAGCTAAAGGCCTCAATAGAGCAAAAGGCTGACCCTCCCCCTAGTAAGAGAGTATTCTTTCTGCCTGATTGCCTTCTAGGACATCAGCTTTTTCCTACCTTCAGACTCAAAGCGAAACATTGGCTGTCCCTGGGTCTCGAGTTTGTGGCCTTCAGACTGGAACCTACACCATCAGCCCTCCTGGTTCTCAGGCCTTCAGACCCAGGCTGGAACTTACAACCTCAGCTCTTCTGCATCTCTAGCTTACCGACTCACCTGACAGACGTGGGACTTGTCAACCTTCATAATCATAAGAGCCAATTTGTTAGAATAAATGTTTTTATAACACACACACACACACACACACACACACACACACACACCCTATTGGCTCTGTTTCTAACCCTCCCTAATACAGGAAGGATCCTACTCAACACTGGAAAACATATTTGAACACCCTGAGCTGCCCAACCATGGGATGAGCCATAGTTGGGAGAGGGAGGGAGCAGCCCCAGCCTCGAATGCAGAAAAAGCAGGCCCTATCCAGCATGCATGTGGGTTCCTGACTTGGATGAATCCCAGGCCTCTCCAGTGTGCCTTCCCCATCGTCCTCACTCCAGGGCGCTATCCAGCATCCATCAGGGGCACAGTCGGAAGGTGAGTTCTATATTTTCCAAAGACCCTTCCAACTCTCAGAGACTGTAAGACAGAGACAGGGAGGATGTGATGTGGTCATTCTCCATAGATGTCGTCCAGCGTAGTGTCCCCAGAGGGAAAGGAGCTGTGGGACATTTGTCATTGCCATAAGCCCTTTCTGCCCTTACCCACTTACATCAATGGCAGGTGAGGTGAGTTCTCTATTTCCCAACCCTGTGCTCTCTTCATACCATAATGCCAAGAGGTGTGTGAATGAGGAGGGAGGAAGACAAGACAGGGAAGGCACACTGGAGAGACCTGTGATTCATCCAAAGCAGGAGCTGGGAGAACAGTGTGTGGGTCACCCAAAGGAACAAAGAGAAGGATTCCCAGGAGCCTTGCCCAGCTCCACAATTCAGGGCCACCGTGCGACCTGAGGGCCTCCTGACTGCAGCGGCCTGCGTTCCTCATCTCCAGCAGGAAATGATGGGAGAATTATAAAGATATGAGGGCTACTCAACCTAGAAAAGAAAATTCTTTTCTTTGTGTACTTTAAATAAAGATTTAAAAGAAAACAGCATTTCCCTTGCTTGAAATGCTTTTGGAATAAACATTTATGGAATATTGTTTTGGAATATAATTTTGGAATAAACATATTTTGAAGAAAAAGTGGGATAAGGGTTTTCTTCCTGGCTGTGACAGCAAGTTTGGGATGAAAGAGAATCTAATTGCCATTGGTCTCTCTTTTCACTCCTCTCTTCCACCCGCTTTCCCACTTCTATGCCCTCCCCACATGCCCCATGCCCAGCAACATCAAAAATGTGCCCCTTCTCACTCTCCAGCTGGCTCTGCCCAGATATCTTCAAGGAGACCTGAAATGACCAGCTGAAGGCTATGGTTCAGAGATGAGTCAGCCAGGGTGGTGGTGGCCCTAGTGGGAAAGCTGACAGCATAGGTGCAGGAATGGCAGCAGGGAGTGGAGCTGGCAAGACATAAGGTGGGGCTGCTGAGTGGAGCCTGGTGTGCCCTGGGGTTTAGCCTCAGCACAGGGAGCTCCTGAGGGGACTGTGCCCACCCCTTCCCTGAGAAAACCCAGCAGATGGTGTCAGTGAAGGGGGACACACTAGAGCCACCAATCTCTTTTGTAATGGATTCTAGGGTGCTACAGTGAGCCAGGAAGACCCAGAGTGTTAGGAGTTGAATTGTCTCCCCAAAATTCATGTCAAAGTCCTAGTTCCCAAGGTCTCCAAATATGGCCTTACTTGGAGATAGGTATTTACAGAGATCATTAAGTTAAAGCAAGATCATTAGGGTGGCCTCTAATCCCATATGACTGGTGCTATGGACTTGGGATGTGTCATTCCTCCAAAATTCATATGTTAAATGCCTAACTCCCAGTGTCACTGTATGAGGGGAGAGGGCCCGTGAGGAGGTGGTAAAGGTTAAATGAAGTCATAAGGATACAACCTTAATCTGATAGGGCTCATGCCCCTATAAGTAGAGGAAGAGACACAAGAGCTCTCTCCACTCCATGTGAGGATACAGTCAGAAGGCAGCAGCCATCTGCAAGCCAGGAAGATTCCTTGCCAGAAATTGACCCTGACAACACCTTGAGCTTGGATTTCCAGTCTCCAGAACTGTGGGAAATAAATTTCTGCTGTTTAAACCACATAGTTTGTGGTATTTTGTTACAGCAGTTCAAGCAGACTAATAGAACTGGTGTCCTTATAAAAAGGGAGAAATGTGGACACAGAGACACACACAGAGGGAAGATTATATGAAGAGACACAGGGAGAAGATGGTCATCGGCAGCCAAGGGGAGATCCTGGAACAAATCCTTCCCCTCACAGCCAACGGGAGGAACCAACCCTGCTGACACCTTGATTTCAGACTTCTGGCCTCCAGACCTGTGAGATAACACAGTCCTATTGTGTAAGCCACCAGTCTGGGGTGCTTTGTTAGGCAGCCCTGGCCAACTCTCACGCTGGGCTAAACGGGTAAATCACAGGTCAGAGGCAGGTAGGATCAGGTTCGCCCTCCATGCAGCCCTCTGCTCTCAAACCTCCCCCTGGCCTGGAGGGGAATGGATGCTTAGACATCAGGGTCTTCCTTTCCTATTGATGTGTCCTGGGCCCCTGGAGTTCCCACTTTCCATCTCATTTGGGGGTGGACACCAGACAAGGCCTTAGTTTGCTATGCAAGAAGAAATCATTTTTAATCAGGAAACAGTGACTCTCAGAGAGAGAAATCCATGGAGACAGAGCAGGCCTGGTGCCAGGGAGAAGGCCAGTTGCCAGAGCCCAGTTCCCTGTTTTAATTCCATGGCTCATGGGGGAGGGCATCTCCGCCCTGCTGAAGGGGAGGAGAAAGACAGGGGTACTTATCAGCAGAAGCAGATGCCCTCCCAGAGGCCTGGCTGGTGCCCTCCTCTTGCTGGGCCTGCCCCGGCACGATGGCAAGCTGGATTGGAAGGAACTGGAGGCAAAAGCAAGCAGAGGCAAAAGGAAGGAGGTGGGTTCAGAAGGGAAAGGTGGTGGCCAGAACCAGCTGCCTAGCTGTGCCCCGCCCCTTCTTCCCTCCTCAGTACCTGCTCCCCTATCACACAAGGAAGGAGTCCCTGCCATGCAGTTCCAAGGAGAGACAGAGACAGGGCATGGAGTCACACAGGCAAGAAGGAATCTGGTGGGCATCCAGAGGAGACTGGCATGAGAACAAGGGACAAAGATGGGAGTTAAACACACTCACACGAAGCTGCCTCCAAAGGCTGCCGAGACGCTTCAGAAAGCATGCCAGTCCGGCTTTCCAGCTGTCTCCAGATTACGCCACCAGCACCTTTGGGATTTTCCCATCACTACACATTAACGACAATGCGGCCATCTGCCCCCGCCCAGCTGAAACGCTCCCCGCATCAGCCCTGAATGCGGTCCGTGTGATGGTTGAAGAAAGGAGCCCACTCCCAGGAGTGGGGAAGGGGAAGAAGGAACACGGATTTCCAGATCACAGAGTGAAATCCCTAAGCCATCAGGTTGATCTGGGATTCTGGCAGACAAGCAAATCTGCAGAGGGGAAGATGCTAGGGCGGCTTAAGAAACAAATTCAAAGCAAAAGACAACGGCATTGACAACAGTCCTCCCCACCACAGGCCCTCTTACGAGAGCTTTGAATTCTCAGCGATGGATCCAGAAGACAGAGCAACAACATCTTAGCCAGTGGTGGCAGCAGCCTGTGTTTGCAGGAGCCAGGCACATCAAGTTCAGTTCCAATAAGTGCACTGAAGAATCTGAAGCCTATGACAGTATTTTCAAGGCACTGTGGAAGACAGATAAACTTGGAGCAGGCAGACCTAGGTTTGGATCCTAGCTGCACTTCTTACTAGCTGGGTGACACAGACTAGTGACACAAATATCTCTGAGCTTGCTTGATTTTTAAAATAGGGGTTTGAGCATCTACATTATGGGTTTGGTGAGTGGATTAAATGAGATTAGTACAGAGTCAGGCACACAGTAGGTAGATGCTCGATAAATATTCTTGTTACCCCCACCCACATGCACTTCCTTCCTACCTAATACACCCAGCTCCTAGATAAGACTCATGGGAAAGGGTTGCCATGGCTCTGTTTGAAAATCTCTAGTGGCAGAGAACTCACCACCATGCAAAGGGGACCGCTGCATTTGGAAAGCTCTCCTGGTCAAAATGTTATTTTGCTTATTATAAAATAAATCAAAATCAGCCTCTTTATAATGCCTCATTGGTCTTTATTCTGTCTGCCCCGCCCCTGACACACTGTCACAAATAAGCCATATGAAGAGAAGGAGTATTCTCCCCTTCACCTTTAATAACAATTCCTGTTACCATGTGTACCTTCTGCAATCATGCCTCACTCCATTCACTTACTCACCTATTCAACAGGTGACCAGCTAGCTCCCCCAGGACACTGCGGCAGGGCACAAAGATAATGGTCCTGAATTCATTGCGAACCAGGAATCCCCAGCTGGCTAAAATCTCAGAGTGCCTTTGCAAACTCTTTTTTTCCCTCCAGAGGCACTGCAAAGGGAAGGAAAGGCGTGAACTAACTTTGGCAGTGCCTCCGGAAGGAAGGCCATGCTCTCCACGCCTCCAGAGAATCTGAAGGTTGGCTGCAGAGGAAGCACGGTGATCCTAATTTCTCATTCCCAACGGGGCCTAAACTCACCTTACATGGCAGGAAACTGCTCTTTGCTTTGAGATGAGCCAGCTCAGTCTCATTTGGAAAGCTGTCCCCAAACTCTCCATAGGAAGTATAATATCACCATAAAGAATCCCTATCTTCTCATGTGACTACTTCTCGCTCTTTAAAGAAATAATCTGAGTTTGCAGTGAGAAAGCCTCCTCCTCTCTCCCCTTCATTCATCTGATACTATTTTGGCTCCCAATAATTACATTAGGTATAGAAACTGACTTTATGTTGCTAATAATTACACATGCTTACAAAACAGATGGGTCTGGGGATCTGGAGTGGGGTAGCGTTTATGGACTTGGAAATGAGATGTTTTGTTGGTAGGAAATGGATAGTTATTTCCAGGTTTTATTGCTGTGTTTCGCAGGACTCTTCTTAAATCTTGTTGATAATACTTTGCCTGTATTGCCTTCCGTGCATTTTACAAGACTTAGATCATCAATCCTGGGTATGTGGGAGAAATGGCATTAACTGCCTGGAGCAGGAGGGGAAGGCAGAAATGACAGGGACAGGCCGGTGCCACTCAGAAGAGGCCTGCACTGGGGAGCCAAGAGATTCTTCTTACCAAGACACTTGGTAGAGGGGGGATATCCCATTAAATATCTGAATCAGAAGGAATCTTAGAAGAAGTCACCTGGTCATGCAGTTAGTGTGGTCCCCAGACTGGCAGGACCATCATCAACTGGAAACTACTGGAAATGCAAATTCTCAGGCCCTACACAGAACCCTGGGGGCAGCCTCCAGGAATCTGCCTTTCTCCCAGGTGATCTTGCTCAATCATGTTGTATTAAAAATGAGTAAACTAAAGCACAGAGGGACTAAGTGATGTGCCCCAAGTCAGCCAGCCAGTTAACGGAAAGGCGGGGCTAGAACTTACAATTCACCACATTAGTTCTTTCCCCAAAACAGCATGTTGCACTATGCACACCTAGGCACTATGCACATGATCTAGTTGATGTGCTTCTCAAACACTGGGGTGTGTGGAAACCACGTAGAGATCTTGATAAAATGCAGACTCAGATTCAGAAGTTCTGGGCTCTGCATGTCTGACAAAGCCTCTAGGTGACAGGCTTAGAGGTCCATGTAGGTCCATCCAAACTATGGCCCTGGTGTCACAGCTGGACAGAGAGGTTCTGGGATTAACCAGTTGCGGGACTTTAGGCAACTCACTTCCCCGATTCAGCCTCACTTTCTCCATTTGGTCGGAGAAGGAGCTACTGCCTTTTATGTGCCTTTTGCAAGATGAGTCTCTGCAGCAGTGACTTCGTGTCCACTGCTCGGCTCCGGGTCATTCTCTCTGGAGCTTTGGTCAGTGGGCCACAGCCCAACCAGTCCTTTGACATCTCCCTCCTCTCCAGGCTGCCACGTTAACTTCAGGAGGGCTGGCCGTCTCCCATTTTCTCCAAAATCTACATGACACACAGATAATAGGCTCTGGGAAAAATGAAACGTGTCTCCCTTTCTTTCAAGGAACTCCTGGGTAAAAATCCCAGGACCCGTTCTTTTTCTCTCTGGTTCATATTTCTCTTTGCTCATTGGTAGTGAGTTCCTCATGATAGCTGACCTAAATCCCTCTGGCTTTAAACCCCCCGTCATTTAATTATTCACTCAACAAGCACTTTTTCAGTGCTCTCTGAGTGCAAGCACTGGGATAGATACTAGGTAAGTGAACTTCCTCTTCTCTCCCTTCTTTTCCCCCATCATTTGGGGCTCCAAGTGAGCTAGGCCCAAACCTAAAACCCTAGCCAGGGCCACTTCTTGCTGGACATATTTGCTGAACATCTTCTAATTCCATCTGACTGACTTATCTCCATCCCCAACCAGGTGGACTTGCCTTATCCTCCTAATTGGGAACACCCCATCTCTCCAGCCCCCAAACATACCCATTTGTCAGCTGCCAGCAGCCTCGGCTCCGCCTCTTTCATATCCCATTTCTCTTGGAATCTCGCTCCCTCCCCACCAGGTCCTTTTCTTTCAGACAACATTGATAATGAATAAATCTCTTTCAGAGTATAGAGTAGGCTGGCATGTCCACGGGGAAGGCCCAGCAGACACAGGCAGGATGGATGGCTGGTGGGAGCGGTGCCGTCGGCTCTAATTAACGTATTGTTCTCTGGGCTCCTGCAGGATTATGGATGAGCTCCACAAAGCGGCCCACTTAACCTGAGCATCCTAGTTCCAATCTATTACTTTCTCCACTGGCTTCAGCTTACGGTTTGGCCTGGTGTGGAGGGGCTGAGTGTGGGGAAAAAGCCAAGAGAGCTCAATTCGAGGAGCTCACCGAATGTACACGCCCAGCTTGCTTCTACCTAATAGGTTAGCCTGCTGGAGGCCTGAGCTTATTCCCCCAGGAGGCAAAGAAAGTACCACCAGAAGTACCATGAGGCTCTGATTTGAGATCTAATCTATACAGTTTTGCAGATAGACATAGAGGCTTACTAGCCAGCCAAGATGTGGGAGCTGCCTCCTGATTGCTGGCTGACAGAAAACAATCAAAACAACTTTAATGCTGGCCTCTAAGCCAAATCTTTTATTTGCATATCACAAAAAGTCTCTCATCTTCTGATCATTTTTTTCGTGCATTAACTTTTGTCCGAGGGCTGTTCTATGCAAGGGTATGAACTGCAACACCCAGCTCTCACCCTCATGAAGCTCACAATCTAGTGAAGAAGATAAGACACATTTGTAGACGCCCCCAGCACCAAATGAGTGTCCAAGGGAAGTGCTGCATGGAGTACAAGTGCAGTGATGTGAGAATGAAGATGATCATGGTGTTAAGAGAGGGATCTTACAGGTGTAAACAGGTAGGCAGGAAGGAGAGCCACTCTGCAATGAGGATCCCCAGGGAAGGAAAAGGACAGCCTGGCAATAGCATTTGCTGTGCTCAGGGGAGTCAAGGGTGAGCCATCTGGACAGGTAACCTGGGGGCGGAGTAGAAAGAAAGGGCTCCACTAAGGAGTTTGGGCTTTATGGTAGTAGAGGGTCATGAAATTGTTGAGTAGAAGAAAGACATGGTGAAAATGTATGTGTGCGATTGAGAAGATTAATCTGTCAGGGATGTGCAGGAAGGATTTGAAGAGGAGTTATGTGGTGCTGGGGAGACCAATCAGGAGGCCATTGCAGCCTGAAAGGTCTAGAATGATGATAGTGGTGACAATCTCCAATTCACAGGGGAAAAAGGGTGGTGGTACTGAACCCCACAGACTTTCAGTGAGGTGCCCAAAGTTACACAGTTAATTATGGTTTGGTCTCGGCATGACTCCTAACCCAGGATGCTTTGCCCAAGGTCATATAATGAGAAATCAAGGGAGCTGCAGTGGCTCTGACCGGTTGTCCTGGCGCACAAGGAGGAGAGGCTATGCGTTCAAGGCCAACCTGGGCAAAATTGAAAAAAAAAAAAAAAAAAAAAGGTGCAGTGGCTCATGCCTGTAATCCCAGCACTTTGGGAGGCTGAGGTGGGAGGCTGAGGTGGGTGGGTCATGAGGTCGGGAGTTTGAGACCAGCCTAGCCAATATGGTGAAACCCCAACCCTATTTTAAAAATTTAAAAATTAGCTGGGTGTGGTGGCAGGCGCCTGTAGTCCCAGCTACTCGGGAGGCTGAGGCAGAAGAATCACTTGTACCCGGGAGGCAGAGGTTGCAGTGAGCCAAGATCGCGCCACTGCACTCCAGGCTGGGGGACAAGAGCGAGACTTCGTCTCAAAAAAAAAAAAAAAAGAAAAGAAATCAATTCCCAGCATCACCAATATTCCAGGCATATGGTTATCAACTAAACTAAGCTACAATGGCCTAGGCTCACACATGGTTTCAGATGCTCCCCAGAACAGCAGGCTGCAAGGACTCTGCCCACTCCTGACATCACTAGCATCCTACTTAAGTTTCACCAGGAATGTCTGCCTTGCAGGGCAGAGAAGGCTGACTCTCCACCCACCCTACTTCCAACCCCATGACCAGTGGGAGCCATAGCAACATAGGACATAGATGGGAGATGGGGGCCAGGAAGTCCTGGACTCACAATCTCTCTCTCCCACAACCTCAGACAAGCTACTTAATCTCTCTAAGGTAGATTAGAGAAGGTAGTATTATCTACATACCTTATGGGGTGGCAGAGAGAATGAAATGAGAGAGTGTACACAATAGAACAGATAGGAACCCAATAAATCATTAGATATTACTGTCATTATCATTACATTCTTATAAATGTAAGGGCTTCCACACCTAGCAGTGTTCTGTTGGTAAAGCTTTATACTTCAAAGTAACATGCTAGAAGGGGAAGGCACAGCCACTGGAATGGAAGACCCAGTTCTGAGGACTGATTCCACCTCCATTAGCTGTGTAATTCTGGGTGCCGTGGAAACTGCCAGGGCTCACCGATATCTGCATTCACCTTTTCTTCCTGGACTACATTTCCCAGCCTCCTTTGTTGTTAGCTACAGCTGTGTGTCTCTATTCTAACCTATGGAATATGGAAAGAGGTGATGTGTGCTGCCTCCAGGCCTGGCCCAGAAAAAGCATTCCACAAACAACCCTCCCTTGCTCTTCTCCATTGATCAGCCAAATCAAGAAACTCCAAATACCTTGAAGACAGCAGAGTCACAGGCAGAAGCAGCCTGGGTCCTGGACCCTACTGCATCAAGCAGAGCGTCCCTGCTGACTCTCACTGAAGAGGGCATATTTGAGAAACTCTTACTGAGCTAACCCACTGAGATCTGGGGATGTTTTTTACAACAATCAGCCAACCCTGACTAATACACTTGGCAAGATGCTCACCTTACCTAAGCCTCAGATTCCTCATCTATAAAACAAACCCTTTGGCTAATACCTGTCCCATTTTTATTACAAGATGATTGTGACGATAGAAATGGCGTAATGAAGGAGGAAGCATTTCTCCAAACAGCCCAGGATTCACAAATGTCCATTATTTGTACTGTTGGCATTGAGCAGCCCACCACTAATGTCATGCCATGAGCCTCTCATCCAGCTCACTTGTGCTTTGAGCCCTGAGTGTGAGTCAGGACAGAGGCTACAACAGGGATGGGCATCAGAGTTAGCTATCTCCTCCTACTTTCCTCTGGAGAAAAGATTCAAGTACTTTACCTACATCCTCATGCTCCCATTTCCCCATCCATACACAATGCACATCTATACAGAGATTTCCTAACTCCCCTGAATGGACCCAAGGCAGGTGCCAGATTGGTTCTGTTGAAGCCACTGAACGCTAGTCTGGGATAAGGCAGGCACCCCTCAATCATCTTTACAGTAAAGAAGCCACGGGGGACTGCCATCCCATGTTTGATTCTTTCATTGCAAAAGTCAAGAGGGAGGCAAATCTTCAAGTACCCATGTCCTCATGGCAGGAAGTAGAAGTTGAGAGTGGACACAGGTGACTGAAAAGAGACTAGCACTGCTCAAAAAGGCACCCATGCAAAGAAATGTGCATATGCACCTGTGTGCATGTGTATAGGTGTACACGTTTCAGACAGTGTCAGTATGTCTGCATGTATTTGAAAGGTACGTGTAGATATTTGTGAAAATCTATTTGAGATGTCCAAACACACGTGTTTGAGTGTGCATGTTTATGAGGTGTGCACACGTGGTTGTGTGTGCTTGAGGACTGTGTGTTTGTGTCTATGTTGCTGTGTCTGAGATGATCACACACGTGTGTGTGTGTGAGAGGTGCATGTGTGTATAACTGCATGAGTGTGTTTGAGATGCATGCATATACTTATGTGTCTCTGAGGGGTGCATGTGCATGCACTGATGTGGATGTGTGTAAAGTGTATGCGCTCATATGCCTGAGTGCATGCGCATATACTTATGCAGATGTGTTTGAGGTACAAGCATACACATGTGTGTTTGAGGGGTGCATGTTCATGTATATATGTCGATGTGTTAGAGGTGCATGCATTTGTGTGTGTTTCAGGGATGCATGTGTGTACCTATGTGGATGTGTCTGAGGGGGGTGTGTGTGTGTACTCTGTACATGTGTCTGAGGGGTGTGTGTGTGTGTACTCTGTGGATGTGTCTGAGGGGTGCATGTGTATGTGTACCTATGTGGATGTGTCTGAGGGGTGTGTGTGTGAACTCTGTGGATGTGTCTGAGGGCTATGGGTGTGTGTACTCTGTGGATGTGTCTGAAGGGTGTGTGTGTGTGTGTACTCTGTGGATGTGTCTGAGGGGTACATGTGTGTGTGTACCTATGTGGATGTGTCTGAGGGGTGTGTGTGTATACTCTGTGGATGTGTCTGATGGGTGTGTGTGTGTGTACCTGTGTGGATGTGTCTGAGGGGTGTGTGTGTGTGTACTCTGTGGATGTGTCTGAAGGGTGTGTGTGTGTGTGTACTCTGTGGATGTGTCTGAGGGGTACATGTGTGTGTGTACCTATGTGGATGTGTCTGAGGGGTGTGTGTGTGTACTCTGTTAATGTGTCTGAGGGGTGCGTGTGTGTGTACTCTGTGGGTGTGTTTGAGGTTCTCTCACTGTGTGTTTGTGCATGAGTGTTGTGTCTTGGATAGGAGGTGACGGGCAGAAAAGGTGTAAGGGCCACCTTTCTGTAAGTCCTTCAAGTCTCACTCCTAGAGGAGGAGTAACTAGAACCTCAGGGAATATCATCACTGTTAGGAATATTCTGGTCCCCCTTCCTAAATCTTTTTCCTGGAAATTTTAGAATAGGAACTTCTTCCCTCCACCCCCTGAACAAAGCAGAACAATTTGCTTATTCATCTGCTCTTTCATGCATTCACTAAACATTTGTTCTGCTCCTACCTGCACCAGACCCTGATCTAGGCTCTGGGCTCTAGCACTCTGGGCCCCTCAGCCCATCCAGCCTCTCCTTTCCAGCCCTGGGTGAGTGAAAAGTGTGCGAGAGAATGTTCTTGGAAACAAAGAAGGCTGGGAGGCCAGGTTAGTGGAAGAGTGGGGTAGGGAGGAGGTCTACAGCCCCTCCTGGGCAGCAAGGGGAACAGAGCTGAGCAAGTTCTCAATTCTCAGCCCCGCAGGAGGCCAAGGGAGAAGCAGCTCCCAGCATGGCGGGGCTGCCGGGGTTAGTAACAAGCCCCTGACACAAGGGGTTTGCACAGGCGCACAAATGAAAGAAAATCGGAGGAGATGAAACCATACAAATTTCGGGTAATAGAAAGAGAGGAAAGAGATGTGCGTGTGGCCTGGGTCTCGGCTCAGAAAGGTTGATTCCAAGAAGAGGCTGCCCAACTTTATATTACTTTTCAGAAAGCCAGTGAGCTGAAAAATAACTCTCACCTTTTTTTTTATATTATTATTCGTTTTTTTTTTTCAGAGCTGCTTCTTCACATTGTTTTGTGCATCTCAGTTGTTCATTTCTCCCTGGCCTGATTTCATTTGGAGATTTGGCCTGGAGCCTGGAGGCCCTTTATTTCAAATTCTCAGCAGCCTTTGCTGGATCTGCCGAATCTGGGGAGTTGGGGGTGGAGGGGAGAGGGCCAACCCCCTTCTCTCGTTCACAAGCGTCTGTGTGTTGTTCATGGTGAACACAGGTATGCATGAATGTGGGCATGTTTGAGTGGGCCTGAGGTTTCTGATAAGGCATGCACGTGTGTCTGCACATAAGTGTGAATGTGCCCACTGGATTTGCGAGTGTGAAGGGATCTGTAAGCGTGCAAGTGTGTGTGAGTGAGGTACTCTTAAGTATGCATATGTGTGTGTAAGGAGGACTTGTGAACACACATGTGTGCATGTGTGTGTATGAGGTAACCATGAGAGTGTATGCGGTGGGGGGAGCATGCATGCGTGCATGTGTGTGAGTGCATGTGTGGACCCAGCCCCACCACCAGGTGGGAGGGACCTAGTGTAGCTAGGTATTCTGTTTCACTTGAGTCTACAGTGGCAGTAACTGGCTCCCTCACCTTTTGCCAAGCTTGGCGAGGCGCAGATGTTGTTTGAACCAAGGAAAATGTCAGCCCCCAGGAGGAGCCCAGCTTTAACTTAGAGTGAGCCCCTAGGAAGCGTGGCAGTGTATTCTGGGTATTGTGCTTTAGATCCATTTGCATTTGCTCTTTCCAGTAACTAAGGGCTGGTGGGTGGCGTGAAGAAGGGGGGAACTTTTCCTAAGTGCCCCCTGACCCTCCCAGCTTCCCGAGGCCCTGGTGAGTTGGCACCATAGGATGCCACTGAGTAGCAAGAACAAGAGCCCTAATGAATCCCCATGTCCGCACACCCCAAGGCAACCCAGAAGGATTCTTCTAGTAGCCTGAATAGCCGGCTACTGGGTTTCAGGTGGGAGACCTCACAGCAGAATCTGAGTGCTCCAGGTTAGTCACAGTCCCAGGGCAGACACATATGGAAAGTGCTCCTGGGGTTCAAGACTGAGTGTTTTATGGGGCAGGTGGCAGAATGTCTGAGCTTTGCTGGAGCCAGCAGAGGAGAGGATACAAGTGCCTTCCCTTCTTCGTTGCCAGTATGAGCCTTCTCCAAGCCCCAGACTTAGGGGCTCTATGTGATGCCCACCCCCTCCTGGGGGCGCCCAATGCTATGCAAGAGGACAGCACTTACAAATGGCCCCTTGCAAAGGAACTGCACCTCCAGGGCCCCATCACCCCAGGGACTAGGATTCATTAGGACCACCCCACCGTTTAAGCAGATGGGGAATCTTTGGCTCAGAGAAGCTAAGTTACTTACCCGGGGGCACACAGCCAGTAAGCAGAAGAGCTGAGTGCAAACTCTGCCTGAGTCTGTCTCATCAGAGGCAACTGATATGCAGGGCTCACTCCTAGACCAGGCAAGCTGGGAGGAGACAGGGCTCAGGGAGAGTAAAAAGGAGAAATGCTTTAAGCTTGGATTTTACCAGGTCACAAGCAGACCTGGGCCCAGCCCCAGGGAAGCCCAGTGGCTGGTGAAACAGGACCTTCAGCAGGACTGAAGTCACGGGCGTCTCAGCCGCAGGAGGCCCACCAACCTGCTTTCCAGTCTAATACTCAGTTGCTGTCATCAATCTATATCCACTGAGTGCTGAGGGAGGCAGTGGGGTGTAATGAAAAGATTCTGTGTGACCACGTTCAAGTCACTTAAACTCTCAGCATCTGCAAAATGATGATGCAGATGGTAGCCTCATTCACAGGGTTGGGGTGAAGTTGGAATTTGCTGATAGGTGTGGAAATACCTTATGAGTTTCCAGGCACATGGCAGACTGGGTACATTTCTCTTCTGCTTCAGTGGGCCAGGATAGCCCATGGGTGAGCTTCTCTAGTGATCCCCCCTCTGCTCAGCCCCTGCAAACCACTCACCAACATCATCACCATCAGAAGCTGGTGGGGAGGGGGTGGCAGCCATGGAGGTCAACTCAGTCAAGGCAATGCCCTGCTGTGGGCAGTCCCTGGTCCTTGCACTCACTTTGCCGATTCTATTGTGTTACCAGCCAGGAAACCTCTCTCCCTATCCTCTCTGTTCAGGACCAGAAGCAAGCAACGGCTACATCACAAAGGTTCCAGTTTGCCCTCCAGAAGGTCTCAGAGAGAGGATGGCCTGGGAAGCCCGCCTTTCCCTTAGCACCCTGGACCTCTATGCACCAAATGTGACTCTTCCATTTGGCAGAAATCCCCTAAACATAACTGACATTTTAAAGCTCATTATCATTGAAAAGCATCTTTGCAGCATCACAAGATATTCAGGATATGGGTTTGGGCTGCAAAGAACTTGGGTTAATTGGGTGGTGTTGGCCTGTTCCCTGCTATGTAAACTGACTGCAGTGATTCCCAACCCAGAAGGATGTTGAAAGAATTAAATTAGGTAATAGATGAATTCATGTGACCCAGCAGCCTAATTAGTCTAAAATGAACATGATAGCACTAGCTGTGTGACCTTGTGCAAATTACTTAAACCCTCCGTGTCTCCATTTCCCTATCTGTAAAATGAGGCTAATAATAGTATCCACCTCATAGGGTTAAATGAGTATTAAATGAGGATTAACAGAGGATTACATGAGTTAATATTTATAAGGCACTTAGAAGAATACCTGCCACATGGTGAGTGCTCGACTAATTATAATACTTACTAGAATTGTTGTTGCCATCACAACTACCCCTTGAAATAAAGAGTATTGCTATTCCATTTCACAGATCAGGAAACTGAGGTTAGAGGGCTCAGTCCCTCACCCATGACTTGCACTCTAGACTTTCTGGTGCCAGGTGAGGCTTCTTCACCCTCCCCTCCTCCAGTGGCTTCAGTGGCCTTTCCTCTATGGGAGACTGTCCAGGATGACTCTTCCTCCCTCAGTGTTCCTCACAGCCCCGCCAAGACATCCTCCCGCTGCCACCTCCTGCTGAAGCCACCACCATCCAGATGGATGCCTGGGTCAGGATTCCCCTCAGGGAGACAGGGACATCTGCTTTCTCCCCAACAAGGCAGCAGCCGCAGACGAAAGGGGCCACCAGGCTGGCTTGGAATGAGTCCTGCGCCAGCCAGGGCTTTCCAATACGCTCATCTCAATAATCGTCCTCTGGATCGCTGTCCTTTGGCGGATCAGAGGCTGGAGGGTCAGAGCTGACACTGCGGGCGTACACAGGTGTGTGTTGGGGTGGGGAAGGTGGAAAAGTGGGGGCTCCTCTTCCCAAATCACCCCCAGGCGCTCAGCTGCAACTGGAGCCCTCGGTGAGGGTCTGGATGACACAGCGCCTTCAAAGGTGTCTCCTGGGGGGGTAGGTTGGAGGGGTCCTTCCCCAGCCGCCCCCACGCACCCCCAGCACACATACGGGCACGCACACACACACACATACACCGCACACAGAGATGTACACAGAGGAAATGATCAAGCGCAAAGAATCCTCATGTGCTACTTTATATGGCAAATAATTGAACCGTACCCTTGTGGTCTCAGTGAGGAATTTCATCCATATTCATGCCTCGCGTTTCCTGTGGAAACGAACACGCCAGACATTCCAGCACAACGCGGGAGCAAGAAATCTTAAGCACTAATTCAACGTCTCTCCATTCCCCATTCCCGGCTCCGGGTCCGGGGAGAGCAGATTTAGATAGTGTCTAACCAGCCGGGAGGCAGCGCGTTCACCACGGAGCCTTGTCCATCCTTCTTTGTCCCTGCTCTCCCTTTCTCTGCCTTTGTCTCCTTTCTCCTTCGTTTACTCTCCCGCCTTCTTCTTCTGCTTCCCCTGCCTCTCTTCTCTCCCCCTACTACTCTATTGCCTCCCCTCCTGCCCCGTTCCTTGGTCCTCTCCCTGCAGCTTTCCCCCTGCCAGCGCTTCCTCCTCCCTCCTCCCTCCTCGGCCTCCCAGGCCTCCTCCTCCAGCTCCTGCAAAGTTCCGGTCGGAGCTTGGAGTTTCACTTTTCCTGGTCTGGTTTTGATGGGGAGGGGGTGCGGCCCGGGTGCTGGGAAGCCGCTTTGGCGAGTGCGTGTCCGTGAATACCAAGCATGTTAATAGGTTAAAGTAAATCTAAAGTAACATTTGAAAGCAGAGAGATGAAAGCAGATCACAGGCCAAAGATCAAACAATCTAGAGCCACTTCTAAGCCTTTTACAGCTGGAGATTATTAGCATTTGAAAGTGAAGAGCATTAGAGTGAGAGAGGGAAAAAAAGTTGGAAAGAATTTTTGTTGTGGAGATAAAAACTGAAATAAATGACAGTGGAAAGGGAAAACTAGAAAGAGGCTGACTTATTTAAAAAACCACGTTAAGACAGTGGAAGAGGGGGATACCTGTCGTTATATTTTTAGCTCATCAACCAGCATTGGGCTCAGTGCTGAGTGAGGCTTGAGGCTGCCCCGCCTTCCTCTCTCCTCCTCCCTTCCTTGCCTTCTCTGGAGGAGACGTCCAGTTCTGCCATACTCTCTCTTCCTTCCAGTGGTGAGACAGAAACCTCTGCTCTGGGTGGGGAGTGTGGCAAGGTCGAGGGGACAAGCATTGGGGCTGAAACCAGGCCCTTCCTCTTTGCTGCCAGGCACCCCGGGACCTTCAGACCACCCCCTCTGGAAGCTGTCCAGACAATCTTTATAATCCTAGAGTATTTGAGTTGGTGCAACCAAGAGGTTATCCACCTGTGAGGTTATCCACCTGTGATTCTTTTTCTGCAATCACAGGCATAATCCCCCTCCCAACCACAGCTGCAACCCCCAGATCCCACCCATCCTCCTTATTTTACAGAGGAGAAGACTGAGCACCCCACCTCCAGTGCAATAACATCGTTAAATAAGAGAGCATATAAAACCTTCCACCCGCCATACTTTTAATTTAGCTGATCTCTGTTTCCTAAGACCTCATATGTGCTGGGCACTCTGCTAGGCGCTGGAACAACCGTGCTGAACAAAACAGGCAGGGTCTCCATCTGTGGGACTCTTGCAGGCTACTGGCGGAAGCAGATAATAAATAAAGACTTCAGGTGAAACAATGGGAATGGATCCCAATCATTTATGGCAGTTCCCTCCTGAAATTACACTAACATGAGATTCAGGCCACTAAAATCCCATCAGAAAAAAGGAATGGAAGAAATGACAACAGCAGAGGAAAAATGTCTTCCAATTTGGGGAAGATGAAAAGCAAATGCAAGAGTGACAACTTGGCCAGGCACGGTGGTTCACGCCTGTAATCCCAGCACTTTGGGAGGCCGAGGCGTGTGGATCACCTGAGGTCAGGAGTTCGAGACCAGTCCGGGCAACATGGTGAGACCCTGTCTCTACTAAAAATACAAAAATTAGCCAGGTATAGTGGTGTGTGCCTGTAATCCCAGCTCCTCAGGAGGCTGAGGCAGGAGAATCGCTTGAACCCTGGGAGTGGAGGTTGCAGTGAGCCAAGATCACACCACTTCACTCCAGCCTGGGCAACAGTGCAAGACTCCATCAAAAAAAAAAAAAAAAGATTGACAACAGACTTAACAGAATGAAGGATGTTTAAATGGTCAGGCCGGTGGAGGGAGGGGTCTAAGAAAGATAATATGGCCCCTGTGAATCCCCAGGAAACCAGAGGGAGTCAGGGACAATGGCCATGGCAGAAGGTAGCATGAGGCATTGGTTAGACCTCCAGGTTCCCTTACTCGGCCTATGCAGTCAGGCAAGAACCCTCCTCCTAACCTGGGTGGGTCGAGGGGCAGGGTGGGTGACTTAGCCTCTGAAGGAAATGAACAAGAGAGGACTGGAGGATACCATGCCCATCGGCAGGTGGGAGTACAGTATTGGACATAACATAGGAAGATGAGGCTGAGTTCCACATCCTGGTCAGAGAGACCCTCAGCCCCCTTCCCCAGTTGTACTTTCGTAAAGGGGAACAGCCGGGATATCACACAACTCCCATCCCTTACCCCAGGCTAAGGCAAGAGAATTCTTCTCTGAAAAAATGGAATGACCTATGGAAGTAGACAACAGTACTGATTTGGGGGAGTCCTCCAAAGAAAAAGTCAGCTCCCTGTCCATTTACCTGACAATGCAGTTCACCAGTCATGGGATGCATTCATGTCCGTAGAGCTGCCAATCAGGTTTTTTTTTTTTAAATGGCCCACACTCTGAAATATGGACAACTAAGCATCACCAGATGTTTTCAGAAAGCCTCTGCCAATAAGACCATACAAACCAATAGGGGGAGAAAAGGAACTTGGAAGAAACAGAAACAAGGTCAGAAGTAGAAGAAAACTTCAAAAACATATATCATAAATACCTTCAGAAAGATAAATGCAGACATTTCACCTGAAGGAAGAGCAGGAGAAAGAAAATAGACAGACAGATAGATGATAGATAGATAAAAATAGATTTACACTACCACATATAAAATCAAAGCACAAGAAAGAACTCTTGGCTATTAAAAATGATTGCCAAAATTCAAAATTTAATAAAAGCTTTGAAAGATAAAGTAGAGGAAATTTCCCCAAAAGTGGAACAGAAAGAAAGAGAATGAGAGACAGAGAAAGACAGATAATAGAAGAGAAAATGAGAACATTAAAGCATCAGTTCAAGAGGTCCAGCATTTGACCGTTAAGAATTCTAGAAGGATTCAGAGAAAATGGAAGGGATAA
This sequence comes from Symphalangus syndactylus, assembly GCF_028878055.3. Taxonomy (NCBI): domain Eukaryota; kingdom Metazoa; phylum Chordata; class Mammalia; order Primates; family Hylobatidae; genus Symphalangus; species Symphalangus syndactylus. The sequence continues at coordinate 133,213,655 of NC_072425.2, forward strand.
TTATTGAAGAAATAATAGAAGAAAATTTCCCCAAACTGAAAGATGTTGGTCTGCAGATTGAAAAGGTCACTAAAGGTCTAACACATGATCATGACGTCTCAGACACCAGAGATGAGAGGCACCTAAAACCCCAGAAAGAGGCAGGAGCAGAGCCACTCTCAATAGATTAGAGGGCAGTTTCCCTGCAAAAAAAAAAAAAAAAGTAAGTTATAGATTATTTGATGCACTTGCTCATGTGGCAAATAATATTGTTAGAGGTTTTCCAGTTTTCCAGTTCTGTTGAATCACAAAGAAAAAAGAATGAGACATGCATCAAAAAGAAAGCAAGCCAAAAACGAGGTAAGAGCATCAAGTAGTACAGGAAAGGAAGCATGATCATCGTATGACACTGTCTCGGAGTGAACAGCTTTCCTTATTGTTGTATAAGAGAATATTGACTTAATTTTTAAAAGTGTGACATCAGTACATTATGGGAAGAAAGGCAGAGCTATGAGCTAAGGCTCATGCCATGATAGGAAGTCAATAGATAAGGTCAAAAATTGTTTTGTCAAAAAATAGGGTCGAGAGAGAGACGGAACAAGAGAATGGTGACTGCTTGCCTTATGTGGGTAGCAGTTGGCATTTATTGAGAAGGTATGTGAGGGAACTCTGGGGTAATAGTAAAGTTCTGATTTTTGGTGGCAGTTTGGCTCGACAGTTAGATGCATTTGTCTGAATTCATGGACTGGTAGACTTAAGATCTGCACACTCCACTGCATGCAGAATTTACCTAAAATAATTTAAAATAAACTGCAAGCAAATATGGAACTCTAATGATATGCACAGCGAAGAATTTAGGAATGAAGGGGACTTATATCTGCAACTAACTTTGCAATGCACCAGATAATAAGATGCATTGATTAATGGATGGAAGGATGGTAAATTAGAAAGATATGTGATAGAACAAATATAGCAAAGTGTTAAGTGTAAAAGTTAGCTGGTGGAGGCCAGGTGTGGTGGCTCACACCTATAATCCTAGTACTTTGGGAGGCCAAGGCAGGCAGATCACCTGAAATCAGGAGTTCGAGACCAGCCTGGCCAACATGGTGAAACCCCATCTCTACAAAAATAGAAAAATTAGGCAGGCATGATGGCAGGTGCCTGTAATCCCAGATACTCGGGAGGCTGAGGTGGAAGAATCGCTTGAACCCGGGAGGTGGAGGTTGCAGTGAGCCAAGATTGCACCATTGCACCCAGCCAGGGCGACAGAATGAAACTCCGTCTCAAAAAAAAAAAAAACAAAAACAAAAAAATTAGTTGGTGGGTTTAAGGGAATTCACTGCAAATTCTTTAAACTTCTTTATATATTTGAAATTTTTGTAACAAAGTATGAGGGGAAAAAAGTCGAAGTAAGTTGTTTCAATTAAGGGATCTAAATACAAGAGAAACAGCCCAGAGTTAAAGGTGGCTGTCTCTGGAGGGCAGAAAGAGATATGATCAGGGCCTGATGGATTTCCCCAAGCAAAACCTCATGACGTTATTTGATTTTTAAGTTCTGTGTATATATTGATTTTTTAAAAATCTAATTCAAAAAAGGAAAGTGAACTTATTTATTGATATGTATATTAAAATGTGAAACCTATTTGCACAAAAGTATACAGTTTCATAATCTGGGAGGTGCCGTGAAAAACAAGATCCAGGCATCACAGCAGTGAGAGGAATGCCAGGGGCTCCCCAGGACTGAGAGTTCTGGAAGGCAGCTCAGAGCTGTGGAGCAGAGACAGTGCAGTTCCAAGCAACAGGAAGAGCAATCACAGAGGCCCAAGGTGGGAATTAAGAGAAGGCCCCTGTGTACTGGAGTCGGAGGAGGAGGAGGAGATGAGTAAGAATGGGCCTCTACACCCAGGTGACCAGCAGGATTCAGGGCAGAGGAGGGCTCACTGGCCATTTGCTTAGTGTAATTGCTACTCTTTAGTCTTCCACCAGTTTTGCTTTGTTTTTATAAAATCTGTGCTATGGAAACCCAGAAAAGGGGTTTCAGGCCCTCATCTGTGTGTTCAAATTACAAAGGTTGGAGAAAGGGTGGCAGGACCTGGCCATGGCACCGGAAGCAGGGGGACTCCTGCAGGGGGCTCCCTCTCTCTGGCCCACTATCACCTGCATGCCTCTCTCAGGTCTCCTCTTCTGCTAACCTTGGAGGTCCTGCCGTTTGTTTTAACAAGAGCCACTGTCGCCTCTCACATTTCCACCTACCATGCAGGTTCATCGCCTGAGGGGGAGTTGGGCATAGAGTCCAGGAACATCTATCTCCTTGCCCTTGAACAGCACCGAGGTGCTCATCTCCAGCAGTATTTTGCAGGGTCCCTGTCTTGCCCTGGGTAGGAAGAAGTTGGAGGTGCACATAGGGCATCCTAGCTCAGAGGGAAAGGGGAATTAGAAAAGAGAGGCGTGGGAGGATAGGGAGAAACTGTGCCCAGTCATGCTGCAAGGCCAGAGTCTTCCAGTCAGGAAAGTAGATGGGACTGGGGCATCTGAGGCCCTCCTGGGGATGGGAAAGTGCTGGGGACCAAGGGTAGGGGGGCCATTTGCCTCTGGGGAAAAGGTGTGGAGGTACCAGAGCAGGCTGCGGGGGTGCTGAGAGAGCTTCCCACTGGAGATGCCGGGAGTCTGGGGAGCCTAATATGAGAGACAGCCATGCACCTCTGGCTGGCAGATGCCCGCCCCTGGTGACAGTGAATGGCACTGAGCAGGGACGCCCAGGGCTCTGGCACAGAGCCGGCAGCTGCCACTGCAGAGGTTTTTATGCTAATGCCACTTGTCAAGCCGTCAACACTCAGGGCAGCTGGACCTGGCAGGGAAGCAGCTGGGTCCCCTGGGTTTTGCTTCTCCTGAGCCTCTCCCAGGTCCTCAGAGATGGCCAGCAGGAGCTCAGAGCAGACTCTCCAGAAGAGCTGGAGGGAAAGGAGGGGAGACACTCGGGGCAGCCGTGGGGGCTGCAAAGGGGAGAGGGGACCATTTGGCCTCCCCAGGGCTTCACTCGAGGAAGTTCCATCCTCCTCTAAAATTCCACCCATTCTAAACGTGAGACCTCAGCAGCCAGAACGCATGATACAACTGCATTTTCCCTGTAGGAGAGGAACAGAGAATTCATTCTAGATCATTCAGTTGAGCCCCAGGGGCCCTGCCTGGGGTATCTGAGGGGAGGCCACACATTGCAGAGACGAGAGCCCAGGGCAGGGGAGATAGAGATCTGGGTCCTAGTTCTGGTTCTGTCACTCTTACTGTGTGACCTTGGACAAGTAACTTTGCCTCTGCAGACTTCAGCTTCCTTCTCTGGAAAGCAACTGTGGATGATGGTGACTCAGATGTATTCATTTATTAAGCATCTATTCATTGAGTAATTCTCATGTGCCAGGAAGCCTGTTAAATGATGTAGAGATGAACCGACACAGTTCCTGATTTCAGACAGATCGCATTCTGGTAATGAGAGGGGGACATTCTTCAGATCTAATGGTCCAGGACTTGGGTTCGAGTTATCTAGGAGGTCCCAGGTAAGGGTATGCCTCACGGGATGCAAGCTCCGCATGGAGGCGATAGCATCTGCCCCAGTCAGCGGCGGTGGCCCCACCTGGGCCTGGGGTCTGCAGGATTCCTAAGAATGACTTTTAACTGTGGTGAAATCTGCTTTCTGGCCTGAGCATTGGTGGCCTGTGAAAGCACTGCACTTAGCGTGGGCAGACACATCATTACTTCCCAGCTCTGTTCCTCAGGAGCCCGGAGACAGATGCAGAGTCAAAGTAAGAGTAAGGACTCTTCCTGTGTCAGAGTTTTGGTTTTTCCCTTGGTAAGATGGATCCCATCCATCTTGAGAACTCGCTGCTTCTAAAGGGCTGAGCTCACTGCTGACCCTTTCTGGGGAGTCGCCCTGCTGGGAGGTGCCGTGTTCTAAGGAGGGAGCCAGCCAGGGTGCCACCAGCAGGTGCGACCCTCAAGAATGCCTGATGGCCACAAGGGTACGCTTGCTCATTACCCACCCAGCCGCCCACCGGCACTCCCTGCAATGTGTGGGCAAGTTTCCTGTAATTGGTTTATGGATGGTTTGCTTGGTGTTGTGTCTGGCCATAAAATATACTCACTTAATAGTCTCCAGGGAACTGCAAGGCCTTCCAGGCTATAACTCCCAGCCCCCAGCCCTCCTGCCTGGCGTGACACCTTGTTTGGTGAATCTGATTTGATTTTTATCTTAAATCTGCCCTAAATGTCTCACAGCAGTAGCCACTGGGAGGGGGTGGGAGTGAGGGAGGGAGAGAGGGTTGCTGAGAATTATGACCCAGGCCCATTAGGAAAGGACAACCGCTCAGCACGGCCCCTTCTAAATCACACCTGAGGAGACTCCACCGAACCCGGAGGGCATGCCGGGAGAGCAGAAGCACGGAGATGCTCACCCTGGCCTGCGTCTCCTCCAGGCTCAGGCACCCCTCATTCTGCACAGGCCTCTCAGTAACTGCTATGACCTGGACATTCCTTCAACCCTGCCCAGCAGTTCTTTCCTTCCTTTGCAAGACCCTAAGAAGTGGTGCCCAGCAGCTACCGTATTACAGGGAGTGGGACCCCCACGGCGATAAGGGCAAAAAGCACCAAGGTTATAGTCCTCCTGAGAGAGGATGAGAGTCACCCAGGTGTTCCTCTGTGACCCCACCTCTTTTTCTCTGAGGAAGGGGTAGGCAAAGAAAAATGGAGAAGCAGGATTGCTGCTGCTTCCTCTCCCAGTAGAGCAAGCCACACCACCTGCTGACCAGAGGTAAGGTCCCTAGTCACGTCTATGTGCAGAGTGGAGAATGTCTTCCTACTCCAGAGCTATGGACAACTAAGGATCACCAGACATTTTCAGAAAGCCTCTGCCAATAAGACCATACAACATAACAAGAGGAGAAAAGGAACTTGGAAAAGGCAGAGACAAGGTCAGAAGTAGAAGAAAACTTCAAACTCGAAGCTTTGAATAAGAGTTCATGTATTAGAGCTCTAGCATAACAGCTCCTCGTCTAGAAAACCCTTCCCAAACCTCCTTGGAAAACGTGAGCCCTCCCTTCTCTCTCTTCTTTTAGCCTTTGGGTCAAAAGACCGTTTAATGCGGAGGCCGAGGGCCTGAGCTCTGAAGTCAGACTGTCTAGGTTTGAATCTGGATTCCACCACTTACTGTGTGACCTTAGACAAATTCCCTAACCTCCCTGTGCCTCAGTTTCCTTAACTATAAAGTGCAGATAATAAGAGTGCACACCTCTTAGGATCATGGTGAGAAGTGTATTGTAAGAACTTGATAGATGTAAGCTGCTGTGCTCTTCTTTAGCATTTATTACCTGGCAGGGTGGAGCAGTGGGGAGGGGCTCAGGAAGTCTGCTGAATGATCGCTTTCCATTAGGCCATGTCTTTTTAATTTTTCCAAGACCTAGGAATGAGTGAATGAATGAATGAATGAACGAATGAATGAATATCACTGCTCATGACAGTATGAGGGATGCAAAGACCCCAAGGCATGGTTTGTGCCCCACAGCACTTACACTCTGGGGAGACAGGACACGCATCACAGAGAGAATGTTTGGTGGCCCGGATCACAGATGACCACTAGGACCAGGGGTTCTGACGGGGGAGTGACCAGATGTCTGAGGTTTGGAAAGGCGCAGACACCCTCCCCCCACCAATATCACAGCTCTTTAGGGAGCACTTAGGGACACTGAGACTCAAAGAGCCACCATGCAAAAGAGCAGGGCACTACAAATCACTCCATTTGCTCTAAATTAACCCTTCTAAGGTTCTACTTAGAGTTCACATTTCCTTCGTCACTTTGATCCCTGGGTATTAATCAATGGATCATTTAGTGTTAGTGGCTAGGGATTCGAAAAAAATCATAAAGCCATGGTTTGATTTTTTTTTTTCTTTAGAACTAGAGGAGCTTTAGAAACCAACTAACATAACTCCTTCATTTTATAGAAAGGAAAACTAAAGCTCAGAGAGATAAATGGCCTTCCTAAGTCTTCTGAGCTTCTCTCCCAAATGTTTCCTTGATAGTTTGTCATTGTATCCTTAGCCCCATTGTCGGTGGGGAGAAACAGGGATAATTTTCCCAGTTCTAGGGGATTGAAATAAAGAATTGACACCAAGATTGGTGAAATGCCTCATTCAGTCACACTACAGACCAGCAATAGAACTAATCAAACTGGGGGTTCTGACCCCCAGGCAGGCCTCTCCCCAAAAGATCACCTGCTCCCTTCCCTGTCCAACCCCAGCTGGCCCCTACTGTCAGAAAGACCCCGATCCTATGATCTGTCCATCTGGAGCCTTCTTCCCAGTGGGAGCTGAGCACTGTGCAGGCCAAGATGCTCCTGCTGGGGTGGAGGGAGAGCCCCTACCCTGAGCTCCTGGCCAGAGCTGGCCCTCCACACGCCCTCTGTCAGCTGCCCCTCTCAGCAGAACACACCACAGCCCAAGAAGGAGCCTGGAGTGTCAGGGAGGCTCCAAGCTGGTATCGAGAGGATTTTCATAAACACAACTGTCTGTGTCTGGGCAGCCATGTGGAAAGTTGCAATATAACCCACTGATGTCATGTGGCAGGGGAAACAAGATTTCCAGAGGCAGCGTGCTGCTCTCCCAACCTCCAAATGGAGCAGAATCCCAGACAGGCTTCTGAAAGAAAGGGAAGAAAAAACCCAGCAACAAATTGCAAAACAAAACCTTGGTTCCAAGGTCTTGACGGGAGGGGAGGGAAGAAGATGGGGAGGATCTGGAGTCTCCAGGGAGTATGCTGGGCTGGGGCCCCTGGATCTCCCTCCAGGGCTCCATTAGAAAGGCATGGGCAGCCTGGGTTGGAGGAGCTGGTGTGCACTCGCCTTCTCTGCCATCTAATACCTCAGATCCCTGCACTTTCAGAAAGCACCTTGGTCTTCCTCTTATCTCAGGCAGGATCTGTTCTCAGCTTAGACCAGACACCCACTCTCCCAGTCTTTAAGGACTCCAGGTTTCTGATTTCTGCAGCCCATTCTACCAGCAATTCTGGGCTCATATCTAAAGTCCAAGCAAATTCATCCTTCTGCAATTTAAACATAGTACTGGTCCTCTAGAGAAGTGGGACCCTGGCAGAAGAGGGGCGTGGTGTGGAGGTGTGAGGGGATGTCTTTCATCTCCTCTGTTGCTGTCTTGTAGGATATCACTTCATTTCTCCCATCTCTGCTGGCTCAGTCATTTAACTTCTCAGGGCTGCAGTTCTCTCATTTTTAAAATGGAAAAGAAGGGAATATATATTTAAGGTTGCTTTTAGCTCAAGAAACCTATTATTTTATGACTGTTTACAGGTAAGGAGCAGTAGAGTAACACAGATTACATAAAGAATATTTTATGGCTTTATTAATGTGTCTTGGGAGCTTTTAATTATAAAAGTAATCATTCTAATTGCAGAAAACTTGGAAACCAAGAGTAAACACTTTAAAAAAAAAAAACAAACCCTATTTCCCAAGTACAACCCAGAGATAATCTCCATTAACCTTCTGGAATGTGTTATTTTGGCCTTTAGTCTTTGTATAACAATATATTTTTAAAGAAAAATACTATACTATAGTAATTCTCTGCAGTCTGTACCTTAATCACTTTGAATTGCATGGTAACTATTTTCTTACATCAAAATCCTTCTATAATATGGCATTTTCTTATGTTTATACTTTTTCTCGTGATTTTTAATATTCAGGCAAATCACAAATGAGAAGAAATGCAAGTGGTCAATAAACATAAAAACCATTAAGCATCAACAATAATCAAAGACAAGAAAAGAGATACTGTTCTTACATATCAGATTAGCAGAGATTCTTTTAAAGAGCTGACAAAAATCTAGTTTATTACCTAGATCAAGAAATGGACACTCTTTTGCAGGGCTGAAGGGTGAGAACCTATCTATCTGGAAGACAGTTTTATGTATCGAAATATAAAATATGCATGATTGTTTACTTAGCAGTTCTATTTCTAAGAATTTACCTCATGGGAATAATTGCGTAAGTATGAAAAACTATAACTACGAGAATATTTGTTGAAGCATTATTTATAGTAGCAAAATTTTAGTGACAACCTAAATGTCAATCAATAGGAAAATGCTTCAGAAAGCATGACACATACAAACAGCAAGATAGTATGCACTCATTAAAAATGATAATGTAGCTTTGTACTTATCGACTTGGAAAGATGTCTTTGACATCTTATGGAGTAAAAAAAAAAATCAGATAACAGAATAGCATGCAAAGTCTGAACCCATTTACGTAAAGTTATATGCACAAATCTGTAGGTGTCTTACAGAAAGAAATGCCTGAAGCATTGCTGGCTCCAGATAGGAGGGGCTTAAAGGTTGCAATCTGGTTAGAACAGGGGAGTGGGGGTGGGGAGAGGATTTGGGGGTCTCACTTTGAAGCTGCATTTGCTAACCAACCAATCAAGTTTTTTTTCTTCCTTAGAATGCATGTTCATTTAGGATGGCGTGGAGGGACACTGATGGAGATTATGAATACCTCCATCTGCCAACAGATGTTAACCAAAATGTTAATAGTGATTATCTCTTAGAGGTAGAATTTGGCATGTTTTAATTTCCTCTTTGAACTTTTAGTTATTACTTAACTATTTTACACAAATATTTTGTAATATTTGTTGTTAGGAAAGGCTCACAGTGCTGGTTTGTATGTTGTTTTGTTGTTGCTGGTTTTTGTTTTACAATATCCTGATGGCCTATATTTCTGCATCTTGCCTGTCAACCTCTGCAATCTGATTAACTTTTCTCACCTTGCTGTTCCCCTTCCTCCCAGAACTTCAGTTCTCTCCTTCTGGGTTTAGGGTATCTGGGTCATTGCAAACCTACAGGAAACTCCATATTCAGAGCTTCTATCTGCATCAGATGCATCAGATGCTTCTATCTGCATCACAATCCCCACACCTACCTCCCACCACCACTGTCAGAAGGATGGTGTCCAAAACACTTCTCTCTGGGCTGACCAAGGGCACTTCCTAGGCTTTGGTTCTTGCTCCCTTACCTCCCTCTGCCACCTTCTTTCAAATTTTCCCCTTGGATTCTGATTCTACCACTGAACTCTCATCAGACACCGAAGTCCCTGCGATCAATTCTGCTCCCGACCTCAACTCTGTTAATCCTGACAATACCCAACCTGGCATCTGGCCTTGTTTTGTCTTTCATCTTTGGCTTTGCTGCACCCTAGCAGTTTCAGGTCACCCCCCACTGCCCTAGGTGTGACTATGCTTTATCCTACTTGATCCAACAGTTCACAAAACATCTATTGAGTGCTCATTATGTGCATGGCCCCTGGGCTGGATCTTGTGGACATAGAAACTGTGACTCTAGGTCTCTACCCTCGCGGGGAGCTCCGTCTGTCAGAGGAGACTGAGAGATGGCTACTATGCTGGCAGCTGACACTGAGAGTTTCTTATTGCCAGACACTGTTTTAAACGCTTTGCATGTATTATCTCATTTAACCCTCACAATAACCCAATGAAGTAAGTACTATTATTATATGCATTTTAAAGACAAGGAAACTGAGGCATAGAGAATAACTTCTCCAAGGTCACAGTGAACTAAGTGGCAGATCGGGGAGTGGAACCCAGGTACTCTGGCTCCAGAGGCATCATGTTCATGTTCTGTGAAAAAGTGAAAGCACCTGCTGAGCACTGTGATAGACACTTATCCAAAGAGCTGTGACAGTTCAGCAAGATGAGTTATGCCTTCTCCTGGCTTTCAGACTCTTGGCTTCTTGCATGAGACTCAGACATATAGCCAGCTTCCTCTTTACTGCTCACCAACCCAACATTTTTCTTCCATCTGTGTTCTGGTGGGACTTAGACCCAGCACCTATTCTCGGTGGCCGATGCCTGTCAGGCTGGCCTCCGGTCCTGTGTCCACCTGGGCTGAACTGGAAGGCCCTGACTTGATATCAGTTCAGACCCAGCAGGCCAAGTGCCTGGTCCCCATCCCAGTGCACAGTGTTGGATCCGGAGTTTCCCACTTGAGTCAGGACTTCCTCCCAGTGCTCCATGGGCCTTCAGTTGAGGAAAGGACTCATGAATAGTCCCCCATGGTCCTTCTGCTTCCATGGGCAGGACATGTTTTCGGCAATAAAGCTGTTCCAGAAATGCTTGGTTCAAACTAAAGGTTTGTAAATTGAATCCTATTCAGAATATATTGGAATAGTCAGGTAATGATACAGTAGCATCGAGTGCTTAACCAGGCACTCTGCTTGTAATATTCACTTAATTCCGTAAGGCAGGTACCATTTTTATTATCCCTGTATAATCAATGAAGAAATCAAGCCCAGAGAATTAACAGACTTGCCCAAGGTCACACAGCTAAGAAGTAGCGGAGCTGACTCCTGGCTCGGCACTCAGTCTCAAGCCACCACTCTGGTGTGTCTTCTCAAAGTAGTACTCAGTGAATCCTTAGGCAAACAATCTCTTGGAGATATAAATTTTCCAAGTTCCAGTTTCTAACTTTTGTCAAAGAAAGAAAGAAAGACCTCATTTCCTTGGCTCTATCCTCAGCCTCTGGGCTGGGGTAAGAGGCTGTCTATGAACCCTGCTGGATGATATGTGGGGAAGACAGTAGAGGGTGCTCACCACCATCCTCCAGGAGTGGGGACTCGAGAGCTTCCCCTTCCTCCACTGCAGAATGAGCATGGATGTGTGCACAAACACATACAGACATGCACATGCACATTCATGCACACACACAGACACAGACATGCATGTGTACACACATGCACACACATGTGCTCTTTTAGTCTAGCTCAGGACCGCTCCTTTGACCAGAGCAGCTGCCTGGGCACATGGGACTGAGCCACTGGGAGCCTGGGCGATTGAGAGCAAGGCAGCTGAATAAAGGCAGCTAATACTATATCTATGATATGCAGCTTTGGTTGTCATAAACACTGCAGCTGAATATTCCCGCGGGGACCTCCTAATGGAGGAGATGGATACACTCCAGAACAACCCCAGGGGCTTCACACGCAGCTCTGACTAAACTCCCTATAAAATCAATCCTGCCTTTCCACCAGTTGTGACAGGGTGTTCTAATATTAATCCACTCTCCTTGTCAGTCAGCGCCCCCAACAAAGGCTTTAATGATCTTAAACCAGGCATAATAAACACTACACATTCAAGCAGAGAATGCCCGAGCTCGGGGAGCCCCCGCCCCTCACAACCTCCGTTTGGAAGCTCAAAGGGGACAAAGGAGACCCTGTTGGCCCCTTTGATCCACCGTCCTCTCTCTCTGCAGGATGGGCTATGGAGGACAGTTCCCAAGGAGGACAGGCTGGCTGGGCGGAGGGTGAGCGACCGGCCCTCGGACCCCCTGCACGGGTTGCGGAAGCCGGGTCTCCTCCGCAGGATTCCAGCAGCTGTGGATCTGGACAGACTCCCTGGATGCTGATTGTTCCGGGCAGCCCTGCTTCTGCACTCTGCCTGTTACTCCTTTATCTTGAGCATCTCCTCCGTGCTTCTGACAGCTCCCTTTTCCCTAGAGGGAAACTGGGTCTGAAGGGAGGATCCTAGCAGCCAGGGGAAGAAGCAGGGGTGCCCGGGTTTAGCTTCTGTGCTTGTCTCCCTTGGCACCCCAAACCAGCACACCAGGAGCGTGCACCCTCTCTCTGCTCTCTCTGCTCCCCCTCCACCCCTGTCCTTAGACCCTCTGTGGCTGATAGGGGCCCCAGAGAGGGGTAGATCTGGGATCAAACAGAGTGGCAGGCACTGGTGGGGATGGGCAGACAGGTGGTGGTAGGGCCCAAGCTTGGGACCCTGGAGTGAGGAAATACATTGGAGGATGACTTCCACCTCCAAATTCATCTCTGCATCTTCCCTACACTGGCTTTGGGAAGGCTCCCACGGCTTCTCTCTCACACATGAACCTATTTAGGAGGCCACAGTTTACTGGGAGGTCTGGTTTGAACCTCCCAGCAAACTCCCTCGGGTGACAGCAAGCTCAGAGCCTTGAGTTCGGCCTCTGACTTCAGAAAACAACCCAAACCAGCCTGAGTTTTTTGTTTTTTGTTTTTTTAGACGAAGTCTCGCACTGTCACCCGGGCTGGAGTGCAATGGCGCCATCTCGGCTCACTGCAACCTCTGCCTCCCAGGTTCAAGCAATTCTCCTGCCTCAGCCTCCCGAGTAGCTGGGATTACAGGCACCTGCCACCATACCTGGCTAATTTTTTGTATTTTTAGTAGAGACGGGGTTTCACCATGTTGGCCAGAATAGTCTACCTCTTGACCTCGTGATCCGCCCACCTCAGCCTCTCAAAGTGCTGGAATTACAGGCGTGAGCCGCCGTGCCCAGCCCAGCCTGAGATATTTAATGCAGCACACTCACTGCTCTGGCCCACAGAAGGGCAGCTCAGCAGGGCTCAGAGGCCTCCCTGGTAGTGTCCAGCTTTTCCTGCACCCCTGAGGGTCCCAGAGGGCTGCAAAATGCCTGGAGAAGACAGAAGTGATTTCACTCTTTCAATAAAACTGAATGTTTTTCACATTACAAATGAACATATTTTGCTTACATACATGGAAAAAAATACAAAAATTAGCCTGACATCATGGCTCATGCCTTTAGTCCCAGCCATTTGGGGAGCTGAAGCGGAGGATCACTTGAGTCTGGGAAGTCAAGGCTGCAGTGAGCCAAGATTCTGCCACTGCACTCATGACAGCCTGGGTGAGTTACAGAGTGAGACCCAATCTCAAAAAAAAAAAAAAAAAAGACAATGTAAAAAGTAGAAGAGGAGGTCATAACCTACATCAACCACTGTTAATATTTAAATGCATCTCTTTCCAATTTTTTTTTCTTAAAAGGCTTGAATCAGGACTTTGCCTTTGGACTTGTACCAGAGAACTTCCTCCTTCCCCTATGAGGGGAATATCTTGCAAAAGACCACGTACAGGTCTCTGGTACAAGTCCAAAGGCAAAGTCCTGATTCAAGTCTTCCTGAACTCCTATGCCTCTTTTTTCTCAACTACAAGAAGGAGATAATAACAATACTGATCTTATAAGGTGATCGTAAGAATTAAATGGGTTTCCTATACAAAAAGTACTTAGAACTGTGCCCCACATATAGTATATGTGAAATAAATGTGGTGGTGCTATTACTGATAATATGATTACAATTATTGGTACTATCTTCCCCATAAGGAATGGGGGTAGAGACCATTCACCCTCCCTGTAGCAGCTGTGGCTTCCCGGGTGGTAGCCCAAGCACCTGGCTGTGTAACAAGCAGGCAGGACAGGGCTCAAGAGAGGATGTTACTCTGGGAGGACAGAAGGCTAAACACCACCAATCCAGAACTCTGACTTTGCTGGGGTGAAAAGAGAAGAGGCAGGAATACCCACCCCCACGAAAGCTCTTACGCCCATCTAGCTCTGTGCTGGTGCCTCTGTGACAAGCAGCTGCTCCTCTCTCTACCTTATCCCTATACAGATCAGGAATCCAACACCTCCCTCTTTTCCCCTGTAGCCAGCCCAGGCTGCAGATTGCCTCTATCACTGTGGCCAGTGGGCTCCTCCAGTAGCCGGGGCTGGCTTATGAAGGACATCTATTTGCCGTTTAAACTTTCTGACTTCAGGCGTCAGATGATCAGAATATCCCTGGAGGGAGCCTTGGAGAGCCTCGGGATGTAATGATAATCACAGCTCATACTGAATCAGCACTTACTATGTGTCAAGCCCTTTGCTAACTTCTTTCCATATATTATCTCATTTAATCCTCAAAACAAGACTATGAAGTGAGGAACTGTCATGATCTCCATTTCACGGATGAAACCATGGCTCAAAGTGATCGAGTCATCTGCCCAGGATTGATGCCCCGCTACATCTGTTATGGAGGCGACCTGAATTTCACTATGGAGAGGTTGTCCTTTGTTCTGGAAAACATTGCTGTGGACCTTTTAGCTTTCTACTGCTATTCGTCTAGGGGAATGATGCCATTCTTCACCTGAATGCTGAAAAATAAAGTGTTTATTTTGGTCATGTAAGCTGGGGATATCTTTTATCTGAAACATAAGAAAAGACAAATGAGAAGGAGAAGAAACGGAAACCCAGAGAGGGCAAGTCACTTTCCCTGGCCACACAGAGCTAGAAACAGAACCCAAGTCTCCCCAATCTTATGCTCTTTCTAGGACTTCCTGCTCCTCCTCTGTCCTCTTCCAGAGGGCAGAAGCCAGAGACCATGTCGCACACTTCTCTGGTATTTGCCACACAGTATTCAGACCAGCCTGGGGCTCACAGTAGGTGCACACTCAGTCCCGGATAGCAAATTGAGGTTAACCCTCTGCAGGACAGCTAGAAGCACACATTGAGTTGTAGATCCAAGCTGCCACCTGTCATGGGTGGAACCAAGCTCGTCGCCAGCCTGAGCCCAGCCTAATGCCATAATTCTGGAAAGCTGAGTCTCCATTCCATGGCCCCTGTTCTCTCTCCACCTTCACCAAGTCCACCTGCTCTTTCTCCTCCTTTTCTCCTTCCCTTTCCTCCCCTGAAAAACATTGCACATTCCCAACCCAAGAAGGTGTCCCCTGAGAGGCTAATATTGTACAAAAAAAAATCCCAGAGAGGGAGAGCTGATTGGATTTTTGGTGATGCCGGTGCCTGATTTCCTCTGGGCCTTGCCTAATTTCTGCCATTCAGAGGCTGGAGACTTATTTCCTACTGCCTAAAAGTGACTGCCTCAGCCTCAGCTGTCCCTGGGACCACAGACTAGAGGCAGGCAGCTCGGACAGGCTTCCTCTAGCAGTGGCATATCTGGGTGGTGGTAACTCTGCATTTTTATTGAGGAAGCGAGTTAATGGGCATGTAAAACATACACAACTTGTCAGCCCGTTAGCTGCTGCCATTGCCACTCCTGCCTCAGGCTCAACTAAATTGCTCATTCGCTTGCTCTCTTCCTCCCTCTCCTCGCCTTGTGTTTTTTTTCTCTCTCTCATTTTGCTTAGGGTCTCTTTCTCTCCTCCCAACATGCACCTCCCTCCCTGAACAGCTGAAGAGTTCCTGGGAACATTTTTATTTATTTACTTTTAATGATTTTCCTGGGCATCTAGTTCCAGAGATGTCTCAGCCTTGGAAGCTCAGCCACTTCTGCTAAGTTAATGCTCTGTCTTCTGACCCTGACCAGGAGGCCAAGGTCCAAGGACAACAGCAGTGCAGAACGAGCTTCAGCCCAACAAAAGAGAGGCACATAGCTTGGGAGCATTTTCCAGATGCTGATACCACTATCTACATGGACACACCTTTGATTGCACACCCATCCTCAACTGTCCGCATTGGCAGGCACACTAGTAGTGTGCACCTACCCTCAACAATCACAATCCTACATATATGCTCACGACTGTCCATTTCCACATGCACACTCTCCACCACTTACATACCCCAATAACCAAAGCCTCCTTGCACACTTCCAGTGCACATGCACCCTCACAGGCCATGCACACATCCCAGATACACTTAGCCTCAACAAGCCATGTCTGCAATGCACACTCTGGCACACTCATCCACCATAGGCAGCCTATGTCTGCATGCATACTCCCAACATACATATTCACTGTGTATATTCTCCCCAAATCCCCATATCTGTTGAATATTTACATAAACCATCACTCCCACCAGCCCATCTGCAATTAGGTCTTTCATGTATACTTCGTGTATATTTGTATACACCTCACGTACACATGCATGCTATATCCCATTCTACACATTTATATCCCATAAATATAAACCCTCAACCCCTATTTGTATGTCTCATGTAAACATCCCACAATATTTTATTGTCTGCATGTTAACATCTATGTGTCCACATAAGACTGCAATTCTGGGCCCATGATCATATTTTAACATCTTCTTATCTGCATGCACGTTTCAAATGGACACCCCCAAATACCATATCTACATGTGCATGCATACATGCCCTGCACTAACACCACGTCTGCTTACATACACCCTAACTCACGGACTTGCACCTAAACCTGCTATTGCCACATGCAAATGTAGCCATGTATTAATATGATTCCCTCTAATAGACCATGGCTCTATTGAATGCCCACTCTCAATTCAATTTAATTAAACTAAATACTTTAATTAAATCTAAACTAGACTATGAACGCTTACTAAGGATCAGACCTTGTGGTAACTGCTGGAAAGTTGCAAATGAAGAAGAGCAGCTCTTACCCTCAAGGAGCTCCCCAGTCAGGAAGAGAAATTCAGACAATTACAACAGAGTGTGATGCACTCAGTGACCGAAGTATGTACGCATCCAAGCACACAGCTTCCATAGCTCCAAATTTACAGAAACATTCTATGTGCACATCTGAGACATGCAAATGGGCACAGCCGAATTCACAGGCACACATATCCCCGCTCTGTGCCCACATCCCACAGTTTTAACCACGATCAGTTACTTTAGTTAAGGCACGGTGGCTTACAGTGTCCCCTGTCAGGATCTTCCCCAGGTAATGCTAGAGCTGCCACTACGGCCAGGATGTTCACCTCCAGCCATGGTTGCTGCTTAGATGGAATTTCCACTCTTGGGCTGCACACTGAGTACCTAGTCCAGCAGTGACAGGCCCTCAGGGACAGGGAGTGATCTCCCCGATAGTCGCCCAGCTTCATTCTCAGCCTGACCTCGTACAAGTCACAGGCCTTGCAGTTAACCTTTTTGCTTGCTACGGAGGTTGCTGTTGCCACAAAGGGGCCAAGGGGTCTCTCCTGCTCACTCTTCCTTGGTTGGGTGGTTGGCACTAAGAGTTCTCTGATATGGTTATTTTCAAAAGCAAATCCAAGTCTAGTCTAAATTCCTAGAACTTCGGCCAGGCACGGTAGCTCACGCCTGTAATCCCAGCACTTTGAGAGGCCGAGGCGGGTGGATCATGAGGTCAGGAGATCAAGACCATCCTGGCCAACATGGTGAAACCCCGTCTCTACTAAAAATACAAAAAAATTACCCAGGCATGGTGGCATGTGCCTGTAGTCCCAGCTACTTGGCAGAAGAATTGTTTGAACCCGGGAGGTGGAGGTTGCAGTGAGCCGAAATCGCGCCACTGCACTCCAGCCTGGGCGACAGAGCAAGACTCGGTCTCAAAAAAAAAAAAAAAAAAAAAAAATTCCTAGAACTAAGGAAAGGTCAAAAAGAACTATGGCCTACAGGACAAATCTGGCCCACCATTGTAAATAAAGTTTTATTGGGCATTCATGCCTATTTATTGACATATTGTCTGTGGCTGCTTTAGCACTGTAATGACAGAGCTCAGTGGTTAGAAGTAAGACTGTAAAACTTCATTACCTGGTCCTTTACAGAAAAAGTTTGCCAACCTGGTGTAAAGCAGGAGGCAGTAGCCCCACTCTAGTCTTCTCCGATCATACACCTTAAGAGGAAAACAGAAACTGTAGGCAGAGGCAAGGAAAGTAAAGGAATTCAAATGCTGTCTATAACTCATCCAACAAATATCTGTTGAGTGCCTCCAATTTGCCAGACACTTGGCTGGGCCCAGGGTTATAGCAGTGAACAAAACAGAGCTCCTGCTCTCCTGAAGTCCCCAGTCTGTTGGGAAACACTGAATTACATTTTACACAAGTGACTGACAACATAGTGAGAACTATGATAAATATCAAGAAGGGGAAAAGGGGGGTTTGTTGAGGCCAGGAAAAAAAACTTAGAAGTCCTTTGATGATTGAGCTCAAATGTGTGAGAAATAACAGGTGTAGGGATTGGACAAGCTCTCCGGATATTCCAAGGTGAGACCTGGGGCCGGTAGAGCACAGGAGTTTCAGGCAGATGCTGTCTCACTGTGAAGAAGAGCTTTTGAACCCTCAGCATTGCCCTACAATGGACTCTAAACCACATGGGTTTGTGTGCTCCATATTATTAGGGAATGAACATCATTATTATGGATGGATAGAGAGGACTGATGCTCAAGATTGGCCAACATGACCTCTGAGGTCCTTCTGCTTTTGAGAGGCTCAGAGACCAAGTATGAGTGTCACCACTGCCTCCCAAGATGGTGCCAGGTTAAGCTCTGCCATATTCTCTCCCTCCTTCCCACCATTCCCTGCCATGCTGTGGCAGATGTAAGAGCAACCGCTCGTTAGTTTTTTTTTCTTATGTTTTCTTTTCTAATTCCGGGGTGGGGAGTGTGGGGCAAGCTCTCTTGATCTGGCTGTTGGGCAGCCGTGAATAGCACCTTTCACAGGGTGCTATAAGGGTGTCCACCACTCTTCTGGTCATTATGCATTAAACTTTACTGACCCTGAAAGTGAGTTTCCATACCAGCTGGCTTCTAGAAAGACCTCAGAACCTTCTCTTGCCCTTTCCCATTGGACCCCAACCTTCTTCTACTTGCTCTGTCCTCTTTAGTTCCAAACTCCTCCAGCCCTGTGTTGAGCCTTCCAGCCCCTCTTTGGGACCTCAGCCACAGCACCTTGCCTGATCCCACCTTCCAAAGGATTCAGAGGAAGACATCAAAGCTCTGGCCCTTCCTTAATGCAGGATTGTGAGTGCCCATTCCTTGCTCTTTCCATGCCACCAGAGAGGGGCTGAGCTCCCAGCTCTGGACACTGAGGATAAGGAAGAAGGCAAGAGAAAGGAGAAGCTGGCAGAAAGAACAAGGCAAGATCCAGAGGAAAAAAAAAAAAGAAGGAAACAAAATGCAAGGCAGACACAGGGGCAAATGGGGAGAGCCTTAGTAACTCTATGTTTAAGCGGTCTGATAATTAAATGAATAGTGTTTGGTGGGGGAGCCCACCTTTCAAAATCCCCACTGGTGGTAAAGCATATAAAAACCTGAATAGCAAATATTTACTCAGAATTAACACAGAGCAGATTCCATCAGGCAACCTTGGGGCTGTTTCTGGAGTCTTACCTTAATGTCTTGTGTGGCATGGGAGCCCAGGCGGGCACTAGACCTGGCGTAATATGCTAAACAAATCTAATGGTGTGCTTTATTTCCCCCCTCAGCAGAACTCTTAATTATGTATCTTGCGAGTGCACAGAGCAAATGGATTAGCCATGGCAGCTGTTTGCTGCTAGAGCAGCACCCTCCCCAGAAACCTTTGCAAGGAGACCATGAGCCAGCCCCACAGGCTGGGCCAGTTTGCTGGCAGGAGTCTGGGAAGAGCAAAGGTAGACGCTGTTACAGAATAGGAATCCTCAGCCAGGAGATGTCTGTTTCCTGGCATCCCAGAAGGAGAGGCAGGATGTGATTAACAGGTGTGTGGTAGTGGAGGCCTACCTCCACTACTTGTGCATGGGCTGAGGCAAGCTCTTTGAAAGATTTCTCTGCTAAGGCCCATCTCTCCTAGTCTCCCTCCCAGAGCCATGCCTGAAAGACTCACCTGGCCTACCAGCCAGGATGTTGTCTAGTAGGATGACTCCCTACTGCCCCCTTAGCACCTCCTAGCAAATTGCAGGAACCCATGTGTCAGCGAGCTAACTGTGACTTAGTGGAGTAGATGAGAGGGACTGGGACCCATGGGGGAAGAACCGTCAGGAAAATTCAGAACTTGGGCTACAACTGGGGAAGGCAGGCCAACGAAAAATCAATAGAAGGTGCTCTAAGGATATGGGTGTAAGGGCAGGAACCCATTTTGAAGTAACAATATGGGGACTATGCTGAAGACCTGCAGATGGGCAGAGTAATGACACAAAGCTGGACACTGGCCAGGGACAGAAATATCACTGAGACCACCTGTCCACCAAACTCAGAGAGGTCAGAGACGCTGATGTGCGTGTGTGAGTAATTGTGATTGTGTGTGTGGGGGGGGGGGATGCACACATGCATTGAGCAGTCTCTGCCTAGGGCATAAAGATCCTTCTCCACAATGCCTCTGGCACTGACATCTTGAGCAGGAGAATTCCAAGCAGGCATGGAAGTTACCCTACTCTAACACGTCCCTGGAATTTCGTACCCAGGACCTGAGTTTGCATCCCACTCGACCACTCACTAGCAGCTCTCTGGGCCTCAGTTTCTCCTCCTGTTTTAGCATGTGAAGGATTTGCATGATGCCTCAAACTTACCAATAACAATATTTGCATCTGAGGGTTGAATGGTCATTTTACTTATAATGTATTTCTCCAAGGCTCATAGGAGGGCTATTCATTGAAATTCACGAAACTGCTTTATAAACTGAATAATGCAAGAATAATCCCAACAATAACAGCACTTATTGAGCACTTGCTATATGCCAAGCAACATTCGAGGTGTTTTACATGTATTATCTCATTCTGTCCTCACAATAATCCTATGATATAAATACTATTAGTATCCAGATTATTCAAATGAGGAAATTGAAGCACAAGAGAGGTTACCTAAACTCCTGAAAGTTGCATGACTAATAAGTGGTGAAACCAGGGTTCAAACGCCGGCATCTCACAGTGTTATTGTTATAAGACAGTTGCCTGGAACCAGGGAGCTCAGGAAAGAACAGGAGGCAGCAAGCTCATGCACTGCCCAACATCATAGGAAATCAGTGGCCAAGGCAAAGCTTTAGGCTCCAGGCATCTAAGCAGCCTGGACTAAGGGCATGTGTTACATTCAGAAGTCAGAATCAGGCAAATTTAGGGCCAGGGCAGGAACAGAAGCACTATGCAAAGAACAACAAAGCTTTGAAACAAGGCAACACTGCTTCCCACGCTCACCAGATGGCGCTGTGCAGTGTTCCCAGAAGCGTCTATTCGGTTTCCTTCAACCAGAGAAATCATGGAGCACTTAACAGTGCACCAGGCATGGGAGATGGACGACAGAAAGGCATGGTCCCTGCCCTTGTGTAGCTTACAGCCTACCAAGAAAGGTTGATACTACACAAGGAATTGCAAGAGTGATGAGTTTAAAGGAGAAAAAGGTTTGGATGTATATGTTAGGGTAATGCTAACTGCAAAAACAAAAAGACCCCAAAATGTATTATGGCTCAAATTTAAGAACTTTATCCCTCACTCATGGAACAGAACACAATGAATGCTCCTGATTGATAACAGCAGCTGTCCTCTTCATTTCTTCCAGAGACAGGCTAACAACAGCTCTGCTGTCTCCAACACACATCCTGTGAGGGCTCCCTGGGGACCACCATCCTAGTCAGCCAAAGGTCTCCATCCCAGTCTTAATCTTTTGCAAGAAAGAGTGTGCCCAAAGGTTTTCATGGGCCAGGCCTGGGAGGGGCACACATCCCTTCCACTCACATGCAAATGACTAGACCTCAGCCAGTTGCCGCAGCTAACTCCTTAGGGACAGCTGAGAACACGGGAGGAAGAGGAGACCATGGATTTGATGAACTGTTAGCCAACTGTCCCTGTGGGCTATAGAGGATCCTTACACAACACATTCCCTCTGCTTGGAATTCCTTACCTTGCCCAAATTCCCTTCTTTTTACCCAGCCAACTCCATGCCTTTATAAACAATGGTATATAATACTGTATTAGTCTGTTCTCATGGGCTGATAAAGACATATTCAAGACTGGGCAATTTACAAAAGAAAGAGGTTTAATGGACTTACACTTCCACATGGCTGGGGAAGCCTCACAATCATGGCAGAAGGCAAGGAGGAGCAAGTCACATCTTACATGGATGGCAGCAGGCAAAGACAGAAAGTTTGCGCAGGGGCACTCCTCTTTATAAAACCATCAGATTTCATGAGACTTATTCACTATCAGGAGAACAGCACGGGAAAGACCTGCCCCCATGATTCAATTATGTCCCACCAAGTCCCTCCCACAACACATGGGAATTCAATATGAGTTTGGATGGGGACACAGCCAAACCATTTCAAATACTCAATTTTAATTTCTTTCTCTTCTTGGACATATAATACCCTTCTGTTCTCACAAGCCCTATAAAAATTGTCACTCATACACAACTTACACTAATGGTGTCTTGGGAAGACAGAAGGTTTTTGATCACGTACTGGGCAAATCTGGGCAGGCAGCAAATCAAGCAGAAAGCAAGACCTCAGGAGAGGGCTCCAGAACTGAGGCAGGGACAGGAGTTGAGAACCACAAGGCATCAGCAGAACACAGGGCCACCCAGAGAACCCTCAAAACTATGGGGGAGAGGGACTCCCCAGAGGTGTGTGGGATGGAAGCTCAGATTATTTTATTTAAGTATTAAGAAGAAAGTGAAGGGCTATTAATAAAATCTGGAGGAAACCTAGGGACATTAATGAAGACTCTAACACAGTATGTTTCACAAATGTTCATTAGATCAAAGACTGAGACACATTACTTATTATTGTGTACCAAGTACTGTACTTTAAAAAAAAAAAAAAAAAACCTTAACAGATGGGGTCTTGCTATGCTGCCCAGGCTGATCTAGGACTCCTGGCCTCAAGTGATCCTCCCACCTCGGCCTCCCAAAGTTTTGGGATTACAGGCATGAGCCACCGTGACTGGCCCTTCCAAGTACTGTACTTCACAACAGCCCCTTAGGTAAGAATTATTATGCCCAGTTGACAGATAAGAAAATCACCCCAGAGACAACTGCACAGACCATAGACAGGAGAGCTGAATTCAAGTTCAGGTTCTTAATCACTATACTGCCTCCTGCCTAAATGAGAGAATAAGTAGAGAAGGTTAAGAGGACAGTATTGGGTGAGAGCTTGGGACAAGGATGGGCACACTGGAGATGCAATTGTAACAAGGGATCAAAGTTTTGAAAAGCTGGACAGAGGGCAGCCTGCCAAGAAGGGCACAGGCAGCCTCCAGGTGCCTGTGGGAGGTAAGCTGGTGATTCCAGCTTGCCAGCCGCCCCCAGGGGAGAAGGCAAAAGCCTGCTCACCCAGACGATGGTGGCTGCTCCTCTCTGCTGGGGCAGAAGGAAGGGAGCTCTTGGCAATGCTTGACTTGCTAAGCCTCAGGGGAGAAAAACCAGGGAGTTTGTGAGAGCAGCTCCCTAAGGTGCCTCAGGCAGGATGCAGCACTTTCCAGCAGACAGTGAAATCAGGAAGAAGCGAATCAAGACCAGATGGAGTTAGTGTTCCAGCAAGTGCATGTGGTTTTAGAAATGAAGGAGAAACATGGGTTGAGGCCAAATTCAGTCCTCGGGGTTCCACAAACCTGCAGCCTCTGGGGAATTACACAGACATAGGACGTGGAAGCTCAGAGGCATCTTAGAGATCATCCTGTCCATGCTGCTCATTCCACAATGGGGAAAACCGAGGCTTAGAGAGAGTAAGGTAGTGAAAGCGCTGGGAACGTCTCCCAGATCACACAAAGGTAGTGGGCACACAAAGGGCCAGCACGGCTCCCTTCTCCTGCATCGGCACTGCTGAGCTCTGCTAACTGAAGCATTTCAGAGCTGCTGAGGTGCAGGTGCCTCTACGCCAGCTCCTTTCCATTTTCCCCCTTTTCCACTACCTCAGTCCCTACTCCAGCCCTATTCCAGGGCCTCTGAGTGCTTTGGTAGCTGGGTGACCCTGGAAAGACACTTAGCCTCTCTGTTAACCCAATTCCTTCACCTATAAAATGAGGGAGGAGAACAAGAAAATCTCTAAGTCCCAATTCTTGACCTATTGAGGAGTTAGACCTTTGCCAAACTCCTTCCTGTGCCTTCAAGGGCCACGATGTAAGTTCAAAGGCTGAAATTGGGAGAAGTCAACCAAGATTGTCCCAGAGGATGCACCGGTCTTCTCCTAGCGTTGGTGGGGCTCAGGACAAGGACGCAAACAGAGGCCCACAAACCATAGGTCTAAATATTTAAAAGGTATGAATCAAGATAACAAACTTTGATAAATATGTTTATCTTCTGCTGTAAATTGAGTGCTTGTGTTCTCCTAAAATTCATATGTTGAAATCTCAGCCCTTAAGGTGATGGTGTTAGGAGGCAGTGCCTTTTGGGAAATGTTTAGATCATAAGAGTGGAGCCATTATAAATGAGATGAGTGCCCTTATAAACGTGGCCCAAGAAATCTCTTTCCCCTTCCACCATGTGAGGTCACAATGAGAAGCCACCATCTGGGAGCCAGAAAGCAGACCCTCCCCAGACACTGAATTTGCCAGCACCTTGATCTTGGAGTTCCCAGCCTCCAGAACCATAAGAAATAAACTTCTGTTGTTCATAGGTTATCCAGTTTATGACATTTTGTTATCACAGCCAGGACCTACTAAGACATCCTCCTACCTTGACAAATACACTTTCATGCATTTGTCAAAATATAAGTGGAAAGTCACGGATTTCTTTTATTATGACTGAAAGTTGGCAAATATGAAAGATAGATGAATTTAATTACTGCACATGTTTGGGTGCTGACAATGTTTGGAAGAGTAATAAAACAAAGATAAAATAATTCAGAAACCATTATATATTTACTCCAAAATTATTTTTCTTGCCTTTATTTAAACAGAATCCCTAATTATGTTGTTATAATTAAGATGTTTACATAATTTGTATTCTATTGAGATCAATGCCAACTTAGACAACATTTCTTGAATCATTGTAGTTCTTAAATCGTTTTTTCATTAACTTCAATTGGGAAAAACTTCTCTGCTGAGGCAGTAGAAATTGGAAAAGACAATTTAAAGCCACACTTCTATATATTCAGAAATGACCACTGAATTTTACTTGTTTCCAAACAGTATACTGTGGTCACATATGATAAATTATCATTTCAGAAAATATTATAGTTTATTTTCATCACTGTTTCTTATAGCAATATCTAAATTCATAATGTAGAGAATCTGTGTCAGTCTATATCACACTCTATACATGTTATATCTAGACATTTAAGAAAAATGTAAGTTGTTTAATGTTGCAAAATGATTCTCAGTTTTTACAGGCAACTATTGCAAATACCATGCTAATTAGTGAATACCTCCAGAACCACGAATTTAAACACAAAGAAAACAAGAAAATAGATGCTCAGCACTGTGGATACTTCATTATGAAAGACTCTATTGCACCCATGCTATCTGAGAGGAAGGATTTGACAGGTAATTAATTGGTCTTATATCTAAGCATTCCCACTGCTTCAATCCCTGGTTCCCCACTACCCACTCCAAAGCATTGTCTCTCCTTTGTGGGCAACAGCACAATCCACAAACTTTCATGGCATTCTGACTCCTCTGCCTTTTGTTTCAAGGATATAGGGCAAAAGACATGTAGAAGCACTTCTCTGGGGCCTGAGCAGGGTTAGTCTTGAGTGTGGATGTTTAGGGTTAGGGATCACTCCAAGCCAGGGGTGAACATGGGAATCCAATAACAGAGGAACCCATGTGTTCTTTAATAAACCTATTAGGGGAGAGGGTCTAAATGGGCCTTTCAAAGTGCAGAGGCCGGGTGAAGTTCTCCCTTTGCTCAGATAAGGATGTTATATTAGAAGTCATTTCCAAGTTCTTTCGAGGAGCATGTGACAGCAACCGCTTCATCCTCTCCTGCCCCATGCACTTGCCCACCCAGTCTCACCAAACTACTCAGACTTCTCTGTGATACACTGTTGCCCCTCTGTGATTCTGTTCACGTGCTTACCTCTGCCTGAAATGTGTTTCCCCCTTTTCTTTGTCTATTCGGGTCTTATACAGTTTGTACGCAGTAGGGCATAAATCTGATTGTTCTCACACTGCTCATAAAGACATAGCTGAGACTGAGTAATTTACAAAGGAAAGAGGTTTAATTGACTCACAGTTCAGCATGGCTGGGGAGGCCTCAGGAAACTTACAAGCATGGCAGAAGGGGAAGCAAACATGTCCTTTTTCACATGGCAGAAGCAAGGAGAAGTGCTGAACAAAAGGGGGAAATGCCCCTTATAAAGCCATCAGATCTTGTGAGAATTCACTCACTATCACGTGAACAGCATGAAGGTAACCAACCCCGTGATTCAATTACCTCCAACCGGGTCCCTCCCACAACACGTGGGGATTATGGGACCTACAATTCAAGATGAGATTTGGGTGGGGACACAGCCAAACCATATCACCGACATTTGTTTTTCTAGCTACACCTTCCATCGTGCTCTTTGGAATCTCTCATTAACAAACTCATAGACACCTTATACTCCTAGTCACTTTCCTGGGTCTGGAGCCATTAGTGCTAAGAACAGGAAGGGAAATTAGGAGAAATAGCTGGAGTGATTGTAATAACTGGTGGCCTGATCCCATAGGGAAATCTCTAATTGGCTCAGCCTGCTTTCATCTCCTGCTGGTGGCTCTGCCCACGTGATGATTTCTGTGCACAAGATATACATTTTCTTACATAGGTGTTCTATGTCATCTGCCCCTCTTGGTGCTGATAATAATGTCTGGAAGCGACAGCATGGCTACCTTGGCCCCCTGCCTAAGTCTATCCCCCAACCCCTAAATGAAGGCTCTCCCTTTGTTTAGTGGCCACCTAGACAGCCCCACAGAAACTCCTCCTCCTCTGTTCCTTGCTCTTTATGATCCATGACCTTCTGGGTCTTCTTTGGGGCCCTTTCAGAGCAGAGGAGGATTAAGGTTCAAGGGAGGCTGCCCTATCTTCTTCCCAGGCTCACTATTCTACAGTTCTTTGTGGCCTTGGTCCAAGCTGTTTCAACAAGCCACTCTGCTTCTTACTTCCTATCACCCCTACTCCCACTTCAGAAATCTCCAGGAAAAAAGCAAGCAGAAGACACAGAGCAAGCACTCCCAAGAACCTGCTCGCCATCCCCAAATCCAGTCGAAGCACTGCAATGTTTCATTTCGCCTGGGAGTGAGATGTAAATCTCTCTTCTTATAGGTACCCTCAATGTCCATCAATAATTCCTGTAGAGCCCCCTCACCTGGCTCTGGGAGGGAGTGAGAATGTCTCAACAGTCTCTAAAAGACCATTCTAAAAGAATGGTTTGCTCCTCTCTCTTCTTCCATAGCCTGGGATGTTGGGTACTAGGAAGTGGTGAGGAGGTGGTGACAGAACCAGATCTGCCTCTTAATAACCCCTGAAGAAGCCCATGTGGTTGATGTCCCTCTTTAGAATGTGGTTCTTACCACTTATTGTACCTAGCTTTCAATCCCATCGCCAAGTCAACATCCTAATACATTTACCTAGTGTAGGTCCTTCAAGGGCAGTCAAGTTCTACCCCTCCAGAGTGTGCTGTAGCCCCCCAAGCAGCCACTCTTAATATCTGGCCTCCTTTGCTGTTTGCAACTTCTTTCTTTGGCATGTGAATGCCTACAGGGCAGGGACAGGGGCTTATGCATCTCTGTATTCCCAGGACCTTGCACCAAATCTGGCACCTCTCAGGCCCACAACAAAAGTTTGTTGGATGAATAAATAAAATAAACAAACTTAATTAAGAAATACTGAATAAGTCGGCTATTGAATAAAGAAGGAAATAAATAAACGAATGACTGAAGGAATGAATGAGCAAGCCCAGAACCTGACTGGGTCCCCCTCTTGTCTTCCAACCTCCCATGAAGCTCTCAGGAAGCCCATTTGCAGATGGCCCTCAGCTCCTTAGATTCCAGGAGAGCAGGCTGCCCAGCCCATGGTCATGGAACGGTTAGCTCAGGAGGCAACAGCCTCACCGTGTAAAATCACAGTCTATTCTAGCCAAATTAACTGGGTAATACTCTGCAGTGGTGTAAAATTCTCCATCAAACCATGAAGACTGGCATTTAAAACATTTAAGACCCGAGAAAGGGAGGAGAGGGCAAGAGAGACCATTGCTTTTCCTGGCAAGTAATGGTGAAGGGTTTCCCAGCCTCGCTAAGGAGGGAGTAGCCCCACCTGGGATTCTCAAAGCCAGTGCCTGCTCCATGCCCTTGGCTGGGCCTCCTTGCCCAGAGCTCCTCACAAGGTCTTTCTATTCTTGGGGTCACTGACCCTACACTGGGCCCTCCTGTGGACATTTAGTTGGATGATGCTGAGGGCGTCAGAGAGAAGGAAGACTAAGCTAGAATCTCCTCAGGCAAATACACCATGGCATTTCCTGACACCCACCCCCCACCCCCAACCCTCCTTATGGGGAAGCCACCCCTACACCGATTCCAGAGCACCCTTCATTTTTAGAACCCAGAAGATTCAGCACCTTACATTCCCAGTGGTGCCCAGGGGTCCCCCTAGTGGTCCCATAATTGAAGTGAACAGAGACCATCCCTGAGTCTTGGCTGGATGTAACAAAGAGCGTCTTTTTCTGTCAATAACATTTATTGGGGACCTCCCACAGCCAGGTGCCAGGACTCTTGCGAGGGGTCACAGGCCTTGATTACAGGTAGCCTGTGAGCCAGCGGGGCAGTACCGTGTGTCTTTGCCTTTCTGGTGCCCACGATGGCATCGAGTCAGTGCTGGCAAATGCTGTAACAGATACTTGCATTCAGCAATGAAAAGTGAGTAACAGAAACAGTGATACAAGATACCTCCACGTACACCCATCAAACTGGCAACCACTCATCCCAACCCCTCGGGGCTTGGTCCTGGGGCCCCGCGCAGGAAGGGGAGAAAAGGAGGCAGCCTCCCAGGAGATTATTCTGTGCTGAGGTAGCATACTGGCTGCTGTGCCCTGGGGAGCCAGCTCCCTGCATAAGTGCACAGATAGACAGATAGATCATATTAAGCATACAACATTCAGGGGCTTCATTTGGAAAAGACACTGATTCTAAATGGCTGTTTGCCATTGACAAGGCACATCACCAAGGCTAATGCAGACAGCTCTGGGTTATCCAGCTTGTATTCCTGCCACCCCTCCATCCCCTGCGTGGGCACACACATGCACCCTAGGGCCCCACTTGCTCTAGCCCTGTGCCCAAGCTGATACTGCATTCCGGGTGGCAGACTCTGTTGGCAGAGACCAGATGCCAGCACATTCCTCCCTGTCCCCTGGGGATCTCAGGCCCAGCTGTAGTAGCCAGGCAGCCTTGGGACCCTACAGTCCCCACCCATCCCCCACCCCCAGAGCTCATCAACACAACTCCCCATCTCCCTGTCCCCTCTCCCACCCCATCGTCCCTCTTTACTGCTTATGCCTGTGTAGGCAGGAGGCAAAGCGATGCGAATACATTAACATTTCCTTAATTCTATCTGCGCCTCCAAAACTCTGAGTCACAACTGGGTGGGTTTTCGTGCCTGGTGAACTGTCAGCCTCATTCAGAAATGCCATTTTCTACTTTGCTCCTGGATCAGCGAGAGGACAAGTGGCGGGTGGGGGAGCACGGGGGTGGGAAGTGGCACACCCAACACTGGCCCTCGACTGATGACAAGATTGAGGCCCCTGCGGTCCCTAGGAGAAGCTGTGCAAGTTTCTACTGAGAACCCTAGAACTCTGCCTTTGTATAGCAATGTTTACATTTTACAACATGCACTTACCTACCTTATTTTGTCATTTGTACACCCATTTCATATAAGTGAAAAGTGAAGTACAAAGATCTGAAATGCCTTGCCTGGATATGACACAGCTAATAATGACAGACTCAAAGCTAATATTTTTATCTTCTGGGTCCAAGTTCATGCTGTGCCTCCTGACCTTGCCGCTACTGTGAAACTTCCAAAAATGTCACCTTTTCCCTGAAGTTTGAGAGTTGAAGTTTGACCTTGTCACAAGAGTCATGCAAAGGAGACTTCAAACACAGATTTTTGGCAGGAGTTTTTTTGTTTTTTTGTTTTGTTTTGCTTTTTTTTTTCCGATGTGTTTCTGGATGTCTTCGGCAGAGCACAATTTCTCCAGCTGCTCACATGGTCCCCACCCCCTGCTGTGTTATAGAACCAGTTCCAGTTCACATGTTTCCATTTCCTGCCTGGATCTAGAATTTGAACTTCACACAAGGTTTCTGTCACCTAAGGCCAGTTCTCTATTCATACAAAGAAGGGGGGCGCCAGTGGAGTGTGATCTCCATGATGCTGGCCAGCCCCCTTTGCTCAAAAATGACTCACTTTTAACACATATTAATCCTGTGTGCAAGGCAGTCTGTTCGGCACCGAGTAGATACAAAGATGAATAAGTGTGGCCTTTCCCTCCAGCAAAAACACACACAATAATTACATCTAAGCCAATGGTGTGGCTACAAAAATGCCATAGAACCAGGACAGCCTATGGTACTGAGGAAGAAAGGGGAAAAGGATCAGATGGTGGGTGAAGGATGCTGGAAGAAAAAGTGAGAGGATGCTAAATAAATAAATAAAGCTAACTTTATCTCCTGCTTGCCTCAAAGACCTGAGTGACCAGGTATCCCTGCACTCAGCCACCCAGGATGCCTGCCTGGTCCAAGACCTTGTACACGTTTCTCCACACCTGCATATGCCCAGGGTTCTGATATCAAGATTTAGTGCCTCAGCCTTGCCAGCTCAAGGATTTGATCATGGTGGCTGAGTTCAGTTGAGTGTCTGCCCTCTCTGGCTTAGCATCAGGGAAACTGCAAGAAGCTGCCAGACTCCTGCCTGAACACAAGGAATGCTGGAACCTGAGCAGCAAGGGCCAGTGGGAAAGGAGGAGGAGCGGGTGTGGAGGTGCGGCCAGGATGAGGGAAACTCTTGGGGTCAGTTGGCTTCTCAGAAACCCAAGAGCACAGGGACAGTTCAGACCTGTCTACAGCCTGCGTGATATCCAGGGGTCCAATCTAGTAGGTGTTATATAATAGGCATGTTATATAATAGGCATGTTTCCAGAACAGTATGTCTTAACCCACAGGTCTCTATGAACTGACAGGTATTTCAGAAGTAATGCATCCCAAATAATAAAAAATTAAAGTTTACAAATAACTTGTTTAGATCAGCGTAAATTCAAATGTAACCATGGAAAAACATTTTTTCATTTATTCTTTGGCCATTCGTTCATTTCACAAATACTAACCCCCGATTATATAAGCTAAGCACTGTACCTTTCATTCTTAATCATTGTATTCCTAAGTGTACTCTTTTTTAACAGCTTTATTGAGATATAATTCAAATGCTACACAATTCACCCATTTAAAGCGTACGATTCAATGATTTTTCAATGTATTCCCAGAGTTATGCAACCATTACCACAGAAAATTTTAGAACATTTTTATTCCAAAAAGCATCCCCACATCTTTAGCTATCATCCCCTATCCTACTGCAGACCTAAGCAACAACTACTCCACTTTCTCTCTATATAGATTTCCCTGCTCTGGACTTTTCTATGAATGGAATCATATAGCATGTGGTCTTTTGTGACCTGGCTTCTTTCACTTAGCATGATGTTTTCAAGATTCTCCATGTTATAGCATGTATCAGTACTTCATTCCTTTTTAAGATCAAATAATATCCCATTGTATGGATAGACCACATTTTATTTACTTATTTTCCAGTTGATGGTCTAAATATATTCTTCAACAGTAAATAAAAGTGTTAAGAGACCGCTACAGGGACTGCTCATAACGCAGGCATGCCAGCAAAGTGTCCCGTATGTGCCTGGTATATGTATGTATGATGGTGAAACAAGTGGAGAAACCCCATTCCAAAGGCTGGCTGGGCACTTTCTGCACCAACCCACACCGTCCAGTGGCCATGGGCCTCTGGGTCCTATGGCTGGGCCTGCAGCCCGCAGGCTGTGTACCCTACCTTGATGTGTCAGGCTCAGAATCTTATGCATAGACTCATGCAGTGTTATAGGACTCATGGTTATTCAAAGCACGCTCCTTCCACCGTCCTCTGGAGTTTCAGTAACTTCATCTTCAGATGTCTCATATGTACACACACTCATACTACCTCTTCACCAGATGACATTTCAAGGCCCCAATACTATCTCCTTTTCCCGTTCTTTGTCTCAAGACAGACAATGCTCTCTTTCCTCCTTGCGTGTATTATACCCCTTTCTCATCTAGAGAGGAGCTGATAAACTCACTTCCCCTAGGGTGCTAGTGCCCAATAACAGCCTAGTGTGCCCCATCTGGAGTCCCTTCTGGTCAAATCCCAGGCTCTTTTAGCTATAGGAAGATGGTATTTGGGAGGAAACTTAGATTAGGATTCTCTACCCCCACCTGGTTTTATGGATTAGAAGGCTGAAGCTCAAGGATGAAGAGAAATTTTCCCAAGGACTGATTAATGGTTGTGTCAGTTAGCTATTGCTGCTTAACAAATCACCCTCAGAACTTAGTGCCAAAAAGCAACAACTATTTATTTAGCTTGCAGTTTGTGGGTTTGAAATTTAAGCTGGGTTCAGCTGGCATCTATCACTTAATCTGTGGCTCCCTGAAGGTCAGCTAGGTGGCTCTGCTTCTGGGGATTGGCTAGCATCAAGTGGGCAATGGGGGCAACTGGGCCACATGTCTGGCACCATCTCATCCAGCAGGCTGGTCTGGGTGGTAGCAGGGTTCTCAGAGAGTGAACTCAGAAAGTCTCAAGCGAGACTTTCCAGGCTCGGAGCTGGCATATCATCACTTCTTATGCATGCTATTGGCCAAAGCAAGTCACAGGACAGCCCAGATTCAAAGAGGCTGGAAATAGACTTTACCTGTTGATGAAAAGAGCTGCAAACTCACATTGTAAAAAGTAGGGACATGAAGAGAAGTGATATTGTGGCTGCTTTTTGCTATCTTGAGCTAGGACTGGAGCCCAAGTCTCCTGACTCTATTCTGAGGGTGCAGCATCCACTTCTGATTCTATCTGCCCACCCTTACCTATTGCCCATTCCAGGCCCCTCCCCTACAACTCAGCAAAATCACGTTTGCCAGAAGAGAAAAAAACAAATCCAGCATAGGCAGTGGGTCAAGCTCTTGTGTGTCTTTTATGTAATCCAGAGAAACAGGATGAGCACAACTTCCATGCAGCTATACCAACATCCCTCCCTGCGGCTCCCCTCACCCACAATTCCCACTTCCTCTAGGACAGAGGCCAAGAGAAGTTCCCCTCCGCCTCCCCTCCGCAAAGGCTCAGATCCCAGATCCCCTTTTTTTTTTTTTTTTCATCTATCCCACATTACTACAAGCTCTCCACTGCTCCACAGTCCTGGAAGAGGAGACAACAGCCAAATTTCCAGCACTGAATAAGGTAGCCCCTGGAGTCACTTTTGAAACACCACCAATGTGTTATGCCAACTTCTTTTCTGGGGGAGAACAAAAGCTATTTTTCTCTCTTTTCTTCCCCTGATGGAGAGAAGCAAGACCCCCCTTTGAATTCAACTTTCTCTTCTCTGGCATAAAAAAAAAAAAATTTAAAAACAAATCTGTCAAAATTCCCACCCTGCCTTCCTAGTTACATTTTTTAATTCAGTTGGCTCCATGTGGGGGAGTCTTCTATTAATAGGTATACCAGGAGGCTTAGCAACTCAGGCAGAAGAGTACCTAGGAGAAAGCTGGAGAGGGCTGACACCGGAACAGTGAGCAGGAATCAAACCGGGCTTAATTAGGAAAACATGACTTCCCTATTAACGTCCCTGTCCATGTGATGCTGCCGCTAGAAAAAAAAATGCCAAGAAGCTTATTTGTTTTGCAATTACGGATGAAATAAAAAATTACTTGGTCTAATTAGACCTCTTTTACTAAAAGAAGCGTGTAAAATAACCTCAGTTTCATTAGCAACTCAAAATACACTACTCGGTGTGCTACATATGTTTAAGTGAAATGTGGAGGGTCAATTTGCTATGTAAATTTCCACAAATTTGGCTAAACTAAAACGATTAACCTAATGTGTATGCAAATTAACTTAATTGATAACGACTTTTCTCCAGGAACTTTAAAAAGGGGGAAACATATTCCAACTCTAACAATCCTCCAAAGTGTTCCATCACCCAATAACAAAATGGTATCTTGACAAATTAAAGAGAATATAATGAAATCAGATTAATTAATGCCAAGACCAATTAGCACATGCAAAGAAACAAATCTCACTAATAGACAAATCCAGCAATTTGAATGAGATTTTTGAAATCTTTTCCTATTTGTCAATTTGTGTGTGTATGTGTGTGCGTGCGTGTAATTCCATCTTTGAAATGTTGTTCCCTTTTGTTTAGGATCTAGAATGTCAGACCTGGAAGGGTCCCTATAGTCTGAAACCCCCTACTTCAACTGATTAAGAAACTAAGCCTCAAAAAAAGGTGAATTTATCTGGCAAGGTGCTACTGACACCCTGGCAGCACAGCCCCTTTTTAGCACCCTGCCTGCCGGCAACACCCACTGATGCCTGGAGGCAGCGAAAGCATTCTTGAAGGCCCTTTCAGCTCTGGGACTACCTGATCCTATAGTCTACATTGGAATGTTTACCATATTAGAATGCCGTCTACATTAGAATATACCTATATATTTAAGAATTGAAGGGATTTTCATCTTGAGTCTCTTTTCCTTGACTCGAGCCACATTTTTCACACCAAAAGCAATCAGCAAAGCAAGCGGCAGAGCCTCAGCTCCCGAGGAGAGTCGTTTTCCCAACCCTGCTCCACATTGGACTCCCCTTGAGCTCCTATGCAGTTAGCAATGAATTCTCCAGGCTAATCACTGGGCTGTGAGCGTTTCAGCCCACCTGTGCTCACCCCTCCACCCTCAGCTAAGGACTCTGGGCTAATACACAGAGCTATGGCTTGGGTTTCTATTTTTATTTATTTTTTCTTGTTATTCCAGATTGTTGCTGAGAGATTGAAGTCTGGATTGCTTCCAGTGGGACCCTCAGACGATGGCAACTGGAAGGAGAGGCAACCCTGGATGGCGCTTGGGCAGCAGAGAGCAGTCAGACCTCAGCGATGGCAACAGAGGCAATAGGAACAACACATACAGAGCCCACTGTATGTGGACTCTGGCCTGGGGGCTGCCTCTTTTAGGCCTTTAGATGCAGCTCTTGCCTGGATCTAAACAGGACTATAGTATGGAAAGCTGGAAGAATAAGAGCAGGAGAAACAGACTCTGTTTGGGGAGTCAGGAGACAGACCTCCAGGCCACTGACCTTGGCCAAGCCATTTCCCCTCTCTGGCTCTTAGTTTTCTCATCTGTAAAACCAGGAAATGAGGATATAATCTAATAACTCTTTCTGGCTCCATCTCTTAAGTCTCAGCCTTCTGGGTATGGTTTTAGCCTCTAGAATAGCATCGACCTCATGGAGTTAAAAGGGTTAATGAATAAATACATGTGAAGTGCTTAGAATGGTACCTGCCACATAGTAAGTGGTCAATAAATATTAGCCCATAGTTTTTATCCTGCCAGGCAGTCCTTTACCCCCTCTTGAACACTTCAGTGGTATAGAAGGCGACAAAAATGGTGTATGGATAAATGTTTACCAACTGGTCGAGTGAGGGTGGGTCTCTGCTTTGTAGTGTTTGCCAATTACCATGGTGTAAATAATCCCACTATGGCTTGTTTGAAACTGCCAACATGAAGTAAAACAGCTCATGAAATTCCTGAAAATGTAACAATTGGTTTTTGAAAGCCAGGGGGAGCCAGCTCCAGAGTGCCACTGACATGCAACACCCTTCCATTCTCCATTCTCATTCTATTTAAACAAATGTCTCACTGTTGCACCTCTTGCACATATAGAGAGACTAGATGCTAATTAAATATAAAGTACTTGCGACTATCCTCCCACATAACACTCTTTTGGGACACCACAAATTTCTTCCCCATCTACCCACTCCCACCTCCTTCCCCCAGGCCTTCAAGCAGAACAGTCTGTGTGTACTTTGGAAACATAAACTCACATTATCATTAATCTAAGCCAAGCATCATTGAGAAAGTAAATCTGCTGCAAAGGAACATTTATTCATGTTTAAATTTTGATGATGTGTATATTAATCACTGATGGGCATTATCCCCTTCATGTACCCTTTAGTGTGCCAACTTGTCCTCATTCTGCCTGTCCCCTGCTTTGACCCCAGCCTCCATTCTGATGGCCATGGCCTATCTTGGGATTGCTTCACCTACATCCTGAACTTGACATTCCTCCTGCTCTCAGAAAGTTGGTTATTTACTGATTGAAAATGGAGAGTGAAAAGAAGAAAAATAAAACACCTTTCCCAGTGGAGCCCATAAAAGGCTCATGAAGTCATAAAGACAATTACTGGCAGGCCGATATGGAATACCCTCCGTGAGTCATCTGTCTTCTGCTGGCAATAAAGGCACATAGCAAATTAACCATGAGAGAGGCCCGCTCACTTACCCTGTAATTAGACGGAGCTGCAAGATGCTTCCTTTCAAACTTCATGTGGGAGGATATGTTTTGGCTCCAGGAGGACCTGCCTGCTAGCCCAGCCAGGCCTGGGCTCTTCCTTTGGCTACTGCCCCTACAGCGCTGAGCCTGGAGCTATGAGACAGTGACAAGGCAGCAGCAGCAACACAGTCCTGCCCCTCAAGGCCTGTGCAGTCTGTTTAGAGAGGTAGGCAGTGCATAAAGAATCAGAGGTGATTGTAAGCTTCTCAGACTAGCAGAGATGCCTTTCTTTCCCACTTCATCTTTCACCACTTGCTGTCATGCACTCTGTGTTCTAGTCACATTGAAAAGGCTCTTTCTCAAGTTTATCATCTGCCTCTGGCCTCCATACCTTTGCACATGCTGTTCCCTCTGCCTGGAATGTTCCTATCCCTACAAGATCTTGACTTGCAGAGACATCGTGCAAATTACATTTGCACTAAGCAATGTAAATAAAATGACACCTTTCCTGACAAGTCTCTAAGAAGATTAACTAGCTTCCCTCTCCCTGCAAAACTTTGTGCAAAATTTCTACTTAGCACTTATCACATTGACACTTGCCTCACAATCTTTTTCCTCTGAATTTCAACTTTGAGGCAGGGCAAAGATTAACTCATCATGGAATTCCATTCCCCATCCCACCTCTATGTCTAGCATCTAGCTCTGTGTACTTATAAAGTAAGTTCTCAATAAATATGAGTTGGAGGAATAAAATACAAAGAAACAGAATCTAAATCTAGTATAATCTGGATCTATGATGAATTCAGAAGGAGTAAGGGCTGGACGTAGCTCCTTAACCAAGTCTCAGTCCCAGGGAAGGTAATGGAATTCCAGGCCTGATTCCCCTGCATTTGGCAGGGGCAGTTTCCATCCCTTCCCCCGAGGAGATGAGAAGGGGTCAGGGCGACAAAGCCCTGTGTGTCAGGACATCACTTGAGAGGTTTAGCTCCTGGAAGGCAGTTAGGCATGCAAATTAGCACTGGCCCACAGGCCCTATGCTGAAAATAAATCTGCTGGAACCAAGATCAATCATCGGTTAAATATAAAAGTTGAGGCAGTGCTGATTCTGTGTTTTCCTGAGCCCAGTGCATAGGCAGCCAGAAACTTCTTTCCCAGGACACTGTTGAGTGAGCAAAGGGCAAGAGATCATGGGAAAAATTAGACAGCTTACAAGTCTATGCCTGGGATCTGAATCAGTGGCCCCTTTGGGGCAGGGAGGAGTGGATAGAAGAGCTGCATCAGATGCAAGATGCCCAGATGAGGATTTTCACGCTGGGGAAAATCATCCTTTTGAAATTCCTGTTACCAAAGCCTGTCCCAAGCTTCCTACAGGACAAGGGAGGGAATCAGAGCAAGGCCTTTCAGTCATGCAACAAATATTTATTCATTTATTTATTTAGAGACAGGGTCTCACTACGGTGCCCAGTCTGGAGTGCAATGGCTATTCACAGGTGCAAACATAGTGCACTGCAGCTCTGAACTCCTGGGCTCAAGTGATCCTCCTGTCCCAGCCTCCCTGTAGGCACCTACCACCATGCACAGCTTATTAATTGAGTGTCTACCATATGTCAGGCACTGCTCCAGATGATAGAGATCCGGTGATGAACAAAATAGTACCAGCCCTTATGGAGCTTCCAGTCCAGGAGTGAACAGGGGGAGGCTGGATACACAGTAATTAATGATAATTAACCATTTGCCATGAGAATGTACGATAGGGTCCTACCCAAGTCTGAGAGGTCAGAGAAAGCTACCGTGAGGAAGTAACATTTGCACTGAGACCAGCAGGATGAGTAGCAGTTTACCCAGTCAGAACAGGAAGACTGTTCCAAGGAGAGTGAGCTACAAGTGCAAAAAGGCCCAGCAGCAGCAAGAAGCTCCCAAAGGAATCCAGCGTGGCTACCAGGTGAGTGAGAGGGGAGACTGATGTTTGCTGAAACTTGGCAGCTAGCACATCACCTGTAGGTCACATTGAGGATTTGGACTTCTCTCTGGGCTCAGGTGTTTCAGGACAGCTGTGTGTACTTGTGCAGGTTGCCCACTGCAAGGGTGCTGGGCCCAGGGGATGCGAGGGGGCGTAAGTTCCACCCACTTGGCACTCACCAAGCAGCACATCCTGGCACTGGGCTGCATGCCCCAAGAGAGGGCACCTTTTCCACATTTCACAAAGGCAGCATCTGCTGGCCAAACCCACAGCACTGTGACCATCCAGTGACAGCACTATTTCATGTTCCCACCGAGGTGCCTTTGGCACCTGATGAGTATGTGAGACTAGACAATCTCTGAGGCTCCTCCAGCTCTTGCCATCTCTAAGTCCTTGAAAGAAGCGGGCAGTTGTATCATAGTCGGGGAGTTGAGGAAATAGACCCAAAGCCAGAATAGGCTTCCATCTCTTCAGTGTTCTATCTGGACCACCAAGCAGTCTGCAGCTCCAATAGCTCCCTCGCCCCTCCTGAACTCAATGGAGGGGACAGGTTGGATGGGGTCTGGGATGTGAATGTGGTGTTGGAGCAGGCTGGCTGTGGATGCCACCATTAGGGCTGCCTTGGGCAGACAGCCTTTGTGGTCTTGCTGGCTCAGTGCTCCATGCTGTCATTTATTTCAGAGGACTGCCCAGGGAAGTAGAGCCCCTAGGGAGGAGGCATTGTTTGCACAAAGTATCTGTCATTGCCTGAGGCCTGCAGCTCACCTGGACTCAGTGCCCTGCTGGCTGGGTGTTGTATTCCCTGTGCTAGGAGGGAAGGAGGACACTCTGTCAGATCCCATCCATCAAGATGGGCACTGCAGGCACAAGTAGCCCAGGGCTCTGCCTCCAGCCCATGCGCTAAGAGAGGAAAGGCGGCTTCTCTTCCCCTGTTCTACAGCCTTACAACGGCCACAGCCCAAATGCCAGCCTCTCTCCCCATCCCTATCACACCCCTGGCAACACATTGCCAAGCTCAAACTTCCAACCCTACATTGGCAGGCTAAGCATATCAAAACTGCCATCCTAATTTGGTTGTTGGCGCCACAATAATAACAACAGTTTCTATGTATTGACTCTACCAAGTGGGGCAGTGTACCAGGTGTACAAAGGTGGAGATGCATCCATGAACAGACACAGGCTCACCCCTGTGGCATTATTGAAAAACTCTGGGCATTTGGCAACTATGTAACAGAATCTAAATCTAGTATAATCTGGATCTATGATGAATTCAGAAGGAGTAAGGGCTGGATGTAGCTCTTTAACCAAGTCTCAGTCCCAGGGAAGGTAATGGAATTCCAGGCCTGATGCCCCTGCATTGAAAGTTTGGTGCAGACGCCTCTGGAAGAAATACTGCCTCCACCCTGAACCTGGTCCTGTGAGTCCCATAGCACGCGATAAGCCATTGCATGCCTTTTCGTGATCTCCTTTTTGAATCTGAATATATGTCTTCACTATAGCAGGCACTCAGTACTCATGTTCATGTGTTAAATTAAACTGAGGTCCTCTTACGACTTAATGTATTTCTTCTAAGCAAGTGGCAGAGAAACTAGGACTGGGTAGAGTTCAAGGTGGCTGGAGCGCAGCCACCTTAAACTGGAGAGGTTGTGAAGCTAGCACACTTGTTACCCCATTTGACGGGTGAAGAAACTGAGGTATGCAGCAGTTGCAGAAGTCACAAAGCAAGTAAGCAGTGTGGCAGTCGGCCAGGGATCTGGCTCCAGGGTCCACACTCTTGACTACATAGGGCCCAATCTCAGACCATGGCTACGGGAAGAAGATGAGAAAAGAGGGGACTGCAGAGCTCTTGGCACTTTACGGGATGAGAAAATGAAGAAGAAGTTGGGGAGCTGGAGCAGTTTGGGAATTCAGGTGAGTGAGCCTATGGATAAGAACCAATAATCCCAAGTCCGGCTAAATGTTTCCAAGGCCCTTTCCCAGCCTCCATGTAAAAAGCCCCTCCCAGTACATGCTGGCAGCATTCCAGGCTTCGTGGGAGCCGCTTGGTCGGGGGTCAGGGGAACAAATACTATTATTACATAGATGGCATGGTGAGTGCCCCAGCCTCCCAGAGATTCCCCTAGTTCTTGGCCACTGCAGTTGGATCTAGATGATCCCTCACTCTTGTCCATTAAGACTGGAGCCTTCACAGAAATCCTGGTCTGTCTTTGCTGTGCAGCCTGTAATACTTGTCACCCTACAGCATCTCTATGTGCCTTCCCGTAGAGTGAGGCAGATTCTTCCTCCCTAGAGCATGCAGCTCCCTGACCTTACTTATTTGGGCAAGGGAGTATGCAGACAGAGAGGCACAATGGAACAACAGGCTTTGCAGGCAGACCAATGTAGATTTTATTCATGGCTGTGCCACTCGCAAGTTGTGTGACTTATCACATGCTATGGGACTCACAGGACCAGGTTCAGGGTGGAGGCAGAGAAAACCCATTCATCTCTCTAGGCCTTAGCTTCCTAGTCTGTAGACTGGGGGCTAATAATATCTACCACGCAGAAAGGAGAAATGCAAGAACCTAAACAAATTTGATACAGGCCTATCCCAAAGGGTGCCCTGTACATGCTAGGCCTCTTCTCTAAGTCCTCTTACCAGCCCAGTGTTTAGAGAACCTGCTCAATGGCATTTACTGTTCACGCAGATCACCAGCCCAGATAAAGACAGGGAGCCGCAGGCCTGGCCCCCAAAGGCACAGACAAATGGAGAGGCCCCCTGGCCACCTCAAAAAACCATAGCTCCCACTCCAGCTCCCAGAGAAACGCTTTGATGTGGATGCAACCCTGGCCTGCAGCCTCATTCCTTATGAAGAAGGTGCTGAAAGATTTATAGAGGAGATCCGTGTGGGACATGGCAAGAGGAAGGCAAACAGGATAGCAAGAAGTGCATGTGCCTGGGGACGGAGAATCTGAGAGAAGTGATTACAGACCTGCCCATGTTAACGAAGATGTGAGCAGGGCTCCATGCACATCGGCTGGCCAGCCTCTTGAGACACCCAAGACAGGAAGGAAGCAAACTGGTGGCAGACACATGCTGTGAGCAAGGCCCACTCCTGCATTGGCACATTTGACCCTCATAGCAATTCTATGTTGGCAGATGAGGAAACTGAGGCCAGAGAGGTTAATAACTTGCCTGGTGTCATACAGTATCACGGACTTCAAAAAAGGTATGCTTGAGTTGGGCCTTGAGAGATGGGTAGGGTTTCTATGGACAGGAAGCTGGCCTGGAAGGATCCCCAGCCTCTGGGCAGGGCCACAGCATGGGCAGAGAGCATAAGGTGAGTGAAGACCAGGAGGATGAAGATGAGCCAGGTGTCACTGAGGATGGGCCTGGCGCAGAGCACGTGTCTAGGTAAGAGAGCTTACAAGTGTTAGGCATCCTTGGAGTCTAATGAACTTGGGTAACTCAC
Organism: Symphalangus syndactylus; assembly: GCF_028878055.3. NCBI lineage: Eukaryota > Metazoa > Chordata > Mammalia > Primates > Hylobatidae > Symphalangus > Symphalangus syndactylus. The sequence continues at coordinate 133,255,055 of NC_072425.2, forward strand.
ACAGATAATAAATGTAAGGGAGAGAAGTCAACATCTACCTCCTGACCTTTTTACTAAACTAAGATGCGAGCCCTACACCACTTGAAGAAACAAAAGATTATTGGATGAAAAAGGCAAAAAAGAACTAGGAATGCAAAGCTCAGAGAAGAGACTGGGGCATGAGACAGTAAGTGTTGTTACAAAGCCTGATGACCAACTGTTGTCTTCCATCCTCCCCAGAGGACAGGAAGGGGGAGATGGTTGACATTTTCCAGGCCTCACCTTCCCCTCATGATCACTGCATCAAGTGTAAGTCCTTAGCCCCGGATTCAGTCTCCATGCCCACCCGGCTTCACCCTCTCTCCACAGCCCAGTCTCCCAATGTTGCCCACAGTGCCCTTGCTTCAAACAGGGCTCCCACTGCCTCGCACAGCTCCAAGCCCTTCCTCCAGCCACTCTCCTTTGCTGGCTAGCCCCACCTCCTTCTTCACTTACAAAATGCAAGGAATCCCAACTACATCATGGATTGTTTCAGTATTCAATGAGATGACTCATTCTCATAGTCCAAAAATATTTCTTGAGCATATTGAGCATCTGCTTCGTGTCAGGCACTGGACTTGACACCAGAGGAGATCAACACTGAGCCTTCACCTTCAGGAAGCTCACAGACTGATCAGAAAGGCAGAAAAGGCCTTGGTCTACTTGAGCATGGGGGGATCAGGGAAGGCCTCCTGGAGAAAGTGACAGCAAAGCTGAAACTTGAAGGATAAGCAGAACTTTTTTTTTTTTTTTTTTTAATTTTTTTTGCATACAAAAACAATAAACATTTTCTAAAAATACATACAAACAAAAAGATGCGTATCAAACATATTAGGAAGGTTGCACATGGGAAGTCGGGGAATAGAAATGGGGGTGGGAGTTAAAATAAATGAGAGAGGGACTTTATATGGATCAGTGATAATAACTCAATCCTCTATTTGACAAAGAAGAGGGAGAAGGAAGAGGAAGAAAAAGAAAGTGGGATAAAGGATCAGAAAGGGAGGAAAATAGAAAAAATTAGAGTATGACTCCAGGGTAGACCTGTTTTGTTGTCATTGAGTTGGTTGGTTGGTTTGTCTGTTGTATTCTTCATGTTTCGCCAAGTTGGCCAGACTGGTCTCGAACTCCTAGCCCGAAGTGATCAACCCGCCTCGCCCCCTAGAGTGCCAGGACCACAGGCGTGAGCCTCCACGTCCAGCCCCCACGTTGCTTCTGGCCTCCGTGGTAGACCTCCCAGACGGAGCGGCCAGGCAGAGGAGCTCCTCACTTCTACCCAGACACGGGGCGACCGGGCAGAGGGGCTCCTCACTTCCCAGACGGGGCGGCCAGGCAGAGACGCTCCTCACTTCTTCCCAGACGATAGGTGGCCGGGCAGAGGCGCTCCTCACTTCCCAGACGATGGGTGGTCAGGCAGAGGCGCTCCCCACTTCCCAGACGATGGGTGGCCGGGCAGAGGCGCTCCTCACTTCCCAGACGATGGGCGGCCGGGCAGAGGTGCTCCTCACCTCCCAGACGATGGGTGGCCGGGCAGAGGCACTCCTCACTTCCCAGTTGAGGCAGCCGGGCAGAGGCGCTCCTCACTTTCCAGACGATGGGTGGCCGGGCAGAGGCGCTCCTCACCTCCCAGACGGGGCGGCTGGGCAGAGGCGCTCCTCACTTCTTCCCGGACGGGGCGGCCGGGCAGAGGCGCTCCTCACTTCCTCCCGGACGGGGCGGCCGGGCAGAGGCGCTCCTCACCTCCCAGACGATGGGAGGCTGGGCAGAGGTGCTCCTCACTTCCCAGACGATGGGTGGCCGGGCAGAGGCGCTCCTCACTTCCCAGACGGGGTGGCCGGGCAGAGGCGCTCCTCACTTCCCAGACAGGGTGGCCGGGCAGAGGCGCTCCTCACTTCCCAGACGATGGGTGGCCGGGCAGAGGCGCTCCTCACTTCCCAGACGACGGGTGGCCGGGCAGAGGCGCTCCTCACTTCCCAGACGGGGCGGCCAGGCAGAGGCGCTCCTCACTTCCCAGACGGGGCAGCCGGGCAGAGGCGCTCCTCACTTCCCAGACGGTGGGTGGCCGGGCAGAGGCGCTCCTCACTTCCCAGACGGTGGGTGGCCGGGCAGAGGCGCTCCTCACTTCCCAGACGGGGCGGCCGGGCAGAGGTGCTCCTCACCTCCCAGACGGGGCGGCCGGGCAGAGGCGCTCCCCACCTTCCAGATGGGGCGGTGGCCGGGCAGGGGTTGCAATCCCAGCACCCTGGCAGGCCAAGGCAGGCGGCCGGGGGGTAGAGGCTGCCGCGAGGCCAGACCACGCCACCGCACTCCAGCCCGGGCAACACCGAGCACTGGGTGAGCGAGACTCCGTCTGTAGTCCCAGTACCTCGGGAGGCTGAGGCGGGCAGAGCACTCGGCGTCAGGAGCTGGCGACCAGCGTGGCCAAGATGGCGAATGCGTGCCTGCATCCAAAGGAGAAAAGGCAGGCAGCGGTCGCGCGCGCCGGCAGTCCCAGGCAGTCTGCGGCGCGGGCAGCAGCAAGCCGAGTAGATTGTAGCCTGGGCCAGAGAGGGAAAGAAAGAAAGAAAGAAAGAAAGAAAGAAAGGAAGGAAGGAAGGAAGGAAGGAAGGAAGGAAGGAAGGAAGGAAGGAAGCAGAACTTTTAAAAAGGCAACAATGGCTGGGCACAATGGCTCCTGCCCGTAATCCTAATGTTCTGGGAGGCCTAGACAAGAGCATCACTTGAGGCCAGGAGTTCAAATCCATGCTGGGCAACACGGGCAGACCCTGTCTCTACAAAAAATTTAAAAATTAGCCAGGTGTGGTGGTGTGCACCTGTAATCCCAGATACTCAGGAGGCTGAGGAAGGAGGATCGCTTGAGGACAGAATATGAGCTGTGATTGCCCCACTGCACTCCAACCTGGGCAACAGAGCAAAACCTCAACAAAAAAAGAAGGAAGGAAGGAAGGAAGGAAGGAAGGAAGGAAGGAAGGAAGGAGAGAGAGGGAGAGAGGGAGAAAGAAAAGAAAGAAAAAGAAAGAAAGAAAGAAAGAAAGAAAGAAAGAAAGAAAGAGAAAGAGAAAAGAGAAAAAAGAGAAAGAGAAAGAAAGACGGACAGAAAGAAAGAAAGAAAGAAAGAAAGAAAGAAAGAAAGAAAGAAAGAAAGAAAGAAAGAAAGAAAGAAAGGAGGGAGGGAGGGAGGGAGGAAGGAAGGAGAGAAGGAGAGAAAGAGAGAAAGGAAAGAAGGAAGGGAGGAGGAATGAAGGAAGGAAGGAAGGAAGGAAGGAAGGAAGGAAGGAAGGAAGGAGGGAGGGCGGGCGGGCGGGCAGGCAGGCAGGCAGGCAGGCAGGCAGGCAAGAATGTTCAAGGCACAAGGAGCACCATTTGCCAAGGCTGGAGGGGAATAAAGGGCATCACATCTGGAGAAACCACCTGTAGATCAGTACTGATGGAGGATAGCATCACTGTGGGTTGGGGGACCTAAGCAGCCAGATATGAGGCCAAGTGTGTGCAGGAGCCGCATTCCAAAGGCCTTAAGGCAAAGGCCCTTTAACCTTGTCATGCACCAGGAACCCCTTGGGGATTGTGGCGAAGCCTTTGGACTTCTTCCCAGAATTATGTCTTTGAATGCATAAAATACATACGATTACATAGGAAATAAATTATATTGAAATGCAGTTATGGAAATATTTTTTCAAAACTAATTCATGATATAGTGATATACGAGTTTTTATTAATGCATTAAATAATACATTCTGGTGGCAGGTCTAATTATATAATTTTGAAGTAGTACTGAGAGAAAACAATATTTCAAGATAAGTATAATAACTGTAATATGATATAAAAATATCTGTGATTTCAAAATTAGCCAGGCATGGTGGCACGCACCTGTAATCCCAGCTACTCTGGAGGCTGAGACAGGAGAAATGCTTGAACCCAGAAGGTGGAGGTTGCAGTGAGCCGAAATCGCGCCACTGCACTCCAGCCTGGGGAACAAGAGCGAAACTATGTCTCAAAAAACAAAAACAAACAAACAAACAAAAAAATCTATGATTTCTCTGGGTGACAAAGTCACAGGTACTACCCAAATTGCTGTGAATTACATGCTAGGGACAGTGCCTACATTTATAATTAACGGAATGCTAAACTTCAGTTGGAGGGCAGTGAAAATGAAGCCTTTTTTCCCCGTCCATGTTCATGATCCCCTGCTTTAAAGACTTGCTAAGGAGTGTGTACTTGATCCTGAACTCCTAAAAACACTTACCATGGCCCCAGTGCTCCCCGTCTACAGCCTTCCCACTAGACCACTCCTTTCCAGCTCTAGTGGCCCCAGAGCCATTCCCAGAACACACCAAGCACGCAGCTGCTTCAGGACCTTTGCACATGCTGATCCCTCTGCTTTGATTACTGTTTCCAGAAATATATCTGTGGATCCCTCCCTCCCTTGTTTTAGGACAAGGCTCAGATGTCACCTAATCACAGAAGTCTTCCCTGACCACGCTATGAAAATAGCATCACCCACGTTCCCCCAGGACTCATGCCGTTGCCCCCTGCTTTACTTTTCTGTATCACACTTAGATTTTCTGACATTTTATGATTATGTTTGTTGTCTTTTTCACTCCGCTAGAATGGAGGCTTCATAATGGCAAAGACTTGATCTATTTTGTTCACTGCTGCCTCCCTAGCACCTGGAGCATTGCCCAGCACACAATTCACATGGGAAGGCTATTCCTCCCCACCCCCTTCTACTTTCTCAATTCTTCAAGGCCCAGACAAGGCCCCCCAGCTCCATGCGGCCATCATCCTCGCTCCAGCCTTCCCTGAGCATCTGCTTTCAGAGAGACAAGGCTACTGAGGATGGAAACCATTCCTTGCATTTCTGCAGCTTCTCACTAGGCCTGGGTGTGGAGCAGGCATTCGCTAGATAAAGAGGCCAAAAACTCACAAAGCAGCAGGCCTAGGAGGCCATGTCGGTGAATAAAGCAGGCTGGACGAGGCTATAGACATATATCTGTAGTGAACTGAAAGGTGGCCCCCAGAAAGACATGGCCATGCCATAATCCCCAGAATTGTGAATGTGACCTTATTTGGGAAAAGCATCTTTGCAAAGATAATAACGTGAAGGATCCCAAGATGAGAAGTCATCCTGGATTATCAGTGTGGGCCCTAAATGCCAGCACAGTGTCCTTCTAAGACAGGCAGAGGGAGAGGACATGGACAGACAGACAAAAAGTCCATGTGAAGACAGAGGCAGATACCAGAGCGACATGGCCACCATCCTGAAAATGCTGGGAGCCACCAAAAGCTGGAAGAGGCAAGGAATAAATTCTCCATCCATCCTCCAAAAGGAGGACAGCCCTGGCAAATTGTGGACCTTTGGCTTCCGGAACTGTGAGGGAATCAATTTCTGCTGTCTTAAGCCACCTAATTCCTAGCACTTTGTTACCACAGCCACACAAAACCAATGCACTATCTATAGGTTTGCTGTGGGGAAACACAGGCCTAACACAAGACTTCTTTTCCTTCAAAGGAAACTGGAGATTCAAACTTTTATGTGAAATCTCCTGATTTCTAAACGTGGCAGTCTGGGTTTTCGATTGCAAGCACAGAAGCCAACTCTGGTTGGTAGTAAATACTTTATTAGAGGGACAATGGTGAGCTCACAGAATGGAAGAGAACGCTGAAGAACAGAACTTGGAAAACAGGCAGGATCCAAGGGAGACACAGCCTGCCATTTCCAAACCTCAGGGATATCTGCTTAGAAAACTGACACCACTGGCCACTCACGACCACATCACTGGCTACCACTGGACACCAACAGCGAGGTCACACGGGAAATATGTGACCAAGTGGGCTTCAAGCTCAGGCAGTCAGGATCAGGATAAATGTGTTTAGGGATGCTCTGTAATAAGGCAAATGTTTGGTGCTGGGCATTTCAAATGAGTACAGAGGCTTTCCAGTTTGTTGTCTGGGGCCCACAGCAAGAAATGCATTTTAGATCACAGACCAGCACGTAAAAACACCACATGCAAAAATGGAATAACACCTACCTTACCATGTGCGACCCATACTGACCGTTTTCTCTTCTTTTATTTCTTCTCTTTTCTATTCTATTCTATTCCATTCCATCCCATCTTATCCTATCCTACTTATCCCATTCTATTTTTGTTCTCAAAGTGGAGCTTACTTATGAAAGTAAAAGCAAATAATCCCCCATATATTGAAAGACTCAGAAAATATACTGAAGAATGAACTTAGAGATAGATTTCTTCCAAAAGCAAAACTTAAGCATAGGCAACTTGGGCTCCCTTCTAAACTGATTTTTAAGACCCACCAAGGGGTTATAAACCACAGTTTTAAAAACACTACACTCAGCCAACTGATTCTGTTTAAAACAAGAGTCAACAAGCAAAAAATAAAGATAGCCAACAGTATATGGGACAAACAAAAAATGTCTTCAAGCTGGACACAGTCTGTGGATTGCCAATTTATGGCCTCTTCATTAAAATCTTGAAATACTGATTAGTAGATTAATTGAGTCAACTGTAGTAAGGGACAATGTGAGAAGAGGCTCTCTGGCTTACATTTTTGATGATAGCATTAATTCTAAGCAGCTAGTACAGGGCCTGGCACACATTAGGTGCTCAATAAACACTGAAGTGCAACTGAAGACACATGGTTTTCTTCAGTTCCTTGTACTGTTGCAGGCCCCACTGAAGATCAAGTGCAGCTGCTGATAGCAAGGGATGTGTATCCACAGGTGGCCAGAGGCCCTGCAGCACCTCTGCTCCATCCCAGCCTGCCCCTCTCTCCCCAGCCCCATTTATCACCATCTTCGTAAACACCCAGCCAGGGAAGGCTTTGTTTTCACATCAACCAGCGTGGCCCTCTCCACCCCTTCTCCTTCTCTCATCTCTCATTTGGCAGTGACGTTTGTTAAACTGCAAAAACACACAAAATAAGGCTCTATCGTTATAAGGTTGGGGAGAGGAAGAGATGAAAAAGGGGGAGAGGAAAGAAGTGCTTTTCCAACTTTGCCTCTAATGTCTTCATTAATTGAATTCATCAGCTAAAATCATTTGTGAAAATAAAAAAAGAGAGAGACAGAGAGAGAAAGGAACTGATCATATGCAGGAGAAATAACTCAGATGTGAAAATCCTTCAGAGTAGGAGATTGCACTATTTATTCACCCAAGTGTCCTGCTGTGTCTCTGAAATGCAGTGATTTAATGAGGTGCTGCAAAGGTATTTGTTATTAAGAAATTCTGTCTCTGCTTATTCTCTCCTCTGTGTGATTAGGACGGAGCCCGGCGGAAGCTCCTAACCGGCACGCTATTAAAGATTTAGGAGGCTGCTGTTCTCCCCATTGCTCCCCTCTTACCAGCGCCTTTTGAAATGGTTCCAAAATTAAATATTGTACAAGCCGATCAGCCTTGTTTAACGCAGATGCTGAGTGAGATTTAAAAAGAAATTAGAAAAGCATTTGTGTTAACAGATGTTCTTCCTTTTCTCTCTTGGAGCTGAGATGATTGGGGCTGGGTCCCTCCCGAGCCACACAAGAGCCAAGAGGGATAAGCCCCAAGTTGGTACTGAGAGGAGGCCTCGCAGGCCAGGAGAGCCTGGAAGGGACACCTGGGTTCTTGGTCTCTCTGTTAGTAAGGACTGGGGGACCCTGCAGGAAGGAGCAAACCAAGCTGCCAGCCTGGCAGGCTTTTCCCCAAAGCTCCCGGATTTTGCTGGATCCTCTCCCAAGGCAAAGGCTTCAGCAGGTGTTCACTGGAAATCTACAGCCATGCAAACACCATTACCCAGAGCTTCAGGGAAATCAGCAAAGGAGCAGAAGTCTCTGTCCCCAGACTTATTCAGCTATTGAGTCTAATGACTGACAAAGTCCTCCTGAGACTTCTAATCTAGTCCTTTCATCCAGACAAGACCAGCTCTGATCCAGCCCCCCAAAAAGTTAGACACCCCCACTTCCTTACAGTTGTACTATTTCCTTTTTTTTTTTTAACCTCTAGTTCTGACATCCATCTGGGCTATCTCTTGGTAAGTTCTAATGTCTGAAATCTCTCATGTATAGACTTTTTGTTCTGTCCTTGGTGAGAACAAATGGGGCCTTGTATGAAGAAAACCATCCATGTGTCCAGCAAGTCAAAGCTTCTCCAAGCACCTTCCACCTGCTCTGTGGATTAATCTCCATAACTCCCTATAGGACTGAGGCTCAGTGGTGGGAGTACTAGTAAGGGGCAGGGCTGGAATTAGAACCAGGGCCTGGAAACTCAGGTAACTGTCCCGTCCGATAAGGTTCGGGTGTTAAGAAACAGATTGGGATGCTCACTGCAGATTTAGTTTTGCTTATTTTCACTGGGAAGACACAAGGCACAGAGAGAGATGATTTGCTCACGATCCCACAGAGTGCCAGGGGCAGAATCAGGCAAGAATCTGCCTCCCAAAGGTCCAGTTGAATGTTTCTCCTGTCAGTCACCCCATCACACTATCTACAAACATCTTTCAAGTACCTGCTGCTTTCTGGGCTCTGTGTGAGGCACTGAGAATACAGGGGGAGACAGACTGGACCCTCAAGGAGGTCCCTACCTCTCAGAGGAAACAGGCCCTGAAGATACAATTGCAGATTACTAAATGCTGATAAAAGGATTTTTAAGTAGAAGTATGGAGGTTCATGGGAATGTTTAAGAAGAAAAATGTAACACATCTGGACTCCACTGACTCCAAGGTAAAGCAACTGAACAAGCAATGCCTTTACCACAGCAAAAAACCAACTGCAGATCAGTGCCATGCCTGCTGCCGGCTGTCCCTTTACCATGGGGCATCTCAGCCATATTCAGCTAGCTCCTAGTGGATGACCATCCTCACTTCTCCCACCAGCCCTTGCTCCCTTAGCTGTTGAGCACTGCCTTTCTTGTCCCCTCTCCACTCTCAAACATGCATGGAAGAGGAACAAGCTTCACCCACCGTTACCACCACAACTAGCCATTTCTTCTCTGAAGAACCAGCTCCGTATGCCTGCCCCAAAAGCAAGAAGAATGTTAAGCAGAAACAAGAATGAGGCAACCTTTGAATTCACATTCTTGGGAACAGCCAGACCTCCCCTGCACACAAATCAAGAGAGGCACCAACAGTCACCCAAGCCTTTTTATCAGTGTTCATCACTGTATTAGTCTGTTCTCATGCTGCTAATAAAGACATAACTGAGACTGGGCAATTTATAAAGGAAAGAAGTTTAATTGACTCACAGTTCCACATGGCTGGAGAAGCCTCAGGAAACTTACAATCATGGCAGAAGGCACCTCTTCACAGGGCGGTTGGGAGAGAAAGCATGCCCAGCCAAGGGGGAAGCCCTTTATAAAACCATCAGATCTCATGAGAACTCACTGTCAAGAGAACAGGATGCGGGAAACTACCCCCATGATTCACTTATCTCCACCTAGTCCCTCCCATGACAAATAGGGATTACAGGAACTACAATTCAAGATGAGATTTTGGTGGGGACACAGCCAAGCCACATCAGTCATGCAAAGTCTTCAGCGTAGACTGAGCAACAGGCAGAGAGAGGCCACATTCTGAGGTGAAGGTGGCACTGGATGGGACTAGGAAGGACAGAAGTCTGAATGACGGTGCTGCTGTAACAAGCTGCGGGGCCTGGACAATGCTTCCCTCTTCCATGGTTCTTGTCTGCTCATGTGCATAGTGGGGAGTTAGTTTGGTGCCACCTGGGATCTGGAGACTCAGTTCTCCCTCCTGGCCTCCTCTCCTTAAAGCTGCTACTGTGGAGTTCAGCTGATAATCCCCACACCCTCCTCTTGTCATCTATGTCAGGGCTCAATCACCTCTTCTTAGCTCTAAAATGCCCCAGTGGGCATCAGAATCACCTAGGGGGCTGTAAATAAAGACAGACACCTGAGTGCCCACCCATCGAGACTCTGGTTCAGCTGCTCTGGGTAAGGACGCCGGCACAAACTTTGTTTATTTCAGCCACTTTAATGGCCAAACAGCACCAAGAACACTGCCCAAGTTAGCAGGACTAGAGCTCCTCCCTGGAGACAGAAGAGGCCCTGGTAGGCTTTCCCTCTTTGGGTCCTACTATTGAACCTTCCCAAATTCCATAATAGCACTAAAGGCAGGGGGATATTAAGTAGTATTGTGATTCTCAGGCCTCAATTCATGCTTTCTTCTAATCTAGATTACCTCTTCCTACAATCTCTCTCTTCTTCAAAGACCTCCTCCATGAGGTCTTCCTCAATGCCCCCATCCTGCCAAATCAGCCTTTCCACAGCAGTCATCAAGTATATGTCTATGTAGCCCTTAGTGCCTTCTGTCTTGCCCTATAGTTAGCTGTTAATGCATCTGCATTCCTCTTTAGACTGTAAATTCTTTAAGAGGGGAGTTGTGTCTTATTCATCTTTTTCTTCTCCTTACACCAAAGTCTTGCGTAGTCCTTTAAACATGATAGGGGTTCAGATCTTTTGTTGGGGAAACAATAGTGGCACACACTAAACAGGTAGAGAACCATATACAAATCTATTTTGGAGAAAGCAAAATAGCCTTAGGTATAGGCAAAACAGCCCTAGCCTAGGAATCAGAAAGGTGGGATCCTGATCCCAGCTCCACAGATTTTGGGAAACCCGCAACATCGCTGGGCCTTAATTTCTGTATCTACAAAAGCAGGTGGTTGGACTCACTGTCTCTAGGCTGCTTCCCCAGCTTCCACATTCTGTTTCTCTCATTCCAAGCCCCTAATTGCCTCTAGGCATTCAAAGAAGCAGCCCTGGCTCCACATTACTTGAAGAATCAGCACATGAACAAAATCAGGGCTTTCTGCTTTTTCATTCTGGGACATGACTGGAAAAGTGGAGTGTAGGTTTCCCTTCCCTTCTAAAAATATGTGCGCATACACTGGCACACTCACATTCATCACATCTTCCTTTGTCTATCCTAAACCTCTACGCTTATGGTTTATAAAATCCAGGAAGTCGGCCGGGCACGGTGGCTCATGCCTGTAATCCCAACACTTTGGGAGGCTGAGGCAAGTGGATCACCTGAGGTCAGGAGTTTGAGACCTGCCTGGACAACATGGTGAAACCCCATCTCTACTAAAAACACAAAAACTAGCCAGGCATGGTAGCGGGTGCCTGTAATCCTAGCTACTCAGGAGGCTGAGGCACGAGAATCACTTGAGCCCAGGAGGCGGAGGTTGCAGTGAGCTGAGATCGTGCCACTGAACTCCAGCCTGGGCGACAGAGTGAGACTTTGTCTAAAAAAAAAAAAAAAAAAAAAAATCCAGGAAGTCATTAAAGCTATACCAATGATGTCTTTGAAGTGGACCAAAATCCAAAAAAATTATACTAGGTGGAATTCTATTAAAAAGTCTCATGATGCCCACTCTTCCAGAGCTAAAGTGTCCTGCCTTTATCTAAAGGGGAAAAACAAAAAACACAGAAACTTATTTTTCTGGTAGTAAAGACCTGCTGGTTTGAGTTTTCCTCTCAGCTGGGGATTCCTAGAGCTGCAGACCGGGAGGTATGGTGTTGGCAATCCATTTAGAGACTAATGAGCTATGGTAAAGGCTGCTAGCTGCTCCCCAGTAGCTTGTGTCTCCTGCTTTCTTAATAATAGAACAGAATCCTGACTTTTAACCAGGCACCTAGCTAAAAGATGACATTTTCCAGTCTCCTATTTAACTAGTGTGATCATAGACTAAATTCTGTCTAGTGAGATGGAAGTGTTGCATGGAAACCTCCAGAAAGTTTCCTTAAAGAAAAGACCTCCTCCTTCCAGTCATTGGATGTAATGGTTGGGGCTCCAGGAGCCATCATGGACCATAAGAGAACTTGGGAAGGAAGTTACACATGGCAAAGTGACATGATAGAAAGAGTCTTGGTCCTTAACACTGCATAGCTGCCATTCCTTCTTCTGATTTACTTTACATCAGAGTGGTCTTCTACATTGCTTCTGATTTATTTGACATCTGAGTTGCTTGTTTCTGATTTATTTTTCATCAGAGAGTAGTCTTTGTTAAGTCACTGTTTTTTGGGGGTGTCTGTTACTCATAGCTAAACCTAGTCCTAATTGATACTGCAGATAAAATGGACAGGATACTGAACTGGGCATGAGGATTCTTCCTGGCAGACTCCTGGGTCAGCTGTGAGCCTGGGCCATTTCCTAAATTGTCTGGCCTGAGTTTCATTATCTAAAAAGTGAGCCCAGGCAGGAAAGGGAATGAATTCCAGTCTGCAAGTTCCCTTCAATTTCAAAACTTAGATACTTTTGTTAAAATTTCGAGATGTTCCTGTGACTTAGGATTGACCTAAGTTGGAGATTTAGGATTGACCTTAGGTTCTCCTAAGTTGGAGAACCCAGTCTTAGAGTCACCAATGAGGGCACTTTTCATCAGCATAAATGCCATCAATGCTACTAAAAAGAGATACCATTAGGGGCGTTCAAAAATCCAAGACCACAGACTTCAGAACCAGATAAACCTGACTTCAAATCCCAATGCCACAATTTACTAACTCTGGGAACCTCAGACAAGTCACCAATTCTCATCCTTAAAGTGGAGCAGACAATGCCAAACATCATAGGGATGTTGGGTGGATTCATGAAAATGCAAACGTCAAGCTCTCTCAGGCACCAAAGGTGCACAGTTCATCTACATGGATTGTGCCAAAGCAAATTAGATGTCCAGCGAAAAGGCCAGGTACGCTGGGCAAATGTCCTGTGTCCTCATGGGTCCCGAGGATGGGGCCCACTGTCCCCACTGGGCTCACGCTAAGCCATGTTAATGGAGAAAGCCAGCCCACGTTTCATTCCTCTCCGTAATGAAAAAGAAGGAGGGAATCACAAGAGGAGAAAGAAAGACAAAATTGAGGAGCTGAGATTGGGGTTTGTGAGCACTTCAGCAAGAAAACAAATATCTTTATTGGCTCTGGACAGTCTGCCAATCAGCCACGAAATTACCAGCTTCTCTTTCCTCCCAGAAGGGCCTCCGCGGCTGCACACAAAAGCTGCCGAAGGAACTTCGGGACCTGGAGAATAAAAGCCCCTCTCTGCCGAGCACAGGCTGATTTGCAACGCATTGCTTCAGCATAATTTCCCAACTCTGCAGCCACACAAAGCTGTTTCTGTCCCTATCTGCGAGTTTAATAATTTCTATTTCCTACACCTTGCATTCATAATGCATCCTCCCAACATGGGCTTGGGCCGGGCACTGGCCTCGGGCCTCAGGCATGTCAGCCTTCTCCAGGGCCTCAGGCTGGAAAACCATTTATTAGACAATTTAGTCTCTTTGGAGGGCAGCAACAGAAGGCAAACTGCCTGACCTCCTTGAAATGTTCCTCTTGTACCTACCTTACCCTTCACAGCCCTTTTCCCCCATTTCATTATTTATTCCACCTACTATGTGGTACACGTTGTCCTGGACGCTGTAAGACCCGGTTCATTATCATCAATAGCACAGCACTGGTGAGATGAGATATATATACAGACAGAGAGTTGGGATTCAATATGAGAAGTGTACTTGACCATGACTCTGTGAGGGTTGTCACCATGTCTATTTAGGTTTACTCTTTTTCTCTCTAGCACTAGACACATAATAAGTGCTCAATTATATTTGATGAATATTAAGTGAAAAAATAAATGAATACCAAGACCTATAAATATAATGAAAAGAGATTGGTTTGGTTTGGTTTGGGTTGGGTTGGGTTGGGATCATTTGGTTTGGGTTGGGTTGGGTTGGTTTGGTTTGGTAGGGAGAGAAGCAGTGGGGAGGTACATGTCACAGGAGCCCTAAAAGCAAGGATAGCTGTTGAACTGACACTGGAAAAATACAGAAGTAAAATTTCACAGAAAGAGGCAGAGGTTGAAAGAAGAAACTCCCCACCAGAGGAATGAGCCCCTGCCAAGGCCAGAAGAGCATTGAGAGTTTGGGATCCCTGAGGCCGCCTGAGCCTAGGTTGAGTGGTAGCAGAGCAAGCTAGAAAAGGAGGTCAGCCTCCGTGATCCAAGACCTCACTCATATACCAGGCCAGGAACAGGGAAGGAGTCAGACAAATCCCAGGCATGAGTCCCAGCCCCATCACTGATCAGTCATGTGACTTCGGTGGAGAGAGCTAACCTTGCCAAGCCACGGTTTCCTTCTCTGTACCATAAGTGCCCACCTTCCAGCCTCGTTGTGAGGGTTACAAGCAATGGGCATGCACAGAAGCACAAGGCACAGCGCCCAGCTCAGCTGATTCCCTGGGCCTCAGGTGGAAGTCGGAGCCTGCCTTGAACAGGGATTCTGAAAATTCTGATGCAGGTGTATATTAATCTGCATTCTCCAGAGAAGCAGAACCAGTAGGATATATATAAATATATAGAAAGGGATTTAGTATGAGGGATTGGCTTATGCAATTATGGAGGCTGAGATGTCCCACAATCTACCATCTGTAAGCAAAAGTCCCAGGAAAGCCAGTGACAGAGTTCCAGTCCAAGCCCAAAGGCCTGAACCCAGGGGAGCCAATGGCATAAGTCCTTGTCTGAGTCTGAAGATCCAAGAACCAGGAGTGGCAATGCCTGAGGGCAGGAGAAAATGGATGTCCCAGCTCAAGCAGAGAGAGAGAATCTGTCCTTCTTCTGCCTTTTTGTTCTAATTGGTCCCTCAACAGATTGGATGACCCCCGTCCACATTTGGAGAGAGATCTTACTCAGTCCATGGATTCCAATGCTTACACCTACTAGAAAGGCACTCATAAGACACACCCAGAAATAATGTTTTATCAGCTATCTGGACATCCCTTAGCTCAGTCAAGTTGACACATGAAATTAAGCATCCAAGGTATCTCTGAGACTGGGTAGAAAACCATGTGAGGGTCATGGACAGACTCTCATCTCCCCTCTCCTTTCTGGTTTTAGAAAACACCAGCATGATCTGCCACTGCACTGCTATCCCTCCAGGAAGAGCCAGTCCAGCCAAAGGAAAGGTAGCAAGCACAAAGTGCTGTGAGCAAACCAAGTGCCAGCTGACACCAGTCAGAGGACAGTGAGATGAGGGATCCCAAAATGGCTCCCAGGGTGCGTGTAACCCAGGCACTTTTCCTAGCAGGCAGCCCACACTTCCTTTCCCAGCTGGCTCTTCCTCACACACACTTTCCCTCCTTCAGACAGTGAGGAAGGGGAATCTCTCTTCCTCTTCTCCTCCACCAGCTATATTATTGTCTCTTTGCATCCCCCAGACTACCTCTCCCAGAGCTGAACCCACAGTAAAATTTGAAGGGTTAGACCTGAAATAAACCCTTATCTCTACCCTAATCATACAGATGAGAAGATGAGGCTCAGAAAGGTCATGAGACCTGCAGGGTTTGACACTGAGTTAGTGGTGGAGGCAGTGGGCGCTTAGTAGGCACAAGCTGGTTGATTGTTTCTGCCTATGTTAGTCAGGAAGCATCTAGCTGTGAGTAACAAAGTGCCCAACCCAAAAGGGCTTAGGCAATGAGAACACTTATCATCTGATACAATAAGAAGCCCCATCAAATCAGTCAATCAATATCAAGAGCCTAGGTTCTTTCTCTCCCTGCTCTGCCATCCTAAGGGTGTTGGGCAATTGTCCTTAAGCTTTTCTCTTTGTGGTGGTAGAGTGGCTGCAGGAGCTCTAAGCATCATGTCCTCACACAATAATACTCCTCAAAAAATAGGATGCAGCCGGGTGTGGTGCCTCACACCTATAATTGCAGCACTTTGGGAAGCCGAGGAGGTAAATCATTTGAGTCAAGGCGTTCAGGACCAGCCTGGGCAACATGGCAAAACCCCATCTGTACAAAAAATACAAAAACTAGCTGGGTGTGGTAGCAGGCACCTGTAGTCCCAGCTATTCAGGAGGCTGCAGAGGGAGGATCACCTGAACCAAGGGAGGTTGAGGCTGTAGTGAGCTGAGATCACATCACTGCACTCCAACCTGGGCAACAGAGTGAGACCCTGTCTCAAAAAAAAAAAAGACCAGGGACAGTGGCTCACACCTGTAATCCCGGCACTTTGGGAGGCTAAGGCAGGTGGATCGCTTGAGGCCAGGAGTTTGAGACCAGCCTGGCCAATGTGGAGAAACTCTGCCTCTACTAAAAATACAAAAATTAGCCAGGTGTGGTGGCGTGCAGCTATAATCCCAGCTACTTGGGAGGCTGAGGCACAAGAATTACTAGAACTCGGGAAGCAGAGGCTGCAGTGAGCTAAGATTGTGCCACTGCACTCCAGCTGGGATGACAGAGTGAGACTGTGTCTTAAAAAATGAAAAAAATATACAAAATAAAGGATGTGCCCATTTTAGGGTGAGAAATCTTCTAAGAATCTCCTGCAGGCTGTGTCTCGCTGGTTAGAATTACAGGTAGAATAGGCTTAGTGTGATTGGCTGGCTCCCTACAGGATGCATCCTTTGGGCATGGGCAAAGCCAGCTTTCCCTGAGGCACCTGAGTCCAGGACAGCTGGACAAAGTGAAGGTTCTGTCAGCAAAAGAAGAAGGTGTAGACTGACTGGAATGCAGGCAATGGACAGCTGGACATGCTGCCCGGGTGTGACACTGGGTCCCAGCTTCCCAAGGACAAAAAGGAGACAGCTTTTGCTGGAATGCAAGGGCTTGTCAGCATTTGTTGCAGCCTAAGTCCCCGCTCTGCTCCTTTTTGCCAAGAACTCGGGCACAGAGCTAAGCAGCCAGGATGAAATCCTGACTAGCGATGTCAGATGCAGCTAGCAGCTTATCCTCCCAGAGCCTCAATTCCCTCAGCCACTTGAGAGCAGGCACTGTAGCCTCCTCTGCTCTTAGCATAAAACCCCGAAACATAGTAGATGCTCAAATAATATTGCTGAGCAAATGAATAAATGCTATAAGCCTATGATAATTATCCCTCTCTTAGAGGGTTGTAATTGTAATCCAGGGAGATAATGTAGAAAAAAGCATTTTGTTAAAAGTGCAAGGAGGTGTTAATATTTTCATTATTTTCCTCTCTTCTCTTTCTCAACCACCTCAAAAAAAACCTGTATAAAAAGTTCTACACAGGACTCACCTAGCCTGGCTCAGAAAACTTGGGGATTTCTGAGAAAATGAGAGAATCTTTTTTTTTTTTTTGAGACGGAGTCTTGCTCTGTCACCCAGGCTGGAGTGCAGTGGCATGATCTCGGCTCACTGCAAGCTCCACCTCCCAAGTTCAGGCCATTCTCCTGCCTCAGCCTCCCGAGTAGCTGGGACTACAGGTGCCCACCACCATGCCCAGCTAATGTTTTGTATTTTTAGTAGAGGCGGGGTTTCACTGTGTTAACCAGGATGGTCTCAATCTCCTGACCTCGTGATCCACCCACCTCGGCCTCCCAAAGTGCTGGGATTACAGGTGTGAGCCACCGTGCCTGTCCGAAAATGAGAGAATATTAAGAAACAAGTCCTAGATCAAAGTCTGTCTTGGTTAGCTGGGGCTGCCACAACACAAACGCCACAGACTGGGCTTAAGGCTTAAACAACACATCAATTTTCTCACAGTTCTGGAGGCTAGAAGTCCAAGATCAAGATACCGTCAGGGTTGGTTTCTGGTGAGGCCTCTCCTGGCTTGTAGGTGGCCTCCTTCTCATTGTGTCCTCACACAGACTTTCCTCTGTGTGTGCATGGACAGAGAGTGAGAGATCTGTGGTGTCTTTCCCTCTTCTATAAGGCCACCAGTCCCATTGGATTAGGGCTCCATCCTTAGAACCTCATTTAACCCTTATTACATCTCTAAAGGCCTTATCTCCAAGTACAGTTACATTAGGGGTGAAGGCTTTAATGTGAGAATTTTGGAGGGACCCAATTCAGTCCATAGCACCAGTCATATTAGGTTAGGGCCTATCTTAATAACTTCACTTTAACTTGATTATCTCTGTAAAAAAAACCCTGTCTCCAAATAAGGTCACATTCTGAAGTACAGGGGCTAGGACTTCAACATATGAATTTTGAGGGACACAGTTCAACCCCTAACAAGATCTAAGGAGGATTCCAGAATTGCCCTTTGGTCTTGAGACCACAAAGGCATAGCCTCCCCTCTCATGATTTATGCCACAGCAGAATGTCAGCATGACAGTGTCATCTGTCCCACATACATCCTCAGATCTCCAGCTGACCGTGTCACTCTTGGCATCACTCCCAGGCTCATCCATCCCCAGTTCTATATATCAGCACTTGTTATTGGCTTTTTCTCTGCCTAAACCACTTGCACAAGGGTCTAGTGGCCCATTCAAACTCTAATTTCTGGTTTCCTAACCCCAGCCTTCTGTCGAAGTGAAGAAATGCACGTATCTTTGATTTGCCATGACTCATTGGGGTATATTAGTTTGTGTTACAGTTACTAGCAATTCCAAAATCCCAGTCACTTAAGACAACAAATTTATTTAACTAAGCTATATGCCTAATGCTGTTGGGCATGGGGCTGTGCTCCACACAGTCATTCAGGGACCCAGGCTGATGTAAGTTCCACCAGATCATGACATCACCATCTCTGGATTCAGCACAGGGGCAGGTTGAGCAGGGGGCAGGAGGGACATGGAGAAACACACACCAACTCTTAAGTGCTTACATATCACTCCTGGTTACACTCCACAGCCAGAACTAGCCACTTAATTCTGACTAATTCTTTCACGTGAACAGAAAAGGGAAGATATTTGGAAATATTGATGAGCACTAATAATGTCTATCAAACTCACACTTTCATCTAATAACTATGAACCCTCCCTAGCCAGGAGAGCCTCCACATTCCCTGCTGGAGACAAAATATGCACTTAAACATTCTCAACATACATACCCCAAAATGGGCAAAGAGCCACCCCTTATTTCTAAGGCAGTAATTTCAACATTTTTCTAATAAGTGATCCAGCAATGAAAAGGAGTAATTCCAACTTTCATCTGCCCAGTAACTGGAAGTGCCTCCACCTGCCTAGAGACAGAGCTCCCCTGCCCTTTCCTATAGCAAGGTATTCCACGGTTGAGAGGACCAACAGGAAAAAGAAAATCATCCACCTCACCACTGCTCCCACCCCCCAGGATGGCTTACGCTGGACAGCACTTACACGCACCCACTGTTTCCCCTCCTCCCAGGGCCCCAATCCCACTCGGCCAAGAAACCCAAAGATAAATAATTCAAGCCAAGGCATGCTGCTGTGCTGCTGCCATTGCCAGGATTTAGTGCACACATCGCTCATGCTCCTCTTGCTGCCACAAGAAAAATTACAAATTGATCCACAGGACCTGACTCCCTGCTCACATACTTCTCCTGGGCTGCCGTTGCTGCTTCTCTCTATAAGTAATGGTTAAGATGGTGACAGTAGAATTTAGGTCTGGTATAGGGGTGGGGGATTGAGGATGGTAAGCACAGAGTATGAGAAGAGTTGACAGCGGGAGGAGGAGGGGCCAAAGAGCTGGGGCTTGACCTCAAAGCAAGACACTGGGATACTCAACCAAGAGTTCCCATGGAGGAATAAGGCAAGCACCTTGCTGCTCAATAGGCAGAGATGTTGTCTTCTACCTCCTTTAGAATAAGAGCTAAAAAATACTATTAGCCACCATTTTTAAGCCTTTATTTTGCGCTAAGTACTGTTCTAAGTGTTTAATGTGCAACAACTCATTTGAACTAGTTCAAATTCAGCTTGGCTGGGAGTGGCAGTAAACCCAAGATAACAGCGGTTTAGGTAAGCTAGGTGTTTATTTTAGCTCCAGAGGTAAGCTCTCTAGGGCTAGTATGCATATCACAGTGTTTAAACCTAGGTGCCTTCTATCTTATTGCTCTACCTGCCTGCCTTCCGCTTCCAAAGTTACTTTATGCTCCATGGTGACCACCCCAGCTCCAGCCAACGTCTGAACTCCTGCTAGCAGAAAGGAAGTAAGAGGAGAAAAGCATGCACCCTCTCTTTAAGTGCACGTCCTAGAAAGTGCACATACTTCTATTTGCATTTGATTGGCCTCAACTTTGCCACGTGGCTGCATTAGCAAGGGAGGCTGGGAAATGTAGTCCTGATTCCGGGCAGCTGTATGATCAACTAGCATTTGGGAGTTCTATCATTGTAGGAGAGAAAGTTACTGATGGACAACTTGCAGCTCAGTCTCATCATTCATCTCACAACAACTTTTTGAGGTAGTACTGCTATTAAATGCCTTTTACAGGTGAGGTAACCAGCACACAAAATTTTCACATGAAACTCCCTGATCAAAATCATTTTTATCCTTCAAGTTACTTAATGAAAATCAATGACATTTTACCTTGTATTAATATTAAGTGTTTACCTATCTGGCTGCCACAAGAGACTATGGCTCCTGAAAGGAAGGGCTATATATGTAATTCATCTCTTCCTGGTGCCTAATATCATGCCCAGTATGACAGAGATGTTCAGCAGATAAACATCTGTCATATTAGATAAAACACAATCCTTTCCCTTTGCTCTGTCATTATCACCGTCATTATAAAAAACCTATTAATTAGCTGTTAACATGCATTAGCATTCATATTTCAAGATAAATAGATGTAGCACCCACTGTCCAGGAACTTATAGTCTAAATTTGGGAGAACCTGAAATAGAAAGAATAACATTCACCTCTTTCCCAACCCTCTTATCTAGAGAAGTGAGATCCTGCTCTCCTGGTGGAAGAGCCCTGCCTGGGCTTTCTTGCCAGAAGGGATGAATTCCTGCCTCCCTAGGGAAGAGAAGCAGAGCTGCACCCAAGAATAGGAAACTGCAGCTCAGCATCCTTTGCGGCCCCACCACCCCCAGGAGCTGATGAGGCTGAGCAGTTCAGGCAGAGTTCATCTTAAATGACTCCCTCATCACCCCGCTCTCAGCCCATTCTTTGCGGCATTTGCAATTTCTCTGCTCCGGGGGTCAAGTCTCCAGTGTGCCCTCCCTGAGCAATTGTGAAATTATTATGGTTGGTGATTTTAATTTAAATTGGATGGAGAAATGTCATACTGCGGTCGACTCATTTGCTATGGATTTTCACTTAACCAAATTGATTAGTCAACCAACTAGACTTAACTTGAGAGTTGTAATCATTCATTATTAGATCTCATTTTTCCCAACGCACCCAGATGATGTCAAGCAATTAAAACTGCAGCAAAAACTTCAGCAGTGTCTTCACATCAAGGCAGTGGGGTCTGCCTGAAAGGCCCCAGAGATGGAAAAGGCTGTGGAAATCCATGGGGGAGCCACAAGGGCCAAATTGCTGGGCCAAGAGTGGACAAAAGAAATGATCTGGGAGTTTATTTGGAGGAAACCAGGCTATCAGAAATTGAGCTATGCCTCCTCCCCTGCCCATGGGTCAAACTTCTACTCATCCTTCGAGATCCCTTCAACTGCTACCTCTTTTATGAAGCCTTCTGTGACTTCCCAGCCAGAGTAATTTCCCATTTTTTCTATTCTTATAGTACATCTCTCTTATAGGAATTACTAAGTTACTAATTCATGTTATTATTGTTTGAGTACCCTTTCTGAACTATAAGCTCCTTAAGGCCACGGTCAATTTCAGTTTTGTATCCTGGCTTCTATCACTATGCTTAGCACACAGCAGGCACTCCGTAAATGTTTCTCAGTGGATTTGGATGAGTGAATAAATTGCCTAAAGGGCAATTCATGTGGTTAGGCACTGGGATAGATTTTATAAGCAAAGCAAAATTTATCACCATAGATTCTAACTGCACAAGAGTGGGAGAGAAATGGCCCAACTGCGACAGGTATAAATCAGACCTAGAGGTTAGAGTGGACATTATGCTGAGTGTGACTCACCTGTATGCACTGGCTGCCAGCAAAGCTAATGTGATCACCAACTGCTTCAATAACACTAAAGAGTCTATCCAGGGCCAGGCGTGATGGCTCACGCCTGTAAGCCCAACACTTTGGGAGGCCAAGGTGGGCAGATCACTTGAGGTCAGGAGTTCAAGACCAGCCTGGCCAACATGGTGAAACCCCGTCTCTAATAAAAATACAAAAAAAAAAAAAAAAATTAGCTGGGCATGGTGGCGGGCACCTGTAATCCCAGCTACTCGAGAGGCTGAGGCAGGAGAATCGCTTAAACCCAGGAGGTAGAAGTTGCAATGAGCCAAGATCGCGCCACTGCACTCCAGCCTGGGTGACAGAGCGAGACCCTGTCTCAAAAAAAAAGTCTTTCCAGAAAAAGTGACAGTCACTCAGCTTCTGCCCTAGACAGACTAACCCTGGGACAAAGCTTAGAAGGTCATCACTTAGAAGTCATCACTTAAAGGTCATCACTGCTGACTGAAATCCGGAAACAGAGGCCTCATATGGACAGGGGCACCTGCATGGGCTTGCAACCTGTGTGGGTGCTGCTTAGAAGGCATCTGTGGTTTAATGCAGTCTGTTGCCACCATCTTGAAATTCCTCATAATTTTTGAATAAAGGGCCTTGCATTTTTATTTTGCACCAGGAAGCTCCATAAACTATGTAGCTGGTGCAGCATATGGTAAAACCATCTCATATGAGAAATGGCTGAAGAAACTACCATGTTTTACCTGGAACAGGTATGATGTCCTGTCTTCAAATGCCTAAGGACAGCCATGTGGGAGAAAAATGAGGCTCCTTCTGGCTGCCCCAGAGGACATAACCAGAGCCACTGGGTTGAGATTCATTCACATTGGGATTGGTCTTGGTGGGGGTATGGAGCACTTTGCATTGACTACAATTATTTGAGAAAGACACCCAGATGGTGATGTGCAGTCTATGACCAGAGACTTCATGCTGAGACTACGTTTGGTACAGGATATTGCAGAGCAGAGGTGGAAGCATCAGATGGGGGTTGGACTGAAAGATTCATAAAATCCTTTCCAGTGCTTTGATTCTATGCTTCCAAGCCTAGGCAGCCCCCTTTCTAAAGCAGAGTAGAGGCAAGTGGAAAGGCATCAGGGGAGTAGAGGGGGAGAGAAATCTACTGTCTGAGCTAAGTAGATGTGGACCTGTGACTCTTGATTTAGAACAGGTGCAGCCAGAGATGAAAAGAGGCAGCTTTACAGTTGGCCCTATCTATAGATCTTTCTCAACAGTGTTCCCTCCTGTTGCCCAGGTAGGAGGCTTAACCTCCATGAACAGTGTTACTGGTCAGCACTTTTCCACCCCACCCCAGCCAAGAAACACACCCAGATGGATTTAATACCCACCTAGGGTGTCCTGGGGGCTGTGGAGGAGCTAGAAGTGGCTACAGAGAAGTCAACTCCATGAACATCCTCAAAGTTGTCTTAAGTGGCTTTAATCCAGAAAGATCCAGGGAGTCTCAACACATGAAAAATAAGTTCAGGGCCAATTGCTTCCTTCCTCACTCCTGGAATCATTTTTCCAGCTCTGCTGTCTGCACACCCTATGGGAGCTATTCATTAACGAGGATGAGAAATGCCTAAATTACACCTCTGGTTCATGTCCAGCTCATTCAGGTGGTAAGAAAGTGAGATAACTCACTCCTGCATCATTTCGATTATTATCATCGAGTCATTTCCCCTTCAGCACAGAGAAGCCATTGACCAGGGGACCAAAACTGCATCCTTCCCTCCTCATTTCTGCATCCCACTCTGACCGCCGGGCTCTTCCTTTCCGTTCCTGTTTTCTTTATCAATGGAAGCTTTGTTTCTGTCTTCTACCTGGGCACCTGATCTTACCTGTCCCTGCCTTGTTATAAGATCAACAACATCGAGCACTTTCGATGGTCTTTTCCTGGAGCACAGCAGTTTCATGATCACACTCATTGCAGCTGGGGGGCTGAGGAGGGATTGGTAGTGCAACTGGTACCCTCCTCCTCTCCCCACCCCATCTGCCCACTGCCACTCCAACTTCAGATGGAACCTGAAAACTGCCACTGTTTGGGGGAGAACAGAAGGCAGAGGAAGGTGCTGAACAAAGGCTTTATTCAAACTCTTGCAGGCTAACATCTCCAAAAAGCTTTTAACACAGACCATCATTTCCCTCCAAGAATCAATGCATTTTAATTCATACGAAGATATTTGTCTGCTGCTCCATTCCTTCGAGGCGCAGAGACACGTTTAACAAAACAAGTCAGCTTCGCGTGGAGACAAACGCTCCAGCTTCTCCCTGAAATTACTGGAAGTTCATTTTCAAAAGCCGTCCTGTTTTCTGGGAATCAATGCATATCAACTAAAATCAATAGCTTCTCCGTGCGGATGGGCTGAGACACCAAACTGATTTAGCGTTCCAGTGCATTTGTATCCAAATCTAGACGTTCTCAA
Source organism: Symphalangus syndactylus (assembly GCF_028878055.3). Taxonomy (NCBI): domain Eukaryota; kingdom Metazoa; phylum Chordata; class Mammalia; order Primates; family Hylobatidae; genus Symphalangus; species Symphalangus syndactylus. The sequence goes on from NC_072425.2 coordinate 133,279,286, forward strand.
CAAGTCAATGAATTTAAGCGTCTGCCAGTGTCTTTTCACTTAAAACTAATCTGTTTGCTGATCGGACTGTACATTTCCAGAGTGCGTAGTAATATAGTCTGTGTGTTTACCAGACCCAATGTACATTAACTCAAATCAAAATATTTCCACTTAAGTTAAAATCGAGTTTGTCCGGACTTCAGCAATGCTCACGGGAATTAACTCTAGCCCAGCACTGTGGGAGGACAGGCTTGATCCCCTCCATCTGGTGCCAGGGGGGTGGAACAAAATGCTTCCTGCTTCTCTGGACCATAAACTGGAGGATTAGAAGGGCCTCAGAGGGACTTATTTGGTCTACCCCTCTGCTTCCAAAACTCTAGATTCCCTCTAAGCCATTCCACAAAAGAGGGTCCCTGTCTTCTGTTCCCGGAAATCACCTAGGAGAGTCCCTCTGTGGTCATTCATTCCTGCATGACATGATGTTCAACCAAGGACTGTTCTCTAACCAGCCACTTGTAGAGCACCTACTATACACAAGGCTCTGTGGAGATTCAAAGAATTAAAAAGCAGTCCCCGCCTTTTAGGAACATATTATCTGGTGGTGGAGAGGCCCTAATCCATGCTCAGATGGTCGGTCAACAAATATTTCTTGACAGCCCAGTTGTTCCTGTTCTGTGCTAGGCACAGACAGTGATGAACATTTCCAGCAAAGTCCATTCCCTACAACCCAACCCACCCCTGCCCCAAGAGAAACATTAAGAAAATCAGTACACGAAACCAATTATTCATTATATGTGTGTGCCAAGGGCTGAAGGAGGAAAATGAGAGAGCTAGAGGGCAAATAATAGCATCTTAGTGAGTGGTGGAGTGGGAAGCAGGGCAGGGGCTGTACCTACCATGCACCAGAGCTTATACCAGCACTTTTCCCTGCACTTACAATACTTTGTATAATCCTGACAAGGCTAGAAGAAGTTGCTAGTATCCCCATTTTGCAGGTAAAGAAACTGAAACTCACAGGTTGCCTAGTAGCTCAACACTGAGACCTGCACCTTCCCTCTGCTGTACCACCTGTCCCTCACATGCAAAAATGAATTAACAACACTAGCCAACCTGTGATCCCAGAGCAAGTCAGACGTGGAGAAGCAGATGGTGCTGTCTGGATTTAGAAGAGGAAAGAGCCTGGGCGCTCCAGTCTGCATCAGGGAAGGCTTCCCAGGGAAGGTGGCTCTGGAACTAAGTCAGAGAAATACCAAAGAAGGGAAAGGTCCTGGACAAGGGACACAGCTTGGGCCAGAGCACAGAAGTAAGAATAGATACTGTTTCAGACGCGAGGAGTGAGGAAATCAGGCCAGGCTGAATTAGTGGCTTTGGGTAAGGAGGTCATAGGAGACAAATCTGAAAAAGAAGCATGAACCAGGTTCTAGAACACCTTAAATGTCCCACTATGGATGTGTTCTTTGACTGGATCACAGGTCCCAAAGCTGCTGTAGGGCTTATAGAAACAGAGAGGCAAGAATACACTACCAGCACCAAGGCCAACTGAACCCGGACCTCCCTTGATCCAGCAGGGTCCCCCTTCCCCACTTCCCCCTGGTACTAGCAGCCTGGTGAATGCTGCTGAGGGAGGCTGGTCCCCTGCTCTGAGAAGCCTCAAAGCATCACCATGGAGATGCTACATAGACCGCCAGCCACACAAAAGGAACTGCAAGCTCCCAAGCTCACCTGGGACTCCAGCTAACGAGGAGGTGGCAAAAGTGTTTCATTTTCTCTCTTCTTTTTGCTCTCTCTCAAAAACAAGAGGCAATTTACAAAGGCAAACAAACCCCACCCTGACCCTGGAAGGCAGCTGTAAGCCCGCCCTACCGTGAAGGCTGGCCCCCTTCTGAGAGAAGGGAGACCCTGTGCCTGGGTTCCACAGTGGGAAGTTCCTAGGAGAGAAGAAGGGATGGGGAAACCAACAGGAAATGTAGTAGGACTGTTCCCCTTTTCTCTTGCCCTTATGGAGAGGGCAAGCTCAGGGCCATGTGAACTTAACGTGAATGTAAGTTGATATCTCCAGAGTCACCCATTTTGGAGGTCTGAAAAGCAAACAACCTCTGTAATTGACTACAAAGCCTGGGCCCTTTCTGTGGAGACAAATAACACCAATTGGGTATACCAGGAGGTTTTCACTCCACCACCACTCAACAGTTCCATTATGGATTAAGCATTCCAATGCAGCCAGTCCCCATATAACAGCCCAGGGAATCCTGATGACTGCATGCAAAAGGACCAGGAACGGCCTCCAAATGGTGGAGAGGGGAAAGCAAGAGAAGGGACAGAGGGGAGGTGCCAGGACCTCCAGCAACAGACAGGGCGGGACAGGCTGTGGAAAGAAAGACTTGCTTCTGGGTTGGGAAGGGAGGAGCTCAGAGCAGCTCAGCCAGCAAGCAATCTTCACACATTCATTGTCATTCTCTTCTGCAAAGGAGTGAGAAGAGGGGAAGGGGAGAGGTGGCGCCAAGAGAGGGAGCAAGCGGGAGAGGTGAGAAATCCAGCATCTTCAGACCTGCCCACACTGCTGGCTTCTCTGCTGTGTGCAATACCTCATCTCACAGTCATTAGAGAGAACCCACAGGAAGGATGGAAGCCGGACACCCCGAAGAGTGGGAAAATGAAGAGAACGGATGCAGACAGACAGACGTGTGTCTAAACCTCTTGGGAGAGACGGGCCCCAGCTTGGCGCTTTCCCAGCCTTCAAAGTTCCAGAATCCTTGGAGTGGCAAATGGACCAGGACTGTGGTCACTTCCAAAGTGGCAGGGGAACCCAGCAAGCAAAGTCCCCATGTCTGATGTGAGCTCTGTTCCTTTTTCTCTGCCTTCTTCCGGGGCAAAAAGGGACTCAACATCCCCTCCAGTCTGGCTCAGCCTCTTCCAGCTCAGGAGCAAAGGGCTGCAAACTGCAAAGAAGGCTGGGGGAGGGGGGAACCTAGGAATGGTCTTGGGAGGAGGAGCACTTGCTGCTAAAAGTGTGAGTCAGATCCTAACAGTCTTCTACGCAGACCCTTGCAAGGGCTTCCATCTCACTCAGGGTAAAAGCCAAAGTTGTTACATCAAGGTCCCATAAAATCTGCACACACATACACACCCCTCCAACCCACTGCCTTTCTGAACTCACCTGGTACACTGCCTCTCACCTGCTCTGATCTAGTTGAAGTGCCTCCTTCTGATTCGCCAAATACCCTGGGGCCTCAGGGCCTTTGCACTTGCTTTTCCTCTGCCTGGAACACATTCTCCAGACGTCTTCATGCCTCACTCCCTGAGGCCTGTATTTCCACATGACTTTCTCAGGGAGCCTTCTCGGTCAGTCTACATAAAACTGCAGCCACCTCCAAAGTCTCTGTCCCTCTTCCCTGTTTTGTCTTTTCATAGCTTTAATCACCACCCTTATGTACTTGTGTATCAAGTTTACTGTCTGTATCCCTCACTGGAGTCCACATTCCATGAAGACATGAATGTTTGACTTTTTTGTTCACTGCTGTACCCTCAGCACCTAGAAGCATTTTGGCAGATGGTTGGTGCTCAATAACTATTCAATGAATGAAAGAACCATCTGTAAGCTTGCTCCTCACTCGTCCCTTGAAGTACCTAGAAAAATATACCCTTTAAATGCCTCAGAAGACACCAGCCTTCCTGGAAAATTACTTGTTCCTTGGACCCAAGCTGAGACTGGACACGAGAAAGATGGCAGGGCTAACCGGATGGAGGCTTTTCTCCTGCTAGGTCCCGAGAGGGTGGAATGTGGGTAAGGGGAGACACTTCTGAGTAGGAATCCCTCTGAATGCCTGGATGGCACCATCACCATGTGCAAAGAGCAAATTCATTTTGATCACAAGTCTGTCCTTCAGTGAGGGCACACACACATGCATGCACACACACACACATGCTCACACACACACATGCATGCACACACACACATGCTCACACACATGCATGCACACACACACATGCATGCACACACACACACATGCTCACACACATGCATGCACACGGGTATGCACATCCATTTCAATTTCCACCCCAACTCATTGAGGAAGAAAAGAGCTCCAGAGTGAGCAGACTCAGTTTCTGGTCCCTGAGCCCTCACCCCCAGGCCCTGCAGCCTTTAGCACCTGCTGAAACTAAAGAGTCACCTTGCTCATCTCTGGAGGCCCAGAAGTGCCTGCTCACTCTGCCTGCTCATCGAGAGTGGCGTGAGGGTCTGGGTTGGGATCGGGTGTGACAACCTTCAGCAACATCATCCCACTGGAAAACATTCTTAATATCTGTACATCATTCTTGCTTATTTCTGCCTATCATTGGTGATGGTGGGGTTGAGGAGATGGAGAAGCAAGAGCAAAAGGGAGAGAAATAGCCCTCAAGATAACAAACCATGAAGCAAAGCACTAATCAGCTTACTGGGTTGATTTCCTGTGGAAGCAAATGCATTTTGCAAGGTTGGATGAATAATGGGCAACGCAAACTCAGACCGCTGGCTCCCAGGCATGGGTGCAATCCCAGTCCAGGCTTCCCCTCCCCTCGCTGGGCTGGTGGGACCCAGGGCAAGGGTACTCACATTCCTGGCAGGCTGGGCAGGTGCCCACGATACCCTAAAGGTGCTTGGGGCTGGGAGGCTCTGGGCCATGCCAGCATGGCTGCAGTTGGCACTCTCGGCCCAGCTGGGCCAGTTGGGCATTATTTATAATTGAGCTTATCGTGTACAACCCTCACTGTCGCTGTCAGAACCATTTGATGTCGTTGAGCCTTTGGAAAAAGGAGAGAGGCGGGAGGGAAGAGGCAAAGGCAGGAGAAACAAAAGAAGTTTCGTAGCAGGACTTCAAAAAAGCCAAGTGTTTGAAAAGATCTTTGCTAAGGTTCTGACCTACTTTGCATGCGGATAAGCCATCTCCTTCTCTTTAAAAGAAAAAAATCCCATACAAAGTGGTCACAGCTCTATTCAGGAGAGCCAGGGCTGCACAGCAGAAAGGGGCTTTAGTGCTGTAATCAGAGGCCATTTAGGAGCCATGATTTGGGTAATTATATAAGATTTCAGCCTCTCTTCTTCTAGGGCCATGCATAGCTCCGGTAGATGGGCTGCCAGAGCAAGACAGCCAGGGATGAAAGAGCTGGTGCCCTGCAAACTATGCCTCAGGGAGCAACCTCTGCACTCTGGCAGGAGTCACACCTCACCCAGGTGCAGACTCTGACACCTCCCAGCTGTGGAACTTTGGGTTCCTGACCTAGACTTTCAGGGACTCACTTTTCTCCTCATGTGCATACCTCAGAGGAGATATACACTAAGGGCTCAATAATGGTGACTCTTTCCTCCCAGTTTTCTAGAATGAATTGGGAGGAGTCATCCCATCCTGTTCACAGATTCCTTGGACCAATTAATGTCAACTGGGGTCCTGAGTGACCAGTGATTAGAACACAAGCAGTGGGCCAGGTGCGGCGGCCCACGCCTGTAATCCCAGCACTTTGGGAGGCCAAGGCGGGTGTATCATTTGAGGTCAGGAGTTCAAGACCAGCCTGGCCAACATGGTGAAACCCCATCTCTACTAAAAAAAAAAAAAAAAAAAAAATACAAAAATTAGCCAGGCAGTAGTGGCACGCGCCTGTAATCCCAGCTGCCAGGGAGCCTGAGGCAGGAGAATCGCTTGAGCCTGGGAGGCGGACATTGCAGTGAGCCAAGATTTTGCCACTGCACTCCAGTCTGGGTGATGGAGTGAGACCCTGTCTCAAAAAAAAAAAAGAAAAAAAAAGAACATAAGTAGAGTCAAGTAAGGGGTCAGCTCAACAGCTGGAAAGCCAGCTTGAAGAGAGCCCTGGGGAATCTGGGGCAAGGGACACCAGGAAGTGTGGGTGGGGAGCTTGGGACATTCTGCAGAGAGCAGATGGCAACACTGCTCTCCCACCACTCCTGCCCCATAGCTTTATACCCCCACTGGTCTAAAGAGCTTAACCCTCTGAACTTGGCTTCTAACAGGCAGAAAAAAAATCCACTGTGGGGGATCTTCTAGGACTGTTAGCATATTCAAGAGAAATGAGGTGGGTTGAGACAGAGAAGGAATGAGAAGAACCCCTTGAGAAGTTGGGATAAGAGTTTATTGTCATTAAAATAATTAATAGTATTAATATTTTTATTTTATAATCCTCACAACAGTCCTATGACGTAGGTACTATCAGAGATTCTTACTATTCCCATTTGACAGATGAGGAAACCGAGGTTCAGAGAGAATCCATTGTTCAGAAGCACATAGCTTGTCCCTGGGATCTGTGTCTGAATTAAGAGTCTGGGCTCTCAGTTACTGTATAGTGCCTCCAAAGCCTTTGCATTCATTCACCAAGGATGGAATGAGCACCTACCGTGGGTGCCAGGCTGTTTCACGCACTGGAGATGCCGTAATAAACACAAGCAGATGACTAAGGCTCTGTCCTCAGGGCACCTATGTGGGTAAGCATTATGGGTTTCACCTACACCACACCCCTGCCCACTTCCCCAGCACGGCATGGGACTACGTCAGGGATGTACTTGGAGACGCAAATAAACCCTTTTAATCTCAGTCAAATTCAACCATCTAAGGGTAGGTCAATCTTCTTTAAAAATCTAATCATTTCATGAATTCCAAACAGAGATGAAATTAATTGTAGATTATCCTTTGGCTCTAGGTTACACTGCCCTCCAAATGCAGTTATCGAAAGACCCTCTGGCAAAGGAGATACCACTGGCTCCCCCAGGCCCTGTTCTGCAACGTTTCTGAGGATTAGAGTGCCCAGCGCCTCCTCCAGGCCCTTGAGGGGCACCCTTGACTGCCCTGGTAGGTGGGAATGGGCACCCTTTGCCCTCAGCCCTTTGCTTTTCGTCTATGGGTCATCAAATCCAAGGACAGAATTGAAGGGCCAGAGCTTGGCTAATCTCTATCCCTCACAATTCAGGCAAGGCTAAACCTCCAAATCATTAAAAAAAAAAAAAAAAAAAAAAACACTCCAACATCTAAGCTCAGGGTAAACGTGCAAGGATCTTGCAAGCTAAGAAATTCACATGTTTTTTTGATCCAGAGTTTCATTCAAGGAATTACCATATAAAACCCTTACACATTCTGCACTAAGACATATGCCCAAGGATGTGTAACTCAGCATTGTTTGTATCACAAAAAGTGGAAGTTCATAAATACCTCTAGATGAGGGAATTATGAAGTCACACCATGGTACATTCACACTGTGAAATACTAGATGTCCATTTAAAAGGGTGGCAAAGAGCAATGGACACTGACAAGAAAGGTCTCCAAGACACATTCAGTAAAAAACATAAGCCACAAAACAATATGCTTGGTATAGTCCTATATTAAAAACAAACAACAAGGAAAACCTGTACGTATGTGTGCGTAGGGGAGGTACATGTAATTTCAAAAAAAGATAATGTATACAAAGCTTTCACATAGTGTCTGGCATATGGTAAATTCCAGGGACATTTAGCTATTATTTCTAAATAACATGTTTTAAAGATGGCACAAGGAAGGGGCTAGCCACGGTTATCCCTGAGGGCAGGAGCTGGGTGGGGTGGTTTTGGAGATAAGTACCCACAATCCACTATACTGGGTCTGTTGTTTGGGTGTTTGATATCATTTTGCAGCTTTCAAAGGGAAAAGGAGGATGTCAAGCCTCAGTTTCCCCAATACTGTCAGAGGAGAAGCTTCTCTTGATCCTAGGTCCTTCTGTTTTCTAAAGTTTTCTGGTGTGCTCCATGAGTGCCTCTGGTGCCATTTCAGCCCAAGCCCGGGCTTCTAGCCTCCTTCACAAAGGAAATAAGAATCCCTCACTGTGCCTCACAGCCTCGGCAATACGGGGCCTTCCGTGGCTGGGACACTCGGTATCATCCCCGACGCTGGGCCACGCGGGGCCACAAGGGAGAGTGCTCTTCTCTGGTCCATGACCGTCCTGCCGTCCTGCCGTCCTGCCATCCATGTGGCAGAGGGGTCCTGACTTTGTCTCTTATGTTTCTGTCTCTATCTTGACTCTTATTTTCTCTCTTCCTTGCCCTTCCTTTAAACTCTGGCCCTCTGTTTCTTCCTGACATATACACAGCTCTCTGCACAAGAATGATGCAGAGCTATTTGACAGCTGCCCCTCTGGCCAGGGTCTCTCTCTGCCAAGGATGGTGAAGAGGGTTGAGCTACCCTGAGAGATGGGGACTAGTTGGGCTGTAGCTCTTGGCCATGAATGACGATAGCCCCAGTCCCTTCTCCCCTCTGCCTCTCCAACCCCACCTGAGAGGTGGGATGGGTGTAAGAGGACCAGAATATGATACAGTTCCAAGAAATCAGTCCTGCCCCAATCTCCTTCCCACTGGGAATGTTCCCTGCTGCTGAGAGAGAAGCAGGAGGCCAGGGTCTTGATATTCAACCATCTAGCACAGTCACCAACAGCTCTACTCCCAAAGGGTCCAGAAATGGATAAAATAGGGCTCCCAGCTGCACTTTGGGATGTGCCTGGAGGGCAGTGAGGAGGAGGTTCTGGGAGGCATCCTGTCAGACAGGTCCCAGCAGATTTGGCCCCCGGCCACCCACAGCCTTGCTCCAGAGAAAAGCCAGAGCTCCTGGCCCGGGCACATGGCAGGATCTGCTTTTACTGTGAAGATCCCAAACGGGGAACTCAGGACTCTGGGCCATCCCCACTCTTTGCCTGCCCTGTCTTTCCCATTCTACAATGTAGTCAGAGGAACAGTTGGCTCTTACTCATTATGAATAAAACACAATGAATTTTCAACCTCTCCAAAACGCTTTCTATTATCTTCTCTGGCTCTCACACTGAGTTAGGTCAGGTAGATGAGATGTTCCTATTCATAGGTGGGAAATAGAGGTCCATGGTCACTCACACAAGGGTCAAGGGCAGGCCCTAGAGCCACAGTGACCAACTCTCCTGGCTCCTGACTTCTTTCCACCAGGCAGGGTCTAGCCTTAGATGAGTTTTCTTTCCTGACACCAGTAGCTAGATAGATCACACTGCCAGGATTATCCACACTATCGTCTAAAAGCACCGAAGGGGTCAAATCACAAGACGTTCTTTAGAAAAGGAAATAAGCATTTTCCAAAGTCTTGGAATCATAGTTATTAGAGATTTTCCAATCCTCCTATTTTACATATAAGGGACATGGGATCCAGAGACGCGAAGTAACTGGTAGAAGGTCACACAGCAAGGCGGAGCTAGGATTTGCCCCTAGTGAGCCCAGGTACTGGGCTGTGAGCTTCCTCACATCAGGGTGAGCCCAGCTCCTGCCCCTCCCTCCTGGCAGAGCCTGGGCAGGGCCTGGGTGGATGGTGTTTTCTTGACAGTCATATTGAAACATATGGTGGGATTTTGGGGGGAGAGGTAACGTTGCACTATTCTCTCTCTTGTTCTCACATGCATCGCGCATTGGCAGAGACATGTGAAGGATTTTCAGCAGGAACATTGTCAGTGCCTGACAGTGTTCTGTGACGAACCTCACTCCTTCCAGGCAGGTCTGCTCAGACAGTGCTGGGGAATGAGGACCCAGAGGAGGAAGAGACACCCCCACCTCTGCCCCACATGCGGGGCACCTCATAGGCAGGGCTGGAATTGAGAGTCCCCACTGCAGTTTCTACTTCATCCTACTCTATATTAACCTGAACCCAAAGCTCCAAGACATCCTGGGTGGAGCACTGGCATGGGAGTCCGGGAGGCCTGGGTTCCAGCCTCAGCCCCAAACCAATTCCTAGGCAGGGTTGGGTAAGCCCCCTATATGCCCTAGGTGTCTGTGCCCCTTCCACGAAGTGAGGCTGTTGGACTAGATCATCTCTCCAAGTCCCTCCAGCTCTGCCACACCACACTCTGCCATTGTGGGAAGAAGGGAATCAGAGGAGTAAAATGTGTTGATGTCAGGAAGACACTGGGTTGAATAACAGCCGCAGCACATAACATTTCTTAAACACCAACTGCATTCTAGGAACCCAGCTAGGGGCATCACACATATCCTTTCTTTTGATCCTCACAACAATCTTTGAGATACTATAATTATCTTCATTTTATAAATGATGCAACTGAGGCTCCAAGATGTTAAGTAATTGTCCGAGGTCCTGCAGCTTGTAATCAGTCAGGTTAGAACTGTCTAGCTTCCCTCCCTCACCTTCCCAAACCACCCGCTACATGCGTGCGTGTGCGGACGCACATTCACACACACACACACGCACACGCACTATAGTCTCCCTGGCGCCAGAAATTCCCAGGTGGGGGCCACAGAGGTGCAATGGGAACTGCCTCCCACAGTCAGCCGCTAGGATGACCTGGCCTCCCTGCCCCTTCTCTGATACCAGTGCAGCCCTAACTTTCCAACACTTTCCCAATTTCAAAGACTCTTGTCAGACCACAAGTCCAATTTTTGCTCCAGAGGAAATGGCTCCATTCCCTAAAATCTCATTCATTCTCTTCTGCTCTTTACCCCAGATCTTGCCCTCACCTCCTCCAGGTTCCTCCTCATTTCTCATCCGCAGCCCATACTCTTCTGCTTCTTAGGCTCTCAGCTGATGAGTGTGTGGGTATGTTCACCTCCTTTCTCTGAATCTTCTCAAATATGGCCCCACATCAGGCTCGGCGCAGGGGACTTAGTGAGGGGCTGATTGAGGACATCTGGAAGCTCACACAACTGACTCCCTGTGAAATAATTAGGAAAACACGAGGGTATGGATGGGCTCAACTACAGCGAGCTTCAAATGTTGGCAGTGTGGTGAGATAAGGCCTAGAGGCTGAGGACCCAGCTAGGCCTGGGGGCAGATGTGCCCAGATTAAAAGGGAGGCAGGCAGGGGGCACCCCAGTAACAGAGAAGAGGGGGATTCTGAAGAAAAAAGCCACAAGACTTGCTGAGTGAGTATCACCTGAAGACCAGGAGAGCGAGCAGGGGAAGATGACCCGAGGCTTTGGGGAAACCTGGGGGGTGGGAAAAGTGTGGTGAGCCTCGGAGACACAGAGCTGATGGGAGAGAAGAAGAGTGTGTGTGTGTAGGTGTGCATGTGTGCGTGTGTGTGCATGTGTTTGTGTGTATGAGTGAATGTGTGTGTGCACAAGTGTGTGTGTGTGCATGTGTGGTGTGTGCGTGCATGTGAGTGCATGTGTGTGCATGCACGCACGTGTGTGTGTGTGTGTGTGTGTGTGTGTAGAAAGAGAGAGAGAGATAAGACAGGGCAAAGAATCTTGTTTCCAACACTGGTTTTGAAATAACAGAAGAATTTTCCAGTGCGGGGTGGTTAGAAAGCTGGAGCCAGAGCAGCAGGAGCATGCAGGGTGGGGACTCTGAGGGACCTCACCACGCACTGCACTTTAAGTGGCATGAGGCAGGGTCCAGATATGCTTGCCGTGCCCCCTCTCCCCAGCTCTATCAACCCAGCCAGGAGCCTAACTCAGATGCCCCCACGAAACCCTGTTGAATAAAGCAAGTGATGCATCCTAAGAGTGATGCATATAAAGATGGCACCGCACCCCGAGGGCGGCCAGGGGCACGGATGTGAGCACTAAGGACAAAGCAGGCGGTGGGATAGACCCTGCAGGCGGCTGCATTGAGGTGTGGACAACGGTGCCAGCCAGGGGCACAGGGAACAAAGGGAAGGAGGAAGGAGAGGAGCCCCAGGGATGGGTGGCCCAGGAGAGAGTCCTCAGCCTGCAGCAGACTGGAAGAGAATGGATGGAAGGTCAATGTGGGTTTAGGGGAGGGAGAGGAAGGGAGGGTAATGAAATATTAGCTGGAAGAGGTAATTAGGAAGGTCATGATTGGTGATTTGTTCCATTTGACCAACACTTACTGGACACCTGTTATATGCTGGGCACTGTGCTGGGCAGTGGAACCCTGGAATGAATCAAATCCCTGCCCAAGGCAGGAAGTAGAGAGGGCTCTCCAAGCCACAGGAAAGAGGAGTAACTGGCCCTGACAGTGACAGCGCCAGGAGGGCAGTGCTTTGCTGGAGGCATGAGCTGTGGATGCAGGATGCATGCACTGCTGGGAAGACGAGGAAGGGCACTGAAGATGTCAAGATGGGGCTTGGAGGCAGGGGTTAGCATGGTGCCCAGACACCTTGGGGCCACAAGAGACAGCAGCCTCTCCCTGCCAGAAGCCAGCCCTCCTTCAGTCTTCATTGAAACTTCCGGAGATGTGTCAGCTTCCTAAGACCTTTAAGCATTCTAGAGCCCTGGCAGGGCAGAGCCTGTGGCCAGCCCTCTACACGGGCCTTCTTTGCCCTTCTTGGTTGAATTTCTCCTGGATCAGTGGATGCTGTCAATGTGATGTCCCCTCTCCAACACATATCTGTGCGCACACACACACACACACACACACAGAGGGCCACTGCAGCAAGCCAGAGAGGCAGAGCCATTTCTACCAAGGTCACACAGGGAGGAGCCATGGAAACCCCTTAGAGCTGACATCTCCAAAATGGGTGGGGAGGAGGGGGACCAGGCCCCAGGGTCACTGCCTTTGCTCAGACCCCCCTAGTCTCCATGCTCTCTCCAAAAGGCACCTTCCTTTCCCCTGCCTTTCCCCAAATCAATCCTGACATCTCCTTAAATCGAAGTCAGCCACAATGAAAGGGTGGTGCGGAATTTTGTTTACCAATTCTGGCGTCTAATTAAAATTAGCTGATGGTTCTTCTACTTGGTTTTTGTTCTGACTATTTTTAAGTCAGAGCTGCTAGATCAGTACAGCCACTAGTAAGCTGTCAAATCAAATTTTCAAAAGCAAATTGCTTTTATAATTAATTTAATTATTATTACCGCTCCAGGGTCACTGCCTTTGCTCAGACCCCCCTAGTCTCCATGCTCTCTCCAAAAGGCACCTTCCTTTCCCCTGCCTTTCCCCAAATCAATCCTGACATCTCCTTAAATCGAAGTCAGCCACAATGAAAGGGTGGTGCGGAATTTTGTTTACCAATTCTGGCGTCTAATTAAAATTAGCTGATGGTTCTTCTACTTGGTTTTTGTTCTGACTATTTTTAAGTCAGAGCTGCTAGATCAGTACAGCCACTAGTAAGCTGTCAAATCAAATTTTCAAAAGCAAATTGCTTTTATAATTAATTTAATTATTATTACCGCTCCCAGTTTTGTGTTGCCTTAATGAACACAATCAGGTTTCACCCTCTGCTTCTCCCCCACACGCACTCAGCACCCCCTCAACTTTCCCAGACCCACCTCCCACCTCTCCAATCCAAGTTGGGCAAATGGAAAAGGAAAGAAGAAAAGCAGACACGTTCTGAGCCCCCTCCCCAACCCCCCAGTAGCCACCTCCTTGCTCACGCCCTCACCTTCAGAGTGAGTAATTAAAGTTCTGCTCCCTGTTATGGAATAAATGGTACACGTTTTAATTACCCCTGAGCCTACCCAGGCATCCCCACACCCCCGTCCAAGTCTGTGAGTCTATGTGGTTTTGAGGAGGACAGTTGAGAGACAGAAAGAGAGAGAGAGAGAGAGAAAGTGCTTCTGTGATGGTGACAGCGGTCTGTCACCCGGGGCCTGGCATTCACTGGGGAACTGTCAGTTACTAAGGAAACTAGGAGGGAGAGAGGAAGGGAGAGAGGCGGTTAGATCCAATTTTGGGTGACAAGTGTGAGGCATAAAGATTTTGGCCTCCTCTGTGCATCCCAGCCTAAGTGAAATCTCTGGGGGTGGGCAGGGGGTGGGCCAGGGAACAGGCAACACCAGGAGGCCACGCCCTTCTTAGGAACCTAAGGCAGGTCAAAGGGAGAGAGACGCTAAGGCAGCATCAGCACAGGACCAAGGCGGTGACCAGAGCAAGGGTGTGTGTGTGTGTGTGTGTGTGTGTGTGTGTGTGTGTGTGTGTGTTTGCATGCACACAGCTGCTCACACCCATGTTTGTGTGTGCCTGCCTCTGCATTCATCCTTTCTGTCTTTTGGGTATTTTCTATTTTTTTCCTTTTGTTTTCCTCCTTCTTCAGTTTGTAATGTATTTAATTTCCATCCTTCCCCCATTCTTTTTTTTTTTTTTTTTTTGGTTATTCTATTCTGTGTCTTCTTCCTTTCTCTTTCTGTCTCTTTTCTCTCTGTCTCTCTCTCTCTCCGCCTCCCTCTCTCTGTCTCCCATACACACACTCTTCTTCTGTCTTCCTCTCTTCCTCTGCATCCCTCTACTGTCTTTTTCTCTGTTCCCAGACCACTCCCCTCCCCAGCATGGCGCTCTCTGTTTTCCCTCTTCTCTGTCTCTCCCAGTCTCTAGTCCAGACCTGTCCTCGTGGATCTATAAGGGTGAGAGACCCTGGGGACCATCTGAGCCTTTGTACCGTAACCTGACTCCCCATCCAGGCCTGGCTTGATCCTCCTGACCCAAGAACACAGGGAAGCCTCGGAGGAAGGGTCTGAGTGAGTGCTGACACGGAGCCTCAAAATGAGCTCTCGAAATCGGATGCCATTGGAATGGGTGGGACAGAGCGCACTGCACAAAAAAGTCATCAGTATTTCTGGAACAAGAGCAGAGAGCAGATCTCTCAACCAACACAGAGTGGGGAGGACAGGGGGCAGGCTGGGAACCAGTGCACCAAGGAGGGCACACAGGCAGGTGAGGGAGACAGGGAGAAGGGCCCAGGGCTGACTTCTGGGGCTTTTGACTTTCACGAAGGGCACGAAGACATCACAGAAAGAAGCATGTGAGTCACCAGCTCTGACTCAGGCCCTGGCTGGCTAGTGACAGGACAGGGCATTCCAGATGTCACTCAGGAACCCCAAGAGGACTCCAGGCCTGGGGAGAGCTCCTGCTGCCTGAGACAAAGAAGTGCCCAGCAGAGGCAGGGACCTCCCACTTCCTTCCCCAGGACCTGAAGCCTTCACACTTGCTCCCAGGGAGCCCCGCAGGACGTGGCCAGCCTCATTTTCGCTTGCCACCATGTCTGTCTTTCACCCCTCACTCTCATCTCTTCTCCTTGGCACTCTACTGACCAGGGCCTGGGTCTTTTCCTGTTCTGCTCCTGGGGAAGACAGGGCCCTGGGCTCAAGTGTGGCCTGAGGCCTGGCTCCTGGGGCCCCTCGGGGACAACCCAGGGTGCTGGAGGGACAGTGCCGCAGCCGTGCTGGTCAGAGGGGTGGGCGAGAGGATGACGCTCAGGCTGCCCTGCCGCCAGTGGGCCTCCCAAGGGGCCCTGCCCACAGCAGGGATGGTCTAGGTGGTGGGTGTGGAGCCGACACCACAATCAAGCGTTCACCATGCCTAAAACCAGGGCCAGCTGGATGGGGGTCACCTTTCTGTGCAGAACCAGGGTCCTTGGGATGCCTCCAAAGATACCATCGGGTCCCTCTCGGTGTCCCCAGCCCTCCAGCCAACCGCGCACACACCAAACCCCGGGGAGGCAACTCAGCCCTCCCTCCTCCAGGGGGCGCACTCTGGCCCACACCGACAGCGGCCTGGAGGCCCTTCTAGGAGATCAAGGTGCCCTTGGAGACAGAATCCCAGCAGGAGCGCCACGCCGAGTGGAGAGACCTCCTCCCTGCTTCTGAAGCCGCAGGCCCTGGCCTCAATAATCCCCCAGCCGCGGGCCGATTTGGCATCCTCCGACCCCTGCGGCTACTGCCAGGTAAGTGCTCCTGCCGAGGCATCAGTGTAGAGCAAGCCTGCCACCTGGTGGTGAGGCCACCCAACTACAGGCTGGGGCTCTTGAGGGCCCTGCTGTCCCGCGCCGAGGGCCCCATACCCGGGTGCCCAGGGGCTCCCGCAGAGCAGACCCTGAAGGCGCGGAGCCCTGCCCAGGGCCCTTGTAGGCACTGCTGAGTTTGTGAGGGCAGGAAAGCAGAAGGTACGGGTGGATCGGGTTCAAGGGCGGAGGCAGAAGACCCCCGGGGAAGGCCTGATCCGAGGGAACTTGGGAAAGAAGGGATTCGGGCTCCCAAGGGGCTCACACGCCCCTTCCCCGGGCATCTATCAGGAAGCAGCAGCTTGGGGCCATGGAGAGGCCCAAAGCCTGGATTCCACTCCTGGCCCCACCACCGCCCACAGTGGGGCTGACTGTGGCTCCTTGCGTGCATACCGCTCCTACCGCAGGAGTAGGGCGGATTGACAGGAAGATGAGTCCCTGCTCCGGGAGCTCACCGGAGCTGGGATAAGCCGAAGTCGGCAAATGGATGGGACAGGCAAGTGTACTGGGGCAGGAAGGGCCTTTGGGATCTTCTCATTTAACAGAGGCTGCATCATGAGTTCCGTGGGACCCTTAGCACCTTCGTCTTCATGGGCCTCTTCCTCCACACACACAAATTCATATTAAAATCCTATTTTATGGCCAAGCAAGGTGGCTCAAGCCTGTAATCCCAGCACCCCAGCACTTTGGGAGGCAGAGGTGGGAGGACGGCATGAGCCTGGGAGGCAGAGGTTGCAGTGAGCCGAGATCACGCCACTGCGCTCCAGCCTGGAAAACAGAGCAGAACTATATAATGACTGCTTTGGTATCAAGATGAATGTATTAATATTATATATGAAAAATATTTTCCTCAACCTAAAAGCGTATTCTTTCTCTTCTGACTTTAAAAGAAATTAAAACATTTTTGCATGCCTGCTGTGCTCATGGATAAGTGGGCCCTGCCTGAATCCACCTCCTCCTGTAGCAGATGAGGAAACTGAAGCCCAGAGATAGGAAGAGGCTGTTCAATGTCACAGAGGGGCTGTGGCAGGGCTGGAGCCAGAACAAGTCTTCACGCTTCCAGGCTAGGGCTCTTTCCATTACCCATTTAACCTTTTTTAAGAGGTGGAAAAATCTCTGCCACCTGCTGCGCAGGCCCAGGAAGAGCCCCCTGATCTAGCCCACCTATGCCCTGGAAACCCTGGCTGGGATCTGCTATTCCGCCCTCCCTGGCGGCAGCCTTCCCTCCCCCAGTCCTGGCCCTGCAGCCAAGTCACCACCACCACCGAAGCTCTTTGGCCTGCTGTCTTATTAATTCCTAATTTCCAATTTGCAAGAAGAGAGAGCCTTAAACCTCCATCTCACCAGCCCAGCAATCACGCAGATGATCCAAGTATCTCTGGACAGCCTTTAATTTATTTCCCAGCGCACGCGGGCACTGCTGAGAGACTTGATGGCACCAGCTTAAACATAATAAATTACTCAAGTACCAGAGATTAGTTAATAAAGCTCCAGGCTCCCTCCCAGCCCCTGCTGACTTGGTCTGTGACACTAAAGATTCCTTTGACGATACCCAACTGGAGGGGTGGAGGGTTCTGAAGTGGGGGTCCCCAGGTCTGAGTCAGCTAGCCAGCCCTCCTCAGGACCCTTGATGCCAGGCAGAAGTTGTGCCGGGGCTGGAGAGGCAGGGACCCCAGAAAACCATAGGGTGGACCCCGGCATTTTCTACTCCACATCTCAACATATCAATGGAAGTCATAATCTAATGGCAAATCTGATCCTGGCATGAGAATAGCTTAGAAGACGAGGAGTCAGATGTGTGCCCAAGAATGAAGAAAGATGCTGGTTACTTTTGGAGCCAAGCAAAGGGAACGGAGATGCTTTTTCATGGAGACACAAAGGATCAGGACAGTCTTTAAGCGTCTGAAGGCTGATCCCTGCCCCTCACTCCTATGACCTTCCAGGTGCGTCTTCACAGGGCGTCATATCCACACACCATCCTCTCACCCCAGCGCCTTTGGCCCTGGCCTGACAACAGTCGCGCCTCACCCAGTCGCGCCTCACCCACACCTGCACAGTCCCCACCCTCCCCCATCAGAACCGTCTATAAAACTCACATCTAACCATATTGCTTCTCTGACTACAAATTCCTGATGTTCTGCTGTTGCCTGCCTAATAAAATGTGGTGCCAGAACCTGGACTTCATCGTCTTCCTCTAGTGGTAATGAAAATAGGGAACTGGAAAAGATATTTGAAGGAAAGGGTATAGCTTGCCTCCTGGGGAGCCTCAAAAGAGAAGATTCTCATCTGCTTGGATGGCTCAGCAGATTCCTGAGCGAGATGAAGAAATGGACAAGACAAACTCAGAATTCAGTCCTAGCCCGTGATACTGGAAAAACAGCCTTGGCAGGGGGGCAAAGAAAGGCATAGAGAAAGGATGTCTGGAAAATGGTAGGAGTTGAGCAGTTCCCTAAGCTCCCCCGGGAACCCCATCCTCCCTAAGAACCTCAGCTGCTGGCCTCACGCCAGTGCCCCAGGTCTAATGGTCTCAAGGAAGATAAACCCAATAGCTTTTGTCCTGACACCAAAGCCAGAGCTCCTGGCTCCCAGGCCCCTGACCACTCCTAGCCCCCACATACGCTGCTGAAACCAAAGTCAGACTCATGAGCAGGGAGCTGGACTTCTTCCCCAGCCCTGTGTGGCACTGCAGTGCTCCTGAGACTAAGGAAATTGTGATCCACAGTCACCTTTGTTCCCAGGCGCTAATATTATTCATTGTTATCGGCAATAAAGACCTCTTCAGTATCTCTAATTCTTTCCTTCCATAATGCTCAAAATACTGCCTACACATGCTCTTGTTTATGCAGAGAGGGCCTCCCTTCACACAATAGATGGTTGCTGAATATGGTGTAAATTGAATCACATTATAAACACACTAGGGGAATCCTAACATGAATCCTTTCATAAAGTGAATAATTACCCCCTAATTTATCATTAGTGTAAGCCCAGGTTTTTATATAACCAGTTTTCATGTGAGCGAAACCCACCTATGTGTGCGCGCACACACACACACACACACACACACACATTCCTGACGAGCGAAAGCTACAGTGTTCCATATAGTACCAGGCACAAATCAGCCTCAATAAAAGTTTCTGAGAGCGACACTGCTGAACCGAAGCACCAAGGATTGTATAAGAGTGTTGTTTCCATTTCAGAAAAAAGGAAACTGAGGCCCATAAAGGAGAAATGGTTTTGCTAGTGTCCTTCATCCCCATAGAGAAGATCATTTCAAGAATTTTATAAGAACTTTAGGCACTCCTCGGTCACAGGAGATGGCAGGGAAGTGGAAGAAATGGAGGGATGATTGGCTGGGGCATGGGAGTTGACCTGGGAGACTGTTGGATGTCACATCAGTTCCTTCAGTCTCAGGAGTGGGTCCAGAGTAAGTGTGTGTAGGGAGTAGATGGGATGCTATCATTTAAGCCTACCCTGACTTCTGCCGGATGGGGAAGTTTCAAGGTGGGGGCTTCTCTGAGCCCCTGTAGATAGGGTGCTGGGGTCCAGCAGCAGGCATTCGCCTCTGCCTCAGGGGATGCAGCCTCCCCCGATCTCCTTCTCCAGGCCTTCCCAACACTGCACTGTTTGGGCACCATCCTTCTTACCTGTTCCCTCCAGACACCTCTAGAAGCCTCTAGAAGTGGCTGGGAGCTGTCCCTATGTGAATAGCCCTCCCCAGACCTCACCCGAGACACCATACCTTGGGCAGGTCAGAGATCCAGGATCCCAAGTACACTACATAATTTTCTGCTCTCTAATCCCACTCCTCTGGGTCCTGGAAAGACCCCCAGCCTCCCTAAGCTGGGGGCCCTGGGATTCCCCAACCCCAGGAAAACCTGGGTTCCATGCCCTACTCTGCCACCGCCAACAGTCCATCCTATTTGCATGGGCTTTAAGATTGACAAGACACTATCCTGCATCACCTCATTTAAACCTCACCACAACACTGAGAGGAAGAAATGATTTAGCTCCATTTTGCCCATGAGGAAACTGATGCTCAGAGATGTCAAGACACTTCCCCCAAATCACCCCAGGTTTTTTTTTTTTTTGAGACGGAGTCTCGCTCTGTCGCCCAGGCTGGAGTGCAGTGGCGCAATCTCGGCTCACTGCAAGCTCCGCCTCCCGAATCACCCCAGGTTTTTTAAGGGGAAGCCAGTTGTCTTCTCTATCTCAGTAATAGATCTCTGTCACACCTGTCAGTGCTTCAGTGATGATTGCTAAGACCTTTGAACTAGAGGTAGTGATCTTAGGAGACAAGGCAGAGTTCTTAACTTTGGGATTATAATACCGTATGCCAGTCACCAGTTTGTAGGAATGCCTTGTTGCCATTAGCAATAAATTAGACATAGAAACTAGAGTGCATTCAAGATTATCCTTTTAAAAATATCACTTATATTACTTGTACTTCAGTATACCTTCAGCTGAGAAAGGCAAGGCTTTCTGGTGAGGAGTCAGGTCAGGTAAGCTCGAATTTGATATCCTACCATCCTGTGAAGCCAAGGCTCAGGATCCTGCAGCTAATCCAGGGAGAGTGCCTGGAGTAGGTGTGTTTAGAACCAGGTGTGGAAAAAGAAACAGAGCTGGTTGGTGGAAAGTGGGAAAGAGTCCTGGGTTTTCTCTATCAAGGGACTGCCCAATGCACCTGTTTTTCCCTCCATGTTCTAAGAAAGCAAGAAAAAAGACAAACAGTGACATGTGGGACAGAGAAAGGCCACCTTTGTTGCTAACAGAAGCTAAGTTGGAGGATATGGCTGAGTGAGAGAGCAAATGGGCCTCCTGGGCCCCACAGTCAGAGGCTTTACCCTCACTGTCACAGGCAGCATAGACGGGCAGCCTCTGCACTTGGTGCTGGTGATGGCAAGGGTCTGCCCAGCTACCACCAATGTCATGGACGGCTGAAAGGCAACCTGGACTCTCTGCAATCAGTCTCACCTTTACCAGAGGAAAGAAACCAGCAGGAGCCAAGCTGAACATGCTGAACGTGCCCTGTGTATTCTCTCCAAACCCCCAATCAGAAAAGGCTGCTCTTCTTCCCTGGAGCAGAGAGGGTAATGGAAAGAAAGAAGCCAAGAGATCCACCAAGTGAGCTCCCTCCACATAGAAGAAAACATCAGGAGTGGCTGAGAAAGAATTGTGTCCTCCAACAGAGGGAGCACTTCCTGTGCCCCCTCATCTCGAGTCCGGTTCACCCTCAGAGTTCTTTTTTTTTTTTTTTTTTTTGAGAGGGAGTCTCGCTCTGTCACCCAGGCTGGAGTGCAATGGCACGATCTCGGCTCACTGCAACCTCTGTCTCCCGGGTTCAAGCGACTCTCCTGCCTCAGCCTCCGGAGTAGCTGGAATTACAGGTGCCCGCCACCACACCCGGCTAATTTTGTATTTTTAGAAGACAGACGGGGTTTGTCCATGTTGGTCAGGCTGGTCTCAAACTCCAGACCTCAGGTAATCCACCCGCCTCGGCCTCCAAAAGTGCTGGGATTACAGGCGTGAGCCACTGTGCCCGGAGTTCTCAAAGAGTCAGAGGACAGGGCCACTGTTGCCCAGAGATGAGAATGAGCCTTCCTCTGTGCCTGCTCAGGCCACTGTCAACTCCCCATGCACTGTCCCTGGATTCGGAAGGTACAGGCACTGGGGAGATGGCTTTACTCATTTTCTGCAATGGGGATTCAGGAAACTTTCTTTTCTAACCAGTAAATTCAAGCTCATGACCTTCAAGGAGGTCAAAGAAGACCTAGAGAACCGAGTATGTGGGGTAGAAGGGTATTTTCTAAAGCACATTAGGCCCATGCTGATCTGTTGCACTCATCAATGCTTCAATGATGATTGCTAAGGACCTACGTAAACTAGTGGTAGCGATCATAAGACAGAGCAGAGTTCTTAACTTTGGGATTACAACACCACACGCCAGTCACCAGTTTGTGGCAAGTATCCTTGTTACCATTAGCAATAAACTAGACATAGAAACTGGAGTGCATTCAAGATTATCCTTTTTAAAATATCACTTATATTGCTTTTACTTCAGTGTACCCTCAGCTGCGAAAGAAGTGGTATGATGGTTGGTGCCACGGGGTTATGCACAACCCACAGGCAGTCTTATCTATGCTTATAATCTATGTAAACTTAAAAGCCATCTGTCCTGGAAGAAAAGTGAAGGACCACAGAAATAATGTATGCAAAATATCCTGGTAAACTAAAGAGTGATTTTTATGTGCCAGTTGTTATGTATTACTCTTATTATTATTATTACCATCCTGGGAAAGAAAGGACCTTTACTTTCAGTCTGGAACATGGATGAAGATGAAGCCCTCCCAGACCTCCCCCATCCACATCTGACTCAGATAATCCCTGAGTGTGTTCTACACAATGCAGTAGTCAGTGATTCTGGTCCCCTGGCTGTTGGCTGCTGTTTTATGTATAGCTGAGGCCTCCCTCTCCCACCCCGCCACCCCAAATGTTGGTAAGCTTGACCCAAGTTGCCAGTGCTCAGCCTGCAGGAGTCCAGAGTCTCCCCCAATTTGCACAAGTTTCTACCACTGGTTGCTGTATGTTCCTGTGGTCTTTGCTCCTGCACCCATCCGTGCTCTCTCCATGCTGCTTGGCACTGCCCAGGGCATGAAGCTTGGGCTCTCCTGGAGGTTCTGCAAAAGACACATGCACCCCAAGCATTTCCTGCATTTAGAAACATTCCTGGAAATGTGTGGCATCTGGGACAGAGGCCATGGCAGACACACAGTCTCTCATGACCTCACTTCCTCACTCTTGCCCTTTACTTCTCTGTCTTTCTTCTGAGAAACAAGCTCATTCTTCCCCCTTGTTCTTCAGAGAACAATTTCTCCAGTACTTGGGGCACTTGGAATCTCAGCTTCACTCCTTCCAAACACTAAGAGAATAAAAGTGACATAGCTAGGAAACAGCTATCAACTCGACCTGATTATAAGCACCCTGAGGTCAGGGACGGGGTCTTAAATACTACTGGAGCCCCACTGTAACTAGCCCAGAGCTCTGCTAAATAAATACCACAGTTACAGTCGGTTCTCATTACCTGTGGTAGTTATGTTCTATAAAGTCATGGCACACACTGAATTAGCAAATACTGAACGTTTATTCCTAGGGGAAATAAAGTGTTAGGTTCTGCAAGCCTCCGGTTACAAAATTTTCATCAACTGATCAATATATAACTTTTTAAAATGTGTGTTTCAGTTTAAAGACACCTTATTTAATATGCATTGTTGATCCATTAACATTGAACTCAAGGCCAACAGCACCATAACTCGTGCATGAACAAAACATCGAAAAATACCTATTTTCTCCACAAGGCAGGAACACTAGACAGCGCTTCACGGGCCCCCTTTTTTTTCTTTTTAGAGATGGGGTCTCTCTATGATGCCCAGGCTGGAGCACAGTGACTAGTCACAGGTGTGATTGTAGCACACCACAGCCTCAAACTCCTAGGCTCAAGAGATTCCTCCCACCTCAGTCTCCCAGGTTGGGCCCATTTTAAAGGTGAAGTCACCAACAAAAAGCACAAAAATGCAAAAAAAAAAAAATTGTTTCACTAAATAGACCACAAAAAGGACACTATTATAGCATAAGAGCTGAAACAAGAAAATAGGGTATTGCCTTATTCACCCTCAGCTGGGAATGTGTGCATCAGGCATGTCAAATTCTTCACCACTCTGTCCATGTCTGCAATTGACTGTGAAGTGCCAGGTGTACTGATTTTTATATTACAAATTTTAGCAAGTAGGCAAATTTGCAAATGTAGAAACCAGGAACGATGAAGATCGACCGTGCGTGAATACTATGGAGTACTATTCAACAATAAAAAGGAACAAACAACGGATATACACAAGAACTTGGATACATCTCAAAGGCACTGTGCCAAGAAGCCAGTTGCAAACGGTGACACACTGTATGAGTCCATTTATTCCTACATTCTTGAAAAGACAGAACTAGAGTGATGGAGAACAGATCAGTGGCAGTCAGGGGATGGAGGTGGAGGGAAGGTGGTGTTGTAATAAAGGGATAGGGCAAGAAAATTCAGGAGATAACAAAACTGTTCTGTCTCATTATTATAGTGGTAGTAACACAAATCTATGCACGTGTTAAAATTCATAAAACTGTACATCAAGAGAAAGCGATTAATTTTATTGTATGGTGATTTAATAAGTAAAATACCATAACAATGAGTAACCAGAGATGCAACAAATCTGGACTTCCCCACTGCACGGAATGGGCCTCCCAAGCAATCTTGGAGGGAGCACAGCTGCCACCTATGTGCTTGGGTTATGGCCTCATGCCATATGCAAGTGGCTCGAACAGCCTGCCAGTCTCCAAGAGGGCACCAGCATGGTCCTGGGGCTTCCCAGCCACTTTCCGTTTATTCACTCCTCTGTGAGAAGACTCCCTTCCTTCAGGGTCCCAGGGCATTGGTTTTATATCCACATGCAAAGATCCCCCCTTAGAAGTTAGTGTTGCCCCTAGCAACCAGCTCTTTCTCCAAACCGCTTTGAATACAGACACACTGCCTTAGGAAGACTGCTCCTCAGAACTGATTTCTAAAAGACCTGCTATTACTATGTGAACAAAACATTTTTAAACAGAAAATTTAACAAGATTTTAAAACAAAGGTTCAAAGTATTTTTATCATATTCTGACTATGTGTTTGCTGAGTGGCTTGAGGGGGACTCTCTGTACTTTGCAAAGGAAGACAGAAGGAATGATGTTGGCAGATCACGAAATGGTGCCTATTCTGAAAGACTTACGAGAGATAAAGTTGAAATAATGTGATGTCCCTATAGAACCCTCTAGTACAGGCATAGGCACATAGTAGGTGCTTAATAAGTGCCACAGGAAATCAAGACAAATCTCCAAATATAAAAGACTTATACACTGTCATTACTAAAATACATTTATTGATCACCATCTATGTGGCAGGCTCCCTCTGTACTGGGGTATGAGGAACACAGAAATGAATAAGACATGGCCCATATTTTCTGGTGACTTTGAGTCTAGTAGAAAGAAAGATATACATAAATAATAGAACAAAGCATAGACAGCATGCTGTGGGAAAATAAGTAAGGAGCAGTTTATTAATCAAGGTTCTTTGGTTGCAAGTGACAGAATCCCAACTCAAGTGAACATGACCAAAACAGCAAATACATTGGTTTACATAATTTGGAAGGACACAGGTGTATCCAGAGACTCAAAAGGTTGTTGGTGGGAAATTCTGCTCTTCTGCAGTCCTTCGTCTTTCTCTGCTTTCATGAAAGGTCTTAATTTTGGTCCCCAACCAGCACCAAGTACCTCTGGCTATATTTACTCCTTTTGGCAGCCCTAGGGCCCAGCTAACCAGCAACAGATGCTGTGATGGGGAGCAGATAATGGGTCTGACCCTTCAAGGAGCCCATCTAACTGCACAGGTGTTCAGATTACTGAACTCATTCAGGAAGAGCTAAGGGAAACAACTGCCCACTGGATTGCAGCCACTGATGCCTGGCAAGATGATGAACTCCAAGGCCCTACACCTGCCTTTCTTCCACGTAGCTCTGAGCACAAACAACTTGGACCCCAGGAGAAGTTCAACTCTGGACATCATCAAACCATGAAACCACCTAATGATAGAGCATTGAGGCCCAATGGGAGCAGAAATCTTCAGGATAGAATGTTTGAGACTGCTGAGATTGTGCTGGTATGGTAGAAAGAGCTTGGGCTTTGGAAAGGGATCTGGCTTGAATCCCAACTCTGATACTTACAAGCTACGAGTCTTTCTGAGCTGACAATTCCTCATTCGTAAAATGGGAATAATAATACCTGCCTCACAGGTGTTAGTGAGGCTAAAGGAGGTAAATTAAATTACAACAGTAAATTTCTGTTAATGAACTTTGTACCCCTTTTCAGCTCCACTGTCTTCTAATTCTCAAGCATCATTTTATTCATTCGTCCATCCTTCCACCCAACAACTCATCCAATCATCCATCCATCTAATTTTTATTAAGCACCTGCTCTCAGACAATATGCAATATATCAGAAATATAGATATTAATACGATAGACCTCCCTACCCTCCAGTTAATTACAGTTGTGTAAAAGTGAGAAGGTAAGCAATTATGAAACACAACATGTAGGGAAGTACATAGAAATATAAAAAATCCCTTAAATCTGTATAGTGCTTTTTATTCTTAAAGAACACTTTCACACCCAGTATCTCACTAAATTCTCATAACAACCTCATGGGAGATATTCTCACTCCCATCTCACTTATGAAGAAACTGAGACAATGTATCAGCAGCCATGGCTAAAATGTTCAGTGTCAGTGAGAGGCAGGAGCAAGTTCCACTTTCTCTGATGCTAAAGTCTTAGGGAGCATTAAGAATTTACTGGCTGGGTGTGGTGGCTCATGCCTGTAATAGCAGCACTTTGGGGGACCAAGGCAGGTGGATCACCTGAGGTCAGGAATTCTAGACCAGCCTGGCCAACATGGTGAAACCCTGTCTCTACTGAAAATTCAAAAAATTAGGCGGGCGTGGTGGCAGATGCCTGTAATCCCAGCTACTCAGTAGTCTGAGGCAGGAGAATTGCTTGAACCTGGGAGGTGGAGGTTGCAGTGAGCTGAGATCACACCACTGCACTTCAGCCTGGGCAACAGAGCAAGACTCCATCTCAGAAAAAAAAAAATTACTGAGAAGGAAAATATTTGTTTTGATATTATGTTCAAATAAACATAGTGACCAATAAACAAGCTGCAACCCAAACATCAGACAACTAAATGGAAGTAGGAAAGGAGCAAACCAGATAAGACAAAACCCTGCAAGCATGAACGTGGGTAAAAAAGCAGTTTGCCATCTGTATAGAATTGTCTAGATTAAAGCATGAGCGGTTGAATCATATCAAAATGCTCATAGTTTTCCTTTTCAGCCTTGATGGAGATTTTACAGTTTTTCATATTACCATAGAACACTTAGAATTCTGACATGGTACACAGTATACATGCTGAATCTCATTTCTATTATACTTCTCATATTTACATATTATCTTTTGCGGGGATAGTAGGGTAGTTTTGGCTCCCACTCCCTCAATCCCCAGACTACATATAGTCAAGGCAAATACTATAAGTGATTTGCCCAACGTGACACACCCAGTGGGCAGGAAAACTAGACATTAAAGCCAGGTCTTGAGATAACATGCTTTTGCCCATTAGTCACATGACGCTGCACTCTGTACCAGATGCCAGAGGCAGAGAAGGACTCAAGTTCCTCTGTGCCCCACCTGGGTATTCCCTACCTAGAGGAGTCTCCTGTCATGACCTGAAGTTTTTCCTCTTTCTTCTCTCCCTCCACCTGGGCTAAACTAACCAATCTTGGAGTGCATTTCTTCAGATCTCTTCACTTAGAGGAATGAGGTGAACATATGCCTCCCCATTGTGTTGGATCAGCAAAGGAGAGATCTGGAGTTGGGGGAAGGGTCCTTTAGGACTCCCAAGAGACTGCCTGCTCCACCTATAGGCACAGGGACCCTTGTTGGCTTTGCAAGGGAGGCCTGATACCACCTTGGCCTTCCCAGAATCAGAACTACCTTCTGCCATGGGATGAGGCTGCCATCACTGGG
Organism: Symphalangus syndactylus; assembly: GCF_028878055.3. Classification (NCBI taxonomy): domain Eukaryota; kingdom Metazoa; phylum Chordata; class Mammalia; order Primates; family Hylobatidae; genus Symphalangus; species Symphalangus syndactylus. The sequence goes on from NC_072425.2 coordinate 133,306,561, forward strand.
GCCAAGTCTGGGGCTTAGAGTATAAGAATAATGCCATACTTTGGAACCAAGTAGCTGGGTTTGAGTTTCATCTCTTCTCCCTCCTAGATGTATGATCTAGGCAAGTCCCTTTACTTTCCTGGCCCTCAGTTTTTTTGTCCACCAAATGGGTTGGTGATGATGCTAATATCTATGCTACAGGATTGTTGTGAGAAACAAACGAGTTCATTTAATTTATGCAAATACATTTTCTTAGGTGTGAGGGTAAGAAAATGCTGTTCTTGACAAGTGAGGGTTACGGAGAAGACTGTGAGTGTCCCCAGAGTTCCCACAGGAAACTTCCAGAAAGTCCCTGGCATAGAGAAAGCAGAAAACCTTTGGGCAAAGTCATAAAGAGTCTCACAACCAGGGATAGCATAAAATTCTGATTTGGGGGCTTGGGTTTTTTTAAATCCCAAAAAAACTGTAAAATAGTTGTAGAAGAGTAGATAAAATGGGGGAACAAATGGGACATTTTCCCAGCTGGGCAAGAGGATGCTGATTGAGTACAATCAATGCCACCAGCCCGCTAACGAGACCCAATCAGGCGGGGCGATTAGAGATATTCTTCAGGGAAAGAAGCCTGACAGCTGCAGGAAAGTTTCTGCTTTTCCAGAGTGTGAGTGGGAGAGACAGGCAGAGTGGTGTGGCAGAGAGGGGAGGGAGAGTTGGGGGAAATGGAATCAACAAAGCTGAGCACACACCCAGCCCTTCCTTGAAGAAGTCAAAGAGGAGAAAAGGAGGGTAAAGCCTCCAGAGAGATCCTGCTGCTGTCTCCATTTTCTTAGACATTGATTTTCATATTCATTCCCAGTGACTTCCATTCTCCTGCTGGGCTAGGGAGTCATGGGTCTGCCACAGTGGCCTTGAGATGGGCAGGGCTTGAGCCCCTAACAAGGATCCCAGCACACATCTACGAAGCTTGTTATGGGTTGCAAAGCTTTCTCCTGTGCAAGATCTGATTTTGGCCTTGCTAAAACTTTTGAGGGCAGATATTTTTAATTTGTTACCCATTTGGAGGGTGAATTTAGTATTGTTTATTTCAGTACATATTTATTGAGCATCAACTTTCCACACAGCATTGGTGTTAGAGTTTAATAAAAATACAACTCCTGCTCTCAGGGAGTTGGTAGCCTAGTAAGAGAGACATATATCATTTCAATGGCGTATGGTAGCTCTTCCTTTCAGTAGACTGGCAACTAATACATATAGGAGGAATTATTTCACTTAAAAAGTCACGATTTTGCAAATATCAAAATAATGATTTATTCAAGCAAGAATCATCAATTGATGCTGAAAACATTAGGTGCAAGTTGTATGAGGACTAGGATATTTAAAGCCTCAAAGTAGATCCCCATAGATGATTAATTAATTACAAAGGAGGAAATGATAATCTTACAGTTGAGAAACTTGGAGGATAATACTTAACCAGGGAATCAAAGTAAATAAGGCCAACAGCAGGACAAATTGATGCCATGTACCTCCTGATATGATGCACTGAGGATGACACAACATAATTTATATATTTCTTATGCCAAAAATGCTGAATCTGGAATTAACCATGGGGAAATCTTCATATATATCCAAATTGAGGGACATGCAACATAAAAACTTGCCAGAAATCTTCAAAACTGTCAATGTCACAAGACAAGAAAATGCTAAAGCATCGTTCCCAGTTAAAGAGACTGAAAAGGTATCACAACTGAAAGCACTATATGACACAGGATTGAGTCCTGCATCAAATAAAGAATTTCTCTAACAGACATGTCATTGGTAAATTTGGCAAAATTTAAATATGGACTAAATAAAAATAGAAGCCTATTTGGAGTAGATACATGGGTGGCAAAATTCAACTGCCTACTTGACATCTACATATTAATGTCTACAAAAAGATTTCTCATACTAACTCTTGATTCCTCCCATCCCCAAACCTGTAACTGTCATATTTCTCGTGTGGATCAATGTCACCACCATCTACCCAGTTGCTCAAGCCAAACGCTTGGAGGATATCCTTTGTTTTTTTCTTTCTGTTACCCCCCTAGCCTGTCTGCCAGCAATTCCTTATGACTATACCTTCAAAGCATATTTCACATTGATCCACTGCTTTTCATCTCTACTGCTACCACTCTGGTCCAAGCCATCATCATCTGATGGGAGGACTACAGCAATAATCTCTTCATTTGTCCCTATGAGTCATCATTAACACAGAGGCTAAAGAATCTTTTTTTTTACTTGTAAATCAATACATGTCAGTACTCTGCCTAAAACTTTGCAAAGTTCCCTTTGAGCTTAGAATAGAATTCTGAAAGCTTCTCTCTCTTCCCTCAAAGAAACCTTTATCTTCTGTAGCCTCAGGGATGGGAGTTCTAAAAATCCAAACCCAGAATGTTATCCTGCAAGTGACTGAATTACAATACAGATTGTGTTTCCAACCATGCATGGCATCTTCCAGTAAAGTTATGGCATGGATTGGGAAGAAGTAAGATCCTGAAAATTAGAATGGGGAGATATGGGCAGATCCCAGTGAATCTTAGGACCTTGTACCCCTAAACTCTGCTGAGTCTTTTTTGTAGAAGCAGCTTTTCTACCCCTGCCTGAGAAGTTTGCCCTCCTTTGCCTGAAGAAATGCTAATGATCTTTGCCAAAGTAGTTGCCTTACAAGGCATTGCTGATTCTTCTCAGGACCCACCCCTGGCAATCCTCTTTGCTTCTAGACCTGTAATAGACTCAACTCTCAACTGGCCTTAAAGGGTAAGGTACAAAGTATGAGCTACAAGAAGGTTCAATACACATCAAAACAGCTACATTATAGCTGGGTTTGGTGGCATATGCTTATAGTCTCAGCTACTCAGGAGGCTGAGGCAGAAGGATCCCTTGAGCCCAGGAGCTCAAGACCAGCCTGGGCAACATAGCAAGACTCTGTTTCTATAAAATGTTTAAAAATTAGTCAAGCATGGTGGCACATGCCTGTAGTACCAGCTACCCAAGAGGCTAAGGCAGGAGGATCACTTGAGCCCAGGAATTTGAGGTTGCAGTGAACTATGATTGCACCACTATACTCTAGCCTCAGTGACAAAGCAAGACCCTGTCTCAAAAAAAAAAAAAAAAAAAAGCAACTTTTTAAAAAAATTTACACAGATAGAAATCTGGAGAATATGTGTGGGAATGAATACTAAGAGTGTGGGATCAAGGTGAAAGGAACATAAAATTGGGTCAGGCTGAATTTATTGATATGGGCTGTTTAAAAAAAAGTTAGCCCAATTAAATTTTTAAAAATTTTAAAAAATTTAATTGAACAAAGAAAAATTCACAAATAGGTCAGCCTCCCAAACCAGAGCAGGCTCAGAGACTCCAGTGCAGCCATGTGGTGGAAGAAGATTTATGGACAGAAAAAGGAAAATGATGGACAGAAAATGGAAGTGAGATACCGAAAAAGCTGAATAAGTTACAGCTCAGTGTTTCCATTATTTGAACAGTTTCAACAGTTGACTACCTTTGATTGGCCAAAACTTGCAGTTCATGATGTACAGAGAAACCTTTAGGTTGAACTTAAAGTATGTACGGAGGAAACTTTAGGCAAAATTTGATTTAACAGGGCCCACCAAGCAGAGATTCTGGATGCAAGGTCAGCTTGAAGGGCTGAGAAGACCTTTAACAATTTCATTAGTTGGTTGGTTGGTTGGTTGGTTGGCTGAAACAAGGACCCAAATATGGCCTCCACTAGATGAAACTGAAATGCCCAAAACACTTTGGTACACTATAGAAGAAGGTATCCAAAGACTTAGGAAGACTGGAATACTAGAGTGAATTTATCATGTGAAACCTGTTCACCTACACCAGGGGTATATTCTTCCGTTTTCACACTGCTGATAAAGACATACCTGAGACAGGGCAATCTACAAAAGAAAGAGGTTTATTGGACTTACAGTTCCATGTGGCTGAGGAGGCCTCACAATCATGGCAGAAAGTCAAAGGCATGTCTCACATGGCAGTAGACAAGAAAAGAGAGCTTGTGCAGGGAAACTCCTGTTTTTAAAACCATCAGATCTTGTGAGACTTATTCCTTATAACGAGAACAGCGCCGGAAAGACCCACCTCCATGATTCAATTACCTCCCACCAGATTTCTCCCATGACACATGGGAACTGTGGGAGTTACAATTCAAGATGAGATTTGGGTGGGGGCACAGCCAAACCATATCAAGGAGGGATCCAGAGGAAACATTTTCCCCCATGACTGTGAGAAATAAAACTCATGAGGGGAGCCACAGCACCCTTAAAGAGTTCACTGATTGTTCTCTCCAGTAGATCAGAAATTAAAGTGGGAACTGCTACCGTTGAACGGGGATCCCTAAATTTAATGGCTAAATGGGATTCTGAGTGGCAGGGCCCAAACAGGGTGGCACTTGGTCTGTCCAAAGGCCAGGGGAGCATGGTTACTGTAATGGACAATAGAGTCATAACAGTTATCAGAATAGTCTGGCTCTCAGAGATCTAAGGCACTTGGTAGTTGATCATGGTGTCCCTAGGGAAAAAAACTGATGTGCAGTCCACTAATTATTACCTGACCTATATTAACAGAAGAATTCTAGGTCTAGTGAACAGAAGTCTAATTTGAATTACAAAAACAGATAGTCATGGCCCCTCAGTCAATTCTCAGATTTGACCCAGTTTATAGACTCAGAACTCACTGAATGAAAGGGAGCCCAGGTCGCCTTAAGGAAAGATGCTACTATGTTGGCAAAAATTTATACTTTTAATCTTCCCCACTCCCTCACCCCCAGCCCCCGACCTTCTCCAAAGGGATCTACGGTCATTTAACAAGGTAGCTGCATCAGGGAAAGAGATAGTCACAACTTTCAGGGATTACTAAACATCGGCTCTATGCTGACATTAATTCCTGAGGATCTAAAATGTCACTGTGGTCCACTAATCAGAGTAGGAGCTTATACAAGCCAGATAATCAATAGAATTATTAGCTCATCCCTGTCTTACAGGGAGCACAGTGGAGCTTTGAACCCATTCTGTAGTTATTTCCCCGGCTCTGGAATGCATAATTGGAACAGACATTCTCAGCAACTGGCAGGATGCCTGTATTGGGTGCCTGTCTTGTGGAGAGAGGGCTATTTTGGTGGGAAAGGTCAAGTGGGAGACACTAGAACTGCATCTACCTATAGAAACAGTAAACCAAAAGTCATACAACATTCCTTGAGGAAGTTCAGAGATTAATGCTGTAGGGAAGAGAAAGCAATACCTTTTCCTCACCTATCTCAAGGGTCACGGCTAACACTCCTCTAACAAAAGACAGATGAACAATGGAAAAGCATAGCAAATTTATTTAACCAAAGTTGTACATAACATGGGAGTCTTCAGAAATGAAGACACAAAGACCCAGGGAAAACTGCATATTTTTATGCTGTCTGATGAAAGAAGTAGATGGTTGTGGACATAATTGGACAAAAAAGGGGTATAACCTAATGGTAATAACTGGGAGAAACTTCATAAGGCCTGTTTGTTCATATTCTTCTTGGCCTCTGGGTATAGGGTAAGACCCCTCTAGAATAAGAGTCTTATGGCCTACTTTTAGGTGAGAAAATTCAGAGAATTTCTTTATGACCATGCTTCAGGGAAGTAAGGTGAAAGAAAGTCAGAGTAACCTTTTTGCTTCTGTAATTCTTTCATTGCCGAGGTGCCATATTTTGGAGTATCTTGTTCTAAGCCCCAACAATGCCACCATTAAAGACTTGAAAGATGCAGGAATAGTGATTCCCACCACATCCCCCATTCAATTTACCTAGGCAGAAGATAGATGGATTTTGGAGAATGACAAAGGATTGTCATAAACTTGGTTTACAGTGCCAGCTAGGTGGCAATATCTTGCAGGGCTAGGACAAGGTCCCCCAGAAGGCTGTATATGTTCTAACTCAGCATTTAATATATGGTGTTGTTTCTCCTATAGCCAGGATTCATGTATCTAGAAATCAGAGTGGAAATGGGAGTGGCTTCATTAACTATTACTGCTAGTGATTCACAGCAAAACATTTGCTTCCCATCCCTGAAACTTTAGGCTCTGCTGGTCTAGAGGTCTTACCTCCAAAGAGAACAATTCTTCCACCAACAGACAGAACAGTGATCCCACTGAACTAGATGACTGTCACCCAGCCACTTTGGGCTTCTCATGTCTCTGAATCAGTAGAAGGAAATTACTGTATGAGTTGGGGTGATTAATCTTGATTGCCAAGGGGAATGTGGATTGTTGCTACACAAGGAAGATAAGGAAAAGTATATCCAGAATACAAGAGATCCTTTAGGGCCTCTCTTAGTACTCCCATGTCCTGTGATTGAAGTCAGTGGAAAACTACAACTCAATTCAGACAGGACTGTTAACAGCAGAGACTCCTCAGGAATGAAGGTTTGAGTCACCTCAGCAGGCAAAGGTGCTTGTGGAGGACAAAAGGAATGTGGACTGGGTAGAAGAAGGTAGATTACGTACCAGCTATGACCATGCGACAGTTGAATAAACAAGGCTTGTCTTAGTTATGAGCATTTCTCCCTTATTTTTATGAATATATATAGACATATAGACACACCAAATATTTTTCACTTATTTCTTTATCATCTAACATAAGCTATATTACTAATAGTTAACTTTATATCTCAGTACTTAAGATACAAGACAAAAGCAGTGAACATCATCCAAGGGCTTTGTATTCTTTTCTAGGGAAAGTGTCGATGTGTTTTCAGTTGTACTCCGGACTGTTGTATCATGTTAGGCAGAAGTACAACCTTGTTATTATCTTTATTTGGAGATTAAGCATGGTTTAAGGAGATGTATATGAGTGCCGAGTTAACAAGGGGTGGTCTGTGATGGTCTTTTTGATGTGTCAACTTGGCTAGGCTAAAGTCCCCAGTTATTTGATCTAACACTAATCTACATGTTGGTGTAAAGGTATTTTGTAGACGTGCTTAAAGTTCATAATCGGGTGACTTGAAGCAGTGGCAATAGATAACCTAGACAGGTCTAATTTAATTGGTTGAAAGCCCATTAAAGCAGGGTTGAGGCTACACTGAGAGAAGAAAAAATTCTGTCTGTGGACAGCAGCTTCAGCCATGCCTTCCTGACAGCCTGTCCGGCAGATTTCAGACCTGCCTACTCAGTCCCCACCATCACACATGCTAACTCCCTGTGATAAATTTCTATACATCTCCCACTTGTTCAGCTTCCTTGATTGAATCCTAAGTGATACAATTGGGGGGTCATAGAATTTTACATAGTAAAGGACAGGTGGCAGCGCTTAACCATTAGAGGCAAAATGGGTGTAATTATCAAAACAGTTTGCAAGACCTGAGGCATTGTGGGAGGGGCTAGAGCTGCAGGTATCTGTAGTAAAGGTAACTGATCAGGGAGAAATAGAAAGCTACCTACAGTATCATGCTGATTCTATATAAAAAAACAACAACAACAACAACAAAAAAGCAAGAGCTTGGGAGAAGGCCAACATCAGTTGCCACAGTGGAAATTTACAGTCCCTCACCCAGTTTCAATATTTAGAGCAGGTCCAGAGCCCTTAGATGAAGTGGAGTCTGGGTCACCTTGTGGAAAGATTCTACAATGTCACTACAAATATAACAATTTTACTACCCCAACCCTTCTCCAAAGTGATGAGACAGGAGAATAGGGTCTAGAGGCAGGGAACCTAAGGCCAATTCATTCTTTCTATAGCTAAATCAAAAGGAAAACCCCAGCTTTCCGCACCTAAGTAACAAATGGCAAGACTGGGTCTCACAAAAAAAAAAAAAAAGGACTGGAGGCTACTCCCTTTGCAAATCCCCCACAACCAATCAGACTGAGTGTGGGCCAAGTCTTCATTTGCATAGAAGTGTAACTTTGTAACTTCAGTTTAGCCTCTGATTGGTTGCTTTCCACAACCAATCAGATGCTTTGCATAGGGTGTAACCTTTGTAACTTCACTTCAGCCTTTAACTGTGGGCCACTACTTCATTTATGTAGGGCATACACCAAGTAACCCATGGGAAACCTCTAAAGGGTATTTAAACCCCAGAAAATAGGGTCTCTAAATCTCTGCTTTTGTTGCTTCATTCTTTCCTTGCTTTGTTTGTACATTTTGTCCAATTCTTTGTTCAGGACGCCAAGAACCTGGAAACTGGACACCCTCCACTGGTAACAGTGACATGAGAATATTTGCCAGGATAACTGTGCCCTGAGAAAAAGAAAATACCTTGACTTTTCAAGAACCATTAGGTATAGGATTTGAGCTGACTCTGATACCAGGGAACTCAGAATGCGATCATGATCCTCTGGTTAGAGTAGAGGTTTATGAAACCCAGATGGTAAATGGAGCTTGGGCCAAGCCCATGCACAGTAAGTCCCTCTGAGTGTATCAAGTCATCTTGTGGTCATTTTTGGCATCTGGCAGAACCCATATGTTGATTCCCTGGCCTGTTAAGTAAGACTTTTAAGGTAGGCAAAAAGAATCATGTAGAAGCCCCTGACACTCCTTACCCTCACCTCTGGCCAAAATAGTATATCAGAAACAATGTTGCAACTGAGGGAATTGCGTAAGTGTCACCACCAACATCAAAAATTTATATGGTTTAGGAGTAATTCACATCATGCCTATTTTCAACTGATCTATCTTGGCCCTGAGAAAATCTGATTGATTATGACAGATAATGATATACTACCTAAACTTAACCAAATAGTAGTCCCAAATGTAGCTGATGTGTCAGGTGTTGTATCTATATATAGGGTTAGATCAACCCAGCTGGGAATATAGCTAATATCTGGCAAATGTCTTCTTGGTTCCCATCAGTAGAAAAGATTTTGAAAGTGTGCATTTACATGGTAAGGACAGCAGTATACAGGCACAATCTTTCCCAAAAGCTATGTTGTCAACTCTTTGCCATAGTGTCATCCATAAGGACCTTGTTCATCTTGACATTCTGCAGACCATCAAGGAGCCCACTATATTGGTGATTATGCTTGGTGCATTAAAGTAGAAAGTACCCTAAATGAGTATTTTTCAAACATTCTTAGAAAAGCTAAGTTTTATTCTTCAATTCATGATGGACTGACACTTTTATAAACTTTAACAAAAATGAATTACTAGACAAATGAAATAAAGACATACAAAATGATTTTAAATTACTAGATTCAACACATATAATGTTACATTTCAATAAATTATAATCAAGAAAAAATATAGAAAAAAGAATTTTAAAACTGTACACTTTGTTCACTGAAAGTATACACTAGATGATTAATTTAAAAATCACTATTACACTCACAAGGTTTTTTGGGTTTCTTTTTTGAGACAGGGTCTCACTCTGTTGCCTAGGCTGAATTACAGTGGCATGATCATGGCTCACTGCAGCTTCAGCTTCCTGGACCCAAGCAATCCTCCCAGTTCAGGCTCCTACATAGCTAAGACTACAGGCACGCACACTATGCCAGCTAATTTTTTATTTTTTGTAGAGATAAAGTCTCACTATGTTGTCAACATTGGTCTTGAACTCCTGTGCTCAAGAAATCCTCTAGTCTGTGCCTTCCAAACTGTTGGGATTACAGGCGTGAGCCACCATGCTTGGCTCAAACTTTTTTTTGTCATTCTTTATTTACAAATAAACAAAAAGTTATGAGCAAAATATTGATTTTCCCCATATTAAATACCTTTAAGCATGCTTGCTTCTTGCTTATAAAATTATCTAAACTAGATTAAATTCATGATAATCTTACTCACAAGGAATAATGTATATCTAAATCATTTCTATGATTTATTTCAATGACATAACCCTCATAGTAGAGAAACTAATCTTAAAGAGGCATGTAGCCAGGAATGGAAGAAACAATTTTAAAATCATTTTGAGCAATCTCAGGGTATTCATTTTCAACTTTTATCCAAAAGGAAACAAGTGATGCTTTCTTTTTTTTTTTTTTTCATCTTTTATTTTAGATATGGGGGTACATATGCAGGCTTGTTACATGGGTATATTCCACTCAGGTAGCAAGCATAGTACCCAACAAGTAGTTTCTTTGACCCATGACCCCCTCTCTCCCCTCCACACTCCAGTAGTCCACAGTGTCTGCTGTTCCCATGCTTATGTCCATGAGTGTTCAATGTTTACCTCCCACTTATAAGTGAGAACGTGCCATATTTGTTTTTCTGTTCCTGCATTAATTCAGTTAGGATTATAGCCTCCAGCTTAATCCATGTTGCTGCAGAGGACATGATTTCATTCTTTTTTGTGGCCGCATAGTAGTCCATGGTGTATATGCACCACATTTTCTTTATCCAATCCACCATTGATGGGCACCTAGGTTGATTCCATGTCTTTGCTATTGTAAGTAGTATGGCAATGAGCATATGAGTGATGCTATATTTTCAAAATCATTCTTCAGTTCTTCATTATTCATCCCCAATACTTTATCTTATAAAATTATACTTAAACATAGATTATATTCTAATAAAAGAAGTTGATTCATGGTTTTACTTACAGAGATTACAGTTGACAAACTATCCTTAAAATATCACATATAATGTGACTAATACACAGCTTATACTACACAGAACTCCTTGTGTGAATTCAATAACAGCCAAAATGCATCTAACCTGGCTAAGTAAGACAAATCTACTTATCACGAACTTAAATGTCACCACAATGTCAAGTTGCTATAAAATTTTCTAAAAGCTTACCTTTCAATTTCTGCATTCATCTCACTGCAGAATGGGGACAGATAGTTCATAAGTCAGCTTCACTCACAAACCATACTTAGAATATTACTGCTCTAGATAACCTACTAAGGAAAATCAGTGCAACAAATAAGAGAAAAATTCCATGAAGATTGAGAATTCTGTCAGATAGGTGAAGCTTTCAGTACTCTAGTGATCTGGGACAGGCTGAAACATTGTCTCTAAGATAAATGACAAGTTCTTAGATCTAACATCTCCTACCACTAAGAAAAAGGCATGCATTTGGGATATAAACTGTACTTGGGAATACTGCTTTGACCTATTATCAGGTGCTTTGGAAGGCTTTCAACAAGAATAGGCTTTGCAGCATATCTAGGCTAAGGGTACAAGCTGTCATTCCACTCAGGCCATGTAAATCAGAGGCAGAGAAACTTATCCATAGTATACAAGGTTATTTTGTGGAGTCTTTTGTAAGCACCAACTGGAGAGACCCCTGATATGCTACTGGGCCCTAGAGACATGTGTGAAATCAAGAAACTACATAACCAGAGGTGTCCATTAGGATCTGGGCATTATCAGATCTACCAAGCTATAAGGTTGAGTGGGCACAACAGAAATTCATCATATAATGGACATAGCACATTTTGGATTGAGCCAGAGCAGGTCCAGAAGACACAAGTGAATTACTAGAGGAAAAAACAAAACAAAACAAGAAAAACAAAAACAAAAACAGTTATTTTTTCTCTGCTCACAACACTTATGTCACCAAATGTGTGGGTTTTTTTTTTTTTTTTTTTCACACCGAAAAACAATTCTTCAATTCTCTGGACACTAACTGCATGTCCTAGAATTCAATTCAGTTCTGATGCTATCTACTTAGAATTGACATCAGACCCCACAGGTTGAGGGCTCAGTTCCACAAGACTGTCCACACTTCAGAATGCCAATCACTAGTCCTGGACCTTCAGTACTTCTGACCCACTTGGCTACAAATCAGGGGTTCCCACAACCTGCTCCTAAGGTTCAATAATTTGCTATAATGCCTCACAGAACTCAGGGAAACACCTTACTCACTGTGGTTTATTCTAAAGAATACTATAAAGGGTACAGATGAAGAATTACATAGGACAGGGTTAGTGGGAAGGGGTACAGAGCTTTCATGTCCTCTCCCGATGCACTTGGAAACTCTCTAAGCCCTGTTGTTTAGGGTTTTTATGGAGGTTCCATTATGCAGACATGGATGATTAAATAATTGGCCTTTGGTGATTGAACTCAATATCCAGCCTCTCTCCCCTCCCTAGAGGTTTGGGGATGGGGCTGAAAGTTCCAACCCTTTAATCACACGGTTGATTCCTCTAGCAACCAGTCCCCACCCTGAAGCTATCTAGTGGCTCTTAGCCACCATCATTTCATTAACATATACAAAGACAGTCTTATCAGTTCTGAGATTCCAAGGGTCTTAGAAGCTCTGTGCCAGGAAGCTCTGTGACAGGTCTTTGAGGACAGAGACCAAATATATATTTCTAATTATGTCACGGTATGTTCATAGGTGGGCTAGACTTCCGTGTTTCCTACCTATATTCAAAGATGCCTCTCCCCTAATTCATATTTAATACCTCAAATGACCAACTAAGGAAAAAGAAAGACCTCAGTCCGGTTTGTAAAAAGTACAATAAGTTAATATTAGCCAAAAATTGTAATTGTATTAAGGTCCTACTCAAGAGTGACTAAAGAAAATTTTCCCAGTGGTAAATATTCCCAGTGGGCAGACAGGGAACATTATGTTTTGTCATTCACCACAGGTGAAGGAAAAGAAACCTGAGCTATGTATATACATGGACTCCTGAGTGGCAAGTGGCTTGGCTGGAAGGAACCTGGAAGGAACACAATTGGAAGGTTAGGAGCAAGGAGGTCTGGTGAAGAGATAAGCAAATAGGCCTATAGGAGTAGGCATAAAGCACGAAGACCTTTGTACCTCCTGATACACACCAGAGATCATCTACTACTGAAGAAGTGCTCAATAACCACAGATTTGTCCTATGGAATCAGCCAGCCCATCTCCTCAGGCAACCAGTGTGGATGCAATGATCCCATAAACAGAGTAGCAGCAATGATCAAAGGGATGGAAGCTACACATGGACCCCAAAGCCTGGGTTCTCTCTCATCGTGATTGATTGAGCTATTTCCACTGATGACTGCCTGACATGCAACATTAGAGACCTGCCCTGAACTTTGATATGGCACAACTTTTCCAGAAACCAGCCAGCCACTTGGAGATGCTCTGTTACATCAGACCCTTACACCAATTTTTCCTTACCGAATTGTCATTCTGGATGATTTTGCCTTCCTTGCCTATAATATCTACAATACCTCCACTGATGCTACCACCCAAGGGCTTACCAGATGTCTGACCTATAAACATGATATCACATACAATGTTGCTTTGGATCAAAGCTCACATTTTACAACCGAAAAAAAGGTGAACTGATAGGCTCACGACCAAGACCATGACCATGGGATACACTGACCTAACATGGTACTCTATCACCCCAAAATAGCCAGTCCAGTTGAAGAGTGGACTGACCTGCTAAAGCTCCAACTAAGATGCCAGAAAAGGTCATTACTCTATGGAATGACATTCTCCAAGGTGGATTAGATGTGCTGAAATAATAGCTGATGTATGGTGCTCTAGCCCCAATAGCTAGAATTTACAGAAATGGGAATCCAGGGGTAGAAGTAGGAATGGTCACTCTTACTATCACTTCCTGTAACCCACATAAGGAATTTGTCCTTCTTAACTCCATGACACTACACTAAACCAGGTTAGAGGCCCGGGTTCCCAGGGGCAGAATGCATGTGTCAGGGAGCACAGTAAAGATTTTGCTGAACTGAAAGCTGTGACTGTCATCTAACTACTTTGGGATACTCATAACAATGGACCAATAGGCCACAAAAATATGGCCATATATATAATGGCCAAGGAAAACTACCAATCAATCTTGGAAACACACCCTGATTTCGATGAGGAGTTGGGGTTATTGATACACAATAAGAATAGGGAGAAATATGTCTGGTATCTAGGGGTTTGCAGGTATGTCACTTGGTGCTTTCATGCCCAGAGGTAACACTAAATATGCATTATAGCAACCACAACCCAAAAAAGGCTACTAAAGTCTTAGACTCCTCAGGGATGAAAGGCAGGGTGGCCCTACCAAGATGAGTCAGAATGCTCACTGAGGGCAAATAAATCTAGAGGAAGATGAGGATTATCAATGACAACTTTGGGACCAGCTGAAGTAACAGACATAGCAGTTTGCTTTACAAACCTCTCATTTTGAGTCTTTTCAGAGATTGTGACTAGCCTCTTCCTTGAAGAGAATTCTGTGCATTGTGGGACTTGTAGCTTCTATAAGGGAAAAAAGAAGGCATCTTCTTTCATAAAAATAAGAGAGTGTTCAACATAAGCAAAAGCGTGGAGGCAAAAAACATCAAGCAGTAGCACATTGCTGGACAAACTGTATTTAGGGATGATGGGATGAATGTGAAGTCTTGTCTAAGGGCACGTGGAGAAAGAACATAAGAGACCTCAAACTTAGGGCTTCTTATCCTAAATACCAAACTCTTTCCCCTGCATCTTGGTATTTACTGTGTAAGAGCCACATAGCAAGCCTCTGTTGATGTAAAGATGTATATACTGCGCCATCCTCGAGGATTAATTTAAACTTGTCCTTAAGCATGTATTTGCAAGTAAAGAAGAATAACACAAGGCAGCCAGAGCTAAGTGCCAAGAAAATTAATTATACAGTCAGACAGTGCTAGTAGAGCTCCTGAAGAAGAAATAGTTCCCCAAGGAGGGCCAGATGGGTAGGTGCCACCTGCTGAGCTTGAGCCTGTGCTTGGCTTTACCAACTACCACTGTCTTAGAAGCATTTAGAAGCAAAGGTTGAGGGAGAGCTGTTCTTGTAGATGCAGTGACCTTTCATTTGGGCATAACTCTTGTGCCAGCTATGAAGCTAGGAGGATATTTGTGTGCCATATAAATGCTCACCAAAGGGCATCCAGTGCAGATGAGGCTCTTAAGCAGGGAGAACATGTAACATATTCTTTGGATGTCAGTCAGACTCTTTCCCTAGGCACTCCAGTACTTGATCGGGGGGCCTAGGTACAAAGTGCCATGATGGCATAGATAGAGGCTATTCATGGGATCAATAACATGAACATTCTCTCTCCAAGGCTAACTTGCCTATCCCTATTGCCAAATGCCTAACCTCCCAAAAGCAGAGATCAGCACCTAGCCTCCTATATTGCACCATTTACCAGAGGGATCAGCCAGCCACCTGGTAGCAGGTTGACTGCATTGGACTCCCTCCATCATGAAGTGGGCAGAGAGTTAGACATGGGATAGACATGTACTCTGGGTTACAGATTTGCCGTCATTGCTTGTAATGCCTCTGCTAGCACCACTATCCGTGGGATTACAAAATGCTTTATTCACCATCAAGTTATTCCTCACAACATTGATTCTAATCAAGGAATTCATTTCTCAGCAAAAGAAGTGTGGCAACGGGCTCAGGTCCATGGAATTCACTCTTATTATATACCTCATCACCCAGAAACAACTGGCTGGAAATAATGGTGAAATAAGCTACTTAACTCTCAGCTGTGGTTCTTCCAATTAGGAGATAGCCCTCTGAAATAATGGTGTTCTGCCATACAGCGTATACACTTTGAATCAGGGACCAATATATGGTGCTATTTTTTTCGTAGCTAGAATACATAGATCTTAGAATCAAAGGGTAGAGTGGAAGTGCCTCCTCTCACCATTACACTTAATAACTCACAGAATGTTTGCTTCCTGTCACTGCAACTTTGAGCTCTGCTAGTTAGGAGATCTTGGATCCTGAGGAGAAAAGCTCCCACTAGGAGAAGTAACCATGATTCCATTGAATTGGAAGTTGAGACTCCTCTCTGGCCATTTTGGGTTCCTGTGCCACTGAATCAACAGACAAGAAAAGGGGATTACTCTACGAGTTGGGGTAATTGATTGAAGAGCTGGTTGCAGGAATGACTATACCTAGAGCTCAGGGAATTCTCCAGGGCATCCCACACTACTTCCATGCTAATGGAAGTTAAAAGTTAATAGAAATCATAGCAAACAAAAATACACAGGATCTCTAAGGATTCAGACTCTTTAGGAATAAAGGTTTGAGTCATCCCAACAAGTAAGAAATACTAAAATACAGACCAACTGATGTCCTGGCTGAGGATGATGAAAACACAAAACAGGTAGTGGAAAAAGGAAGATTGCACATGCATAGACAGGCAGACACACACACACACACTTTATGACCAGCTATATCAAAAAAGACTGTAGCCATTATACATATTTTCTTCTTTCTGTGTGTATGTATTATTTTATTTTCTGTCTTTCTTCTCTTATTATGTCATACCATACACATTGTTAGAGATTAACTTTGCAATTTACTCTTGAAGGAAAAAATATTCAGGTGATGGAACTGTGACCACCTTTGAGGACAGAATTAACATAACCTAGTAGTAGATAGTGTGACTGTCTCCCAGAAATGAATCCAATGACTGTTGAACCATTGCAACTCCTCATTTTGAAGGAAAGAATGAGAATGTCTTTCTTTGTACAGTGGAAGGTTGCATCTTGTCAGATAAAAGAACAGATGGTTTTAATGGTTGTAAGAAGTTCAAAAAAAGTACTATATAAATACTGAGTATCCAAAGGGGTAACCTGTCACACAATTGTCTTTTCAATTTGAACTCATCCTCCTAAATTCTGCTTTGTGATGCTGGGGCTTCTACTTGGCTACTGACCCGTATCAATTGAGGCTCTGTCAATCAAGGCTGCTGGAGGAAGACTGAAGAGCTGGAAGACGAGTAGGGAATTTGGTCCTTCCTCTTGGAGCCTTGTTTCTGTCAGACTTATTTGCTCGGTGATGGCAATTTGTTTCATAGCAGCAGTTGAATACAGTTTGAAGTTTTTCCAACACGGACTCTACATGGACTCTCTGTGCCTCCTCAGAGCCATCAGTTGTAGACCACTTCCTTAGAAGGTTTGAGTCTCAGCTCTATGGGGCCCCTTCTGCAAGCTCAGAGACATTAGCTCCAACCAAGCAGTTCCCCCTTCTCAAAGGTTGAACTCTCAGCTCTGTGTGGCCCCCAGTTCTAGGGACGGTAGCTGCTTCCTGAAGTTGCTAAGTCCCTGATACCCTTGTGTTATCTTTTGCCTTTTCAGTTAGTAAGCAATTATTCTTGGCTATTTAAAAGTCTTTTGTGTGAATTCCCTATGTTTAAAATGCTCATGATACCTGGCATAGTTTCTGTCTCCTGATTAGACCCTGGATAATATGTCTCTTAAAAGGGAACTGTATGATGAGGCAGTGAGACAAAAGTGGAAGCCTTACCTTTGAATCTGGCCTTCACACTTCCTTCTCCACAAAATCTTATCCAACTCTGAGTACAGCACTCCCCATCTTATATGTTATGCTCTAGCAACATTGGAACAGCCTGCAGCTCCGCATACACCATGTGGTGTCTGCATCTATGTGACCTACCTCTTCTAGGAATCATGACAGGACCATCTCTTTAGATCAACGTTGAGTAATAAGGGATGGAGCTGGAGACATAAGTTGGGCCAGGGCGTGAATGGATCACCAAGAGTTTGACTTTCTGCTGCTGAGAGGATAGACTTCCAGAAAGAGTTTAAGCTGGAGACTCATATGAAAACAGCAGTACTTCAGGAGCTACAACTGGAAGCCATATTGGAACGTTCTTCCAGCCCAAAATATCCCCTCCCCATTCTAACATTCCTGTTAAGGAAAATATGTCCCCAAAGCTATGCAACTCTTTCTTCCTCTCCTTACACTGTCAGTGCTACTCTCAGGGCAAAGCTTGTACCTTTTTGCCGCCAGAAGAGACACCCTCCATCCCCATCATCATGATCACCACTACCACCGTTGCATTTTGTAAGTTACCAGTAGTGGATGGAAGAAACCTGGCCAAGGAGGTGGAAGAATGAGAAAGGGAAGAGTAGAGGCTGATGTGAGAGGAGGCTATAAGAGAGAGACTGGTAGGAAAGAAAGAAGTTTAGAAGAGGAGAAATGGGAGATGGGCCTTAGTGAGAATAGTGTGCTCTCATTAATAAGTGAATGCATCCATTCAATAACTACAGAGCAAAATGGACAGAGGGCAAACACTGTTCAGACCCTTCTCTTTTTAGCAGAAGGATATGTTCTCTTCTTTGAGAGCAACTTGACTGGCAACTTGATACTGCAAATCTAATGGGAATGAGAATGTCTCATAGAACAATCTTTCCATTAATCTACACCACTTCATTACTTAACAGGGAATGGTGAAACTTAAGAAAAGCTAATTATGGAACAGAAGGGAGAGTTTACTTCCTGATCCCTATGTCCCAAACTCTTCATTCATTAAACAAGTATTTCAATGAGTCTGTCTGTGCTAGATGTTGGGCTCATAGTATTAAAAGAGATAGGCAGTATGCTTGCCCTCATGAGGTTTATAGTCAGAAATTAAGGTGTGGACATAGGCTAGGCACAGTGGCTCATGCCTGTAATCCCAGCAATTTGGGAGGCTGAGGCATGCAGATCACTTGAGGTTGGGAGTTCAAGAGCAGCCTGGCAAACATGGTGAAACCTTGTGTCTAGTAAAAATACAAAAATTAGCTGGGTGCAGTTGCACACACCTGTAATCCCAGGTACTTGGGAGGCTGAGGCACGAGAATCACTTGAACCCAGGAGGCAGAAGTTGCAGTGAGCCAAGATCACATCATTGAACTCCAGCCTGGGCAACAAAGCAAGTCTCCATCTCAAAAAAGAAAAGAAAAGAAAAAAAAAGATGTGGACATAGAAGAAAGTGTTAAGCGTCCTAAGAGATAAAGCACTAGAGGAATATTAAAAAAAAATGAGAAATTCCAATTAGTAATAGATGGGGGAGAGAACCAAAAAAAGCTTCATGAAAGCATGGCATTTGATCTGGGTTTGGAAATGCAGGTAGAGTTTGAACAAGTCAGAGAGGAAGAGGAAGGGCTATAGGCATAGGAAGGGAAGCACAGACTAAGCAAAGGGATGGGAAATCCTGGGGCATGGATGGAGAATAGCAAGTAGGATTACCTGGACAGAGCCTAATGTGACCAAGAGGGTCTTCTTCTCTCTCTCCACCCCTCACAATAATTTCCCCAGCCTCATCCTCTAGAGCCAACCCACTCTAGCTTTCCCATCTCTTGCTACTTACACCTCTCCGTCTGTGCCCCCAGGGAGCCCTCAGTCAGAACAGAGGGATTTACGAGCTGCAACTCTCCCTTACTGAGATCAATGGCCTAAGATCGATAGCTATAATGCAGAAAATTAATCCATATTCATTAGAAGTGAATTGAGCAAATGATATTATTAATATAAAAATTCCTTTGGAAGTATATGGAAAAGAATTAAAGAGAAAATTGTTCTAATGTCACTACTGTCTGCCAAGCCACAGATTTAAGAAATTCAGGCAAGGAGAACTGTTTATTTTCAAAGAAAGCTTGAAAAGTTCTTTAGGGGTATAGCTACATTTGCCACTCAGATGCAGCAGGTGTGGAGATGGAACAGATGCTTTCCTCCCTACAGATTTGGAGGTCTAGGAAATAGAATTGACTAACCCACTTATGAGTCACCTCCAGTCCTAGAATCCTAGGACTGCCATGCTTCTCCCTAACATCACAAGGAGTCACAGATGTGTTTGAGGGATATCAACCACAATCACTAACTCAGAAAACAGCCTGGACTCCTGAAGACCAGTCTGTCTCCTGAACCCCAGATCCCAAACCATCATGCACCCACAAACCAAGAAGAGATGTCACAGGAACCAATGTTAGAAAAAAAATCAAAGAGGTCGGGTGCGGTGGCTCACTCCTGCAATCCCCGCATTTTGAGAGGCCGAGACAGGTGGATCACCTGAGGTCAGGAATTCTAGACCAGCCTGGCCAACAAGGTGAAACCTCGTCTCTATTAAAAATACAAAAAATTAGCTGGGCTTGGTGGTGCATGCCTGTAATCCCAGCTACTCGGGAGGCTGAGGCAGGAGAGTCACTTGAACCTGGGAGGTGGAGGTTGCAGTCAGTCAAGATCCCATCACTGCACTCCAGCCTGGGCAACAGAGACTCTGTCTCAAAAAAAGAAAAGAAAAAACTCAAAGAGAAGGCACAAGCATGGCCAGGTGAAAGTTCACGGGAATGCAAGCAGAGGGCCTGATTCCAATTTTTACTTCTTCTGTTACTAGCTGTGGGAAACTGATATAATTCCTTTGAGGCTTGTTTTCTTTATCTGTAAATAAAGATAATAATATAATAATTCCTATCTTAACAGGGTTATTATGAAGATTAACTAACAGAAGGCACTATGAAAGTGATTTGCAAACTGCAAAATGCTATTCAACATCATTATATTGCCCTAAAATCTCAAAAATGTTATTCTGAAGGAGGTATATTATTAACGGGATCTATTGGTGGGTTCCATGAGGTCCATAAATGCCCTGAAGCTATATGCCAAATTGTACATATATGTATATATGTGCACTGTGAAGAAGAGGGTCCATAGCTTTTAACAAATTCTCTAGGAGGTTTGTGACCCACTAGAGATTGAGAATTGAGAAGCCCTGACATAAAGATACTGAGTGGCAACTCCCCATCCATGTGCAGATTGAACTAGAGTCTTTCATTTATTAAAGCAACAGGCTTTATTTAAGCAGGAGTCACTGCAAGACGAAGCATCAAAGCCATTGAGGAAAGCTGTAAAATCTTGGTGGTTAGAGACAGGAATGGTCTGGGTGCTGATTTGCCCTAAAGCACGTGGAATGGTTTTAATGGCTTCTTGGCCAGTCCTTCAACCCTACACCCAGGGCCTCCATGCCGCCCAAATCCAGGGAGCCCTGTTCAGCCCTATGTGATTACAGCCTTTTGGAGCCCAGCTGCAGGACTTGCTCTCCTCATATTACATGTGGTGCTCCCTGGAGATGGGTGATTCTCAATCCTCACAGCTAAAGGAGTCAGAGATTCTCTGAGAGCCTCTTGCTTTCTCCAAAACTCTAGTTGCTTCCTTCTTCTGGGCATGAGAGGAGATTTCCGCCCAGAGGGTGAGGGGAGGGTGCATCCAGATTGCTTTTTACTTGATATTTTACTTTATATTATCTCATATATGCAATCCACACTCAGCTACAGGGTGGTACTATACTCTTTTCTTCTAACTGAGGGCTGACTGGAGTCTCCCTGGGGTCTCTGGAATCCTCCAAGGGAAAAAAACTGATCAGCAACCCAACTCAGTAAAGTTATGGCTGGCCAATTGTTAAGTTTTTCTGTTTTTATTACTCACATCACTTTATTCTCCACTGATACCACATGCAAATTCTATCCAATTGGAAGGCCTCTCTCCAAGGCCTTTTCCAGTGCCTATAAGCTGAGGGCTGCTATCATCTGAACGTCCCCCGAAATTTATGTGTTGAAACTTACTCACCAATGTGACAGTATCAAGAGGTGGGGCCTTTAGGAGGCAATTAAGTCATGAGGGCAGAGCACTCAAGGATGGTATGAAAGCCCTTACTTATAAAAGGGCTGGAGGGGGTGGGTTCACCCCTTTTCCATCCCTTTAGTCATGTGAGGACACAGTGTTTGTCCCCTCTGGAGGATGCAGCCACAAGCCATCATCTTGGAAGCAGAGAGATGGGGCCCTCACTACACACCAAACCTACCAGTGCTTTGATCTTGAATTTTCCAGCCTCTGGCACTGTGAGAAATAAATTTCTATTATGTATAAATTACCCAGTCAGTGGTATTTTGTTACAGCAGCACAAACTAAGACAGGGGCTTAGAGAATGGCCCCATATTGGAAGGAAATGAGGAGGTCCTCTTGTCCTTGCCCCTGTGAATCTCATGTATCTCTTTCCCTGAAAGGCTCCCAGGGTGGGCATTTCACAAACTCCCCTCATCAACAGACCAAGAGCCTCCTCCCAGGGTTAACCGGAATCCCATTAATAGTGCTGTGTGAAGCAGGGCAAATGACTCCTCTCTGGGCTCAGTCCCTTGTAGCCCTTTCAGCCTTTCTCAGGGCCCCATTAACTACTTGGGTCTGTTTTCTTCCTCTGGAATGTATGTATCTTTTCCTGGGAAACTGCCAAGCACTTGGGGGAGACGGTATGGGCAGAAATGACCACAAAGCTAGAGGGAATGCTTAAGAAATCCAACAACCATTCAACACAGATTTATTGAGCATCTGTCATGTTCCAGGAACTACGCGAGGCAAATGGGAGAGATGGGCTCTGGCTGAGCGAGCCTCTCCAGCAACCCAGCTTCTGAGGGCATATTAGCCACTCTATGATGCAGTTCTACAAACTTCTTCTACCTTTGTAGAATTTATTCCAGTCTGTCTAATGGGTAGCATGGCAATTTGTGTAAAGAAAATAACCCCCTACTGGACTGCAAATGCCTTAAGGGTGAGGAGGATCCACACAGGTGTTCTGTACCTGTTTGTTGAATTAATCAAAAGCAGAATTCATCCTCTGTTATTGTCTCTGGAGGTGGTGGGGAGCAAAATTAAATAGGAAAAGAGCAGTGAACATGCACAAAGCTCCTGAAGCTTTCTCCTCAATTAAACACACACACACGCATGCATGCATGCATATGCACATGTGTATGTGAGTGCATGCACGCGCGTGCACACACACACACACACACACACACATTTAAAAGGGACTCCCGGCTCCCTGCTGCTTGCTTGAAAATGCAAGCTTCAAGAGACAATTAAATATTGATATCTTTACATCTCAGTATTTTCTTTTCGAATCCAAACAGCCCCAACAGGGGCCATTGCTGGTACTTATTTAACTCCTTAAGAATATCGGCAAGGAGTTTTATCTTTTTAAAATTAAGTCGTTAAGGGCAGAGAAGATGCAACAGGCTATGGGGTGGGAATAGGCAAACTCCCCTGAAACAAGCCTGTGGGAAGTCCCAATTCACTCTCACAGATTCCACCTGGGAGAGCTGGCTCTAAGGGGCCTGGCCAGCTCTGCTAGATCCTGGATTCTGGGCCCAGCCCCCCAGGCCACACCCCCTCCATGGTCTGAAAAGGACAAAGGGATGCTCTCTTGGCAGCTTTCCCCAACAGGCACTTGTGCACCCTGCAATCAGAGGCTTGGTAGAGTTATGTAAATTGCCTGTGCATAATAATGTCCTTGCTGAATAGATTAACTCAGCAGGGGGTACCGGACAAAGGCAAGCAGGTGCTGGCTGCTGGGCCCTCAACTCTCTGCCCTAGCACCAGGGATGGTGCCAGTGCTTCTGGACCACATGTGCTAATGGCCTTCTCATCACACTGCACTCTTTTTCCCACCTACCATACCTACCACACACCTCTGTCCCAAACACATTCTGGCCTTGTCTCCCACAATCAGTCCCAACAGCCTACCCTCTAGGATCTTCAAGATCAGGGCTGGAAGGGAAAGTGATGAAATCCTTTCTCAGGAATTGTTTCATGTAAGGGAGCTTTCAAATGGCTGAATCTTAACCCCTTGAGTCATTGACAAACATGCCCTATATGTGTCTGTGTCTCATTTTCCATCACGTGGGCAGGACCCATGTTCTCATATTCTCCACAGGACCCAGTTGAGGACCCTCAACACAGTAAGTGCTCACCAAATTCTTTTTGGGATAGAATTGAATTCCAAAATTATAGAGCAAGAAAGCATCTTTGAAGTTATGCAAGCAGCCAACAGGCATATTCTGATTGTGACATATGTGCCATGCACTGCGTGAACACTGACACAGGGATTCTAGCCCAGCTCCTATGAGTTCCTGGAAACTATAGGCAAATTATATCTTTATATGCTTGTTTACAGGGAGAAGGTCCATGGCTTTTACCAGCTCCTTCATGGGGCCGTGGCCTCTCCCTAAAAAATGAACGAAAAACTGCTAGTCCAATAGGAAGAACAGATGTGAAAACCAACAACCACAACAGTGTGCTATGCCCTGGGACAGAGATCAGCACAAGATGCTTGAGGACATAAAGCAGGGCCCAGTCTAAGAGGACAGAGCCCTGAAATCAGGATTGCCCCTTTCTAAGGTAGATATTACTAGTCCCATATCACTAATAAGGAAAATGAGGTTCAGAGAGGTTAGGCTACTTGCCCAAGGTCACACATCAGTAGAGCCAAAATCAAAATCTAAGTCTCTCTGATTCCAAGCTTAGTGGTGTTTTGCACTGTCCTTGGCATTTGAGAGCCTGGCCTTCAGACCTCTCATGTTCTCTTAGGCATGGGACCCCTGCAATGGCTGTCTGAATTCTGAACAGCCATGGAGCAGGATTGGCAGATAGGCCTCTCTGTCTCTGGTGTGCACATCTTTGCATGCTTCAGCGAACTTTGTGGAGTCTATTTACCACATCTAAGACCAATTTCCTTCCCTTCAGTTGCTTTGAAGATAATTGAAGGTACTTGCATTGTCTGCCTGGGAATGTAAAAAGCCAGCTAATGCGGCAATCGATGCTTCCTGCTTAATGCTGCGCCTCTGCCCAAGCCCGCCCTGAGCAGCAGCTAACACAGCCTTCAGTGATGGCTTCGGCAGATCTTCCTGGCCGGCTACTTTGTTAATCAGAAAGGGGCTGGGGGCTGTGGGGGCCCTCAGGATAATGGCAGGCAGATTGAGTTGTTAAGCCCGAATGAAATATTTAGTAGCACCATTTGCAGGATTCAGCTGGTGGGAGCAGTACTCTTAGCACTGCTTGGGGATGGGAATGGGGGAAGGGTGCCCGCCTTGAGCTCCCCAAGTGAGGGGCACTGATTAGTCTGTTTCAGTCTGCAGTGATGGCGGGAGAGGCAGCACCAGCCCCGGCTGAGGAAATGCCGCAGAGAGGAGGGAGGCAGGGACCGGCCAGGACATGACCTCCTAGCTGGCACCTTTCCCAGGGCAGGCTGGGACTGCCTCAGCAGGGCAAGATGCCAGGCTCTGCAAAACCACATCTGCAGCCCCTTAGAGGACATGAAACAGGGATACCCACAACTATAGAAAAAACTCCTGTTGTCTTCATTCATCCCCACTTCTTCTAGGCTCTTACGCTCTGTGTTGGAGCTCAGCTTAACATGTAAGTTTAATAAGGACGCGTAGAGTTGTAGAGTTGGCTGAAGCATGGGATTGTGAGAGGAGGAAATGGAAAAGATGGTATTCTCTGTTCCTCCTCCTAATCTACTCTGGAAACATAGCATCCCAGCCCTGTGTGCTTTATACCACACCACCACACTACACTGGCTTCCTCACTTATAAAATAATGGAATCCTGGCATTAGATGGGACTCTGTAGATCACATGTTTGCTCAACATTTATTGAGCTCCTGCCAGGCATGGTGGCTGATGCCCATAATCCCAGCACTTTGGAAGACTGAGATGGGAGGATCACTTGAGCCCAGGAGTTCCAGGCTGCAGTAAGCTATGATCGTGCCACTGCACTCCAGACTGGGTGACAAAGAAAGACCCTGTCTCTTAAAAATGAAAAGAAAAGAAAATATTTATTGAGCTCCTAAGCTACTGTGATCAAGTATATACTAAGCCATCTAGTCCATCCCACATTCAATATTCTAATCTCCTCTATTTAAGGCTCAGAAAAGTTAGGCTACTTGCCCACGGAAAAGCCAAAATCAAACTCTAAGTCTCTCTGATTCAAAGCTTAGTGCTGTTTTGCCTTGCACTTGGCATTTGAGAGTCTGGCCTTAAGACCCCTCATGTTCTCTCAGGTATGGGACCCTTACAATTGCTGTCTAAATTCTGAATAGCCATAGAGCTATTGGCCAATTGGCTTCACCCCAGGTAGCCAATCTTTGAATGCCTTATGAATAAGAAATGCATTATTTCATATTGATCCCCATTCTAACCCATCTTTGTTAAAAATACTTCCTTTTGATCAAGCCAAAATTTGTTTCAGTTTCTATTTATACCATCGGCCCTTGTTCCCTTTTACCCTTCCTCCATTATTGCCAAAGCCACAGTAGAGTCCTACTGATATCTGAAAACACCTTCCAGGTTCCTTCCAACCCAGTGGCAAGACCAAAATGTAATTACTAATCTGAGGAACAAGGCAGACTGCAGCAATGCCAAGCCTCTTGGATGTCAAGCAACTTAATCTTTTCTTAACGCTTCTCCCTCATGTTTTTTTTTTATTCTTTTTCTCCTTAATCTCCAGGTCTAACACAAAGTCACAAACTCCTTCATAAAAGCAGGTTACAAGATTTCCTTTCTTGTCTGTGATAGACTGGCTTGTATCAGACAGATTCTCATGCTCGCCTTGTTGCCTGGCTGGAGTGCAGTGGTGATCTTGGCTCACTGCGTCCTCCACCTCCTGGGTTCAAGTGATTCTCTTGCCTCAGCCTCCCAAGTGGCTGAGACTACAGGCGTGTGCCACCATGCCTGGCTAATTTTTGTATTTTTAATAGAGATTGGGTTTCACCATGTTGGCCAGGATGGTCTCAATCTCCTGACCTCATGATCCACCCACCTTGGTCTCCCAAAGTGCTGGGATTATAGGCGTGAGCCACTGTGCCCGGCCAAAAAAAAAAGTTTTTACAATTATTGAAGATCTACCAAAGCAGCCAGGACATATGAGCCAAATTTCCAAAAAGAAGAGAAATGAATTGAGAAGTGCCCTCCATTCATGATTGCTCTTCCCTTCGTGTATTCACTGAATCATATATAGCAGCTCAGACTGAAAAGATAAGCATCAGACAGGAGCTAAGATGCTCTAAGGCCAAGCAGAGTTTTAGACAGTCTCATGTGGCTGAGGAGACAAATAGAAGTTCAAAGCTACCAAGGCATCAAGGACATGAGGAGATGAGATCCTGGAGAGAAGAGATCAAATAAGTGAACCCAATATTCAATGCCAATTTCTCTCAAGCCATTTGTGATCTGTAATCAGCAACTGAGGGGCTGAGAAACCTAACCAAAAAGTGCCTATTAGGCTGGAAAATTTAAAAAGAGTGTTTTAGCACTCTTATAGGGATAGGGAGACTTGAAGACCACCAAGGAGGAGATCTGCTAAACATTTCAGGCTTTAATTTGGGACACATGAAGTACTAAAGCCAAAGAATAAAAGCAAGTAGGGAATTTATGAACCTTCACAGAGAATAGAACCGAGCTTCAGATACAGGTGACCTGCCCCTACCCTAATTGACTAAGTAAACCTTAACTGGAAAAAGACAACATCATCCAGAGACTACAATTTTTCATAACAATGGGTGATATTTAATAAGAACTAACTAGACATTCTAGGACATAAAATGAAATAACTAAGAACCAAAATAAAAAACAGATTATAGAAACAGATTCACAGCTGAACCAAATATTGGTGTTTTCAGACACAGATTTTAAAATAACTGATAAATATAAGGAAATAGATCAAAAATGGGAAATTTCAGCAAAAAAAACCAGCTTGAGATCTATAAAAAGAACCAAATTATAATATTGATTCTTCCAACCCATGAGCATGGAATGTTCTTCCATTTGTTTGTATCCTCTTTTATTTCATTGAGCAGTGGTTTGTAGTTCTCCTTGAAGAGGTCCTTCACATCCCTTGTAAGTTGGATTCCTAGGTATTTTATTCTCTGAAGCAATTGTGAATGGGAGTTCACTCATGATTTGGCTCTCTGTTTGTCTGTTATTGGTGTACAAGAATGCTTGTGATTTTTGTACATTAATTTTGTATCCTGAGACTTTGCTGAAGTTGCTAATCAGCTTAAGGAGATTTTGGGCTGAGACAATGGGGTTTTCTAGATATACAATCATGTCATCTGCAAACAGGGACAATTTGACTTCCTCTTTTCCTAATTGAATACCCTTTATTTCCTTCTCCTGCCTGATTGCTCTGGCCAGAACTTCCAGGTGCTGGAGAGGATGTGGAGAAATAGGAACACTTTTACACTGTTGGTGGGACTGTAAACTAGTTCAACCATTGTGGAAGTCAGTGTGGCGATTCCTCAGGGATCTCGAACTAGAAATACCATTTGACCCAGCCATCCCATTACTGGGTATATACCCAAAGGACTATAAATCATGCTGCTATAAAGACACATGCACACGTATGTTTATTGCGGCACTATTCACAATAGCAAAGACTTGGAACCAACCCAAATGTCCAACAACGATAGACTGGATTAAGAAAATGTGGCACATATACACCATGGAATACTATGCAGCCATAAAAAATGATGAGTTCGTGTCCTTTGTAGGGACATGGATGAAACTGGAAAACATCATTCTCAGTAAACTATCGCAAGGACAAAAAACCAAACACCGCATGTTCTCACTCATAGGTGGGAATTGAACAATGAGAACTCATGGACACAGGAAGGGGAACATCACGCTTCGGGGACTGTTGTGGGGTGGGGGGAGGGGGGAGGGACAGCATTAGGAGATACACCTAATGCTAAATGACGAGTTAATGGGTGCAGGAAATCAACATGGCACATGGATACATATGTAACAAACCTGCACATTGTGCACATGTACCCTAAAACCCTAAAGTATAATAAAAAAAAAAAAAAAGAAAAAAAAATATAAAAAAAAAAAGAACCAAATTACAATTCTAAAACTAAAAATATATAACTAAAATTAGTAAGTTGTATTTAACAAGAGATTAAACACCACTGAAAGAAGGAAGAGGTTGGAATGATAGATTAGAAGACAATACCCAGATTATAACAAGAGAGAATATTTTTAAGAGATGGAAATATAGAAAAGAGTGTAAGAAACATATGGGACGATGAAAAGATCTAATATATTTAGAGTCCCAGAGGAAAAGGAGAGAAAAAAATGTGGCACAAACAATATTTGAAAATTACTGGCTGAGAATTTTCTAAGACTGACAAGTGACATCAAGCTACAGATTTTCAGACAGCCCTAAGCAGGATAAATGTATACTCAAGCATACCATACCCAAACTGCCAAAAATCCAAAACCAAGAGAAACGCTTAAGGCAGCCAGAGAAAAACCCACATTATTTTCAAATGAGTAACAATAATACACAGATAACTTATCAGTAGAAATGATAAAAGTGATCAAAGTAATAATTGTCCATTTATTATCATTTATCAAAGATGCATGTGTAATCTCAGGAATAACCACTAAAAGGATAGCAAAAAACTATATAACTAACACAATCATGGAAATAAGAAAACAAAGCTAGGCATGGTGGCTCACACCTGTAACCCCAGTGCTTTGGCTGGCCAATGTGAGTGAATCGCTTGAGCTCAGGAGTTCGAGAGCAGCCTGAATAACACGGCAAAACCCCCTCTCTACAAAAAATACAAAAATTTCCCAGATGTGGTGGTACACGTCCATGGTGCCAGCTACTCATGAGGTTGAAGTGAGAGGAGTGAAGAGTGAGTACCACTGCACTCCAGCCTGGGCAACAAAGCGAGACTGAAGAAAAAAAAAAGAAGGAAGGAAGAAAGAAAGAGAGACAGAGAGAGAGAGGGAGAGCGAGAGGGAGGGAGGGAAGGAGAGAAGGAAGGAGGGAGAGAAGGAAAGAAAAAGAAAAAAAGAAGAAAACATACTTGATTAACTCGAGCTGGGCATGGTGATGGGCGCCTGTAATCCCAGCTACTTCAAAGGCTGAGGCAGGAGAATCGCTTGAACCCAGGAGGCAGAGGTTGCAGTGAGTTGAGATCACACCACTGCACTCCAGCCTGGGCAATAGAGCGAGACTCTATCTCAAAAAAAAAAAAAAAAAAAAACTCGATTAACTCAAAAGAAGAAAAGAAAGGAGAACAAAAGGAGCATCTGGAAGATACAAATAGAAACCGCACTTAAGCCCCAAAATGTTAGTAATTACATAAAAGAATAAATACACTAAATCCTTACATTGGAAACAAAAATTGTAAGACCATTGATAAGATCTTAATGTCTATATATATTTATATTATCCTGAAGACAAACACAAAGTTTCTGAATTGGAGAAGACTATTATTACTCACAGCAACAACTACAGCAGTTTCCCATGTCCAATTCTCCCGCTGAGGTGTCGGGCAATGAGACCCAGATGGTTAGGCCTGTGCATGCAAGGCAGGGAGTGGGGTGATGGGGCGGCAGTATGGTTTCTGGTTTCTGGCCTTACAGGAGAGAAGTCTCAAAATCATAAGTATGGACATTTACATAGAAACAGATACAGCTGCCTTCCCTGTCCTCTTCTAAGAGAGGGAGAGGAGCCTTGTTTTTCTAATGCAAACAAATTTTCTCGCAGAAGAGAAAGGAAAAAGTCTCTACTCTGAAGTGCAAGTATTTGGCTCTCGATAAGATGAGTTTACCTATCCTTTGAATAGGAGCAGATGGCTCCATTACAAAGGAAAAAGGTGGCTCCAGGTCTTTCATCCTTAGAACGTGAGGAGCAAATGTGTCTGGGGAAAAGAGAAATGCTCCATTGTTATAGCATGTCAATTTTCTTTGTTCCAAAAGCTCTAACCATGCAGGAACATAGAAATATTCATATTGCTTTTCAATAACTATGATGAAAATAAACAACTACAGGCTGCTTACAAGTGATGTACCTTAAATATAGACCACAGAAAGGATGAAAGGAAAAGAATGGAAAAAAATATAGTATGCAAACACTAACCAAAAAAAGATAGTATGGCTATACTGTCTTTAGATAGAGTAGACTTTGAGGCAAGAAGAGTTGACAGAGAAAATGAAGTATGTTTTACAATAACAAAAACAATATAAAAACATATATCACACATTTTATAATAAGAAAACGATCAATCCACTGGGAAGATATAAAAATTTTATCTGTGTCTATCCACCTCATAACATAGTCTCAAAATGTAAAATGCAAAATTTGGAGCAAGGAAAAATAATTTCATATATTTTTCCCAGTAACTGGTAGAATAACCACATAAAAATAACACAAAGGATATAGAAGATTTGAAAAATATACTTAATAAACCTAAACTAATTAAAATATATAAAAATACTATACCTCACACCCACTTAGAGCCAAGGTAGAGTAACCAGTACCAGATATACCCTCCTACTGAAAATAACTAAGAATTTTAAGAAAATTTTACTTTCTTGTTTATGAAACAATGTTTCTTAAAACTTTGGACATTAAGCAACAAAGAACAGTGATTTCTGAGAGATGGGAAATAAAGCAGGTAAGTGAACTCTACAGCTGCCCCTGGCTCATTGCCTAAAGAGAGTTTCCAGGCTGTGGTGCAAGGAGGGGAACCCAAGTGGAGTCCAGTGATCTCTGAATTGAGAGTATAGACCAAGAGTCAGAGGAGAACAGGGCAGTTAGGGTTCACTCATACCACGGCTCACTAATTCTCTCTTTTTATTTTTTTAGTCTTATTGTATTTCTGTATTTTATTTACCTGTGTATCCACCTGATAACATGGCCTCAAAATGTAAAATGCAAAATTTGCAGCAAGGAAAAATAAATAATTTCATAGCAATGGCAGAAACTATTGCTATGTCTTCAGGTTTCCTAATATTTTCTTGTACAATGTCTAAGCTACCATAATTTCATTCAGTGTATTTTTTATCTCAAACATTGCAGTTTTCATCTCTTGAAGTTCAAATTGAGTCTATTGTTATATCTTTTATGCCTCTACTTTACATAGCATAATATTTCTTTTAGCTTTTTGAACGTATGGAATATAGTTATAACAAGTGTTATTATACCCTTTTGTACTAATTCTACCATCTGGATCAATTTTTATTGATTTTTCTCCCCATTATGGGTAAAATTTTAATGCTACTTTACATAGTTTTTTTTTATGGGATGCCAAGCATTATAAATTTTATCCTGTTAGGTGCTGAATATTTTTGTATTCCTATAAGTATTCCTTAGATTTTTTCTGAGATGCAGTTAAAATATTTGAAAACAGGTTGACCTTTTTGAAGCTTGCTGTTCAGCTTTGTTAGATACGACTAGAGCAGCATTTATTCTAGGGTGAATGTTCTCCACTACCAAGGCAAAACACTTCTGGATTCTGTCCCTGATGCTCCATGAATTATGGTTTCCACTTTGTATAGTGGGAATAGGCACCACATCAGTCAAGTATGAGAGCCATAGATTGCCCCATCTAATCTTTTCAGGTATTTCTTTCCCTGTCCTCAGGTAATTTCCTCAAATATATACTCTTAGTAGTATCCAGATGAATATTTAAAGAAGACCCTCTGCAGATTTTTGAAGTTTTTCTATCTTTCGTATGACTCTCTCCTCACCTTCAGTTAGACTGCAGTAAGTTAGAAATGTATACTATAAATCCTTAAGAAAACACTAAAATGACAAAACAAAAAGTTATAACAATAAGTCAACAAAAGTAATAAAATGGAATAACAAAAATACTCACAAATAATAGCAGACATCTTAGGCAAATCTAATACAATAATATATAAAAAGGATAATACTTCATGACCAGGAACTTTAGGTTGGTGTAATATTCAAAAATTAATATAATTCACCATGCTAACAAACAAACAACAAAAAAAATATAATCCTCTCAATAGATACAGAAAAAGCATTTGACAAAATTTAATGATCATTTCTTATTTTTAAAGTTCTCAGAAAACTGGGAATCAAAGACAACTTCCTCACCCTGATAAAGTCCATCTGTAATAACCTACACCTAATATCACACTTGAAGCAAAAGTTAAGTACAAATGGCTTTACCAGTGGATTCTACCATGCATTGAAGAAACAAATAATGCCCATCGTATACAAACATAGATGCAAAAATTCAAAACAAATTATTAGTAAATTGAATCCAGCAATTTATAAAAAGAACAATACATTACAATTAATTTGGGCTTATTCTAAGAAAGCAAAGTTTGTTTACTACTTGGAAATTGATCAGTGTAATTGATTGTAATTCACCAATTAAAAGGATGAAGAAGAAAAAATTATATAATTATCTCAATAGATATAGGAAAGTCATTTGATAAAATTCAATGTCTGTTCTTGTTTAAAATTAGAAAGGAATAAAAAGCTTAGCAAATTAATGACAGAAGGAAACTTCCTTAACTTCATAAAGGTCAACTGCAAAAAAATTGCAGCAAACGCCATTCTTAATGATAAATATTGAAAGACTTACCTTTGATATCAGGAGTGATGCAATGATGTTCGTTTTCACCTTCCTTATTCAACATTATATTGCAGTTCTTATATAGTCCAGGGCAAGAGGCAGAGGAGGATAAAATAACTGAAAATAAATAAATAGGATAATCTTGCATGATGATTGCCTTTTCACACTTGTATGAGATGTGCCTCCCTTGAACCTTGTTATGATGTTGGCACATTACCCATCTGATGTGAAAAAGAAAAATAAATAAAATAAAGCTGTCACTTTGCATATTTGAAAACTGAAAATAATGTACAAATAAACTGCAAAAATTAATTGTATTTCTATATACAACCAACATTTTTTTAAAAATTATAAAATTTATTTTAAAAATTATAAAAATTACAAAATTATAAAATTTTCCATAGCATCAAAACATGAGTACCCTAAAATAAATACCACAAAATATGTGCAAAACCTGAAGACAAAAAACCAACATGACTGATTAAGATAAATTAAAGAAGACTGAAACTGGTGGGGTAAGACAACACAGTTATTGATTGAAAAAATCAATATCGTAAATGTGTTAATTCTCCCCAAACTGATATAAAATTCATTGCCATTATAATCAAAATTTTCAACTTTTTAAAAAATTTGAAGACATTGACAAACTGAATCCAAAATTTATGTAAAAGTGCAAAGTATTAAAATAGCTAGGAGAATTTTGAAAAATAGTAACAAATTTGGAGGTCTTAAACTACCAAATATTAAGATAGATTATAAAGCTCCTGTAATTAAGATGCTTGAAGAAAGGGCACAAAGTTAGCCAATGCACAACAGAACACAATAGAGAACCCTAAAACAGACTAATGTGTGTTGTCATTTGCCTTATCACAAAGGTAAGATGATAGAACAACGGGAAACAGCCTTTTAAAGAAATGAAGCTTAATCAATTGGATATTCATATGGGAAAAAAAAACAATTGTGATCCCTACCTCACACCATACACAGAATCAATTTTGGATGTGTTGTAAATGAAAAAGTGAAAAGTAAAACAATGAAGCTTTTAGAACATGGGAGAACATGTTAATGGCTTTGGAGTAGGCAAATATTTCTTAAACAGGGCACAAAACACATTAATCATGAAGAAAAATATTGGTAATGGGCTGTTATCAAAATTTAAAACTTCTGTTTATCAAATGATACCTTAAGAGTGAAAAAGCAGGCTGGGTGTGGTGGCTCACGCCTCTAATCTCAGCACTTTGGGAGGCCAAGGTGGGCGGATCATGAGGTCAGGAGATTGAGACCATCCTGGCTAACATGGTGAAACCCCATCTTTACTAAAAATACAAAAAATTAGCCAGGCATGGTGGCGGGCAACTGTAGTTCCAGCTACTCGGGAGGCTGAGGCGAAAGAATGGTGTGAACCTAGGAGGTGGAGCTTGCAGTGAGCTGAGATTGCACCACTGCACTCCAGCCTGGGTGAAAGTGCAAGACTCCAACTCAAAAAAAAAAAAAAAAAAAAAAGAGTGAAAAAGCAATTCACATAGTAGTAGAAGGTATTCACACTATAGCACTGTGAATAAATTCATGTCCAACATATATAAAGGAATTCTACAATCAGTAGGAAGAAGTATACATATTTCATATTTTCCAACAGAAAAATGTGAAAAATATGAATAAGTACTGCACGAAGGATGATATGTGTGTATACAAAAAGCCTATGAAAAGGCACTCAATTTCACTAGTCACTAGGGAAATGTAAATTAAGAAACCACAGGCTGGGCGTGGTGGCTCACGCTTGTAATCCCAGCACTTTGGGAGGCCGAGGCGGGCGGATCACAAGGTCAGGAGATCGAGACCACGGTGAAACCCCGTCTCTACTAAAAATACAAAAAATTAGCTGGGCGTGGTGGTGGGCGCCTGTAGTCCTAGCTACTCAGAGAGGCTGAGGCATGAGAATGGCGTGAACCCGGGAGGCGGAGCTTGCAGTGAGCCGAGATTGCGCCACTGCACTCCAGCCTGGGCGACAGAGCGAGACTCTGTCTCAAAAAAAAAAAAAAAAAAAAAAAAAGAAACCACAATGAATTACTACTACACTCTCACCAGAATAAAAAAAATTTAAAACACTGATAATAACCAAGTATTGGCAAAGATGTGGAGCAAATGAAACTCTTATACATTGCTGGTATAAGCATAAGTTGGTAAAACCACAAGTCTGCTCCTAAGTATATATCTTAGGAAATGCCATGTAGAAAATATATGTGGAAATGCATGCATATGTGTACCAAATAATATTCCTAATAGCAACACACTGGGTCAGGGCAGGAGGAGTCCATCAATAGTAGAATGGATAAACAAACTGTGATATACTCACACAGTAGAGTAGTACACAACAACAAAAAAAGAATTAGTGCTACTATATACAACAGCACAGATTTACCTTTTAAATAGAAAATGGAACAAAAGAAGTCACACAGAGAAAAGCACATACTGCATGATTCTATTTGTATAAAATTCAAAAGTAGGCAAAACTAATCTGTAGCAATAGAAGTCAGAATAGTGGCTATGTTTAATGAGGTTAATGACTAAGAGAGACATGACAGAAGTTTGGGGCTACAGGTAATAATATTTCCTGATCTGGATGACAGTTGATTAAATGACAGTGAAAATTTGTGGACTTGTACACTTGTAATTTGCGCACTTCTTTGTATGCATTTTATACTTTAATTTTGTAAATGCTTGCCAAAAATAATAAAAAGGTTATAAACATCATCCATAGCATGATTTTATATATTTAAGTTTGTATAAATAATAGGTACTAAGCATAATATATAAAACTGTATCTAACAAAATGCTAACCTAGGTGTTGGTTTATGAGTCATTTTCACTTTCTTCTTTATACCTTTTTGTATTGTCTGAATACTTTCATTGAAAATGTATTGCTTTCATAAAAGCTAAAATAAAGTTCACATTTTTAGATGGTAAAATGGTATTGTGGTTATGTTTAAAGAATAAGAGTTCTTATCTCCAAGAAACACATAATTGAAGAATTTACAGATGAAATAATATGATGTCTAGCAGGGGGTAGGGAGAAGTAGGATACATAGATTTTTTTTTTAATGGCCATATGTTGGTAATTGCTGAGACTGAGTGACAGTCCATGGGGATTCATTATACTTTTTCCTCTACCTATGTGTGTTTGAATAATGAAGACCTGAAAAACAAACAGTCTTTCATAAACATAGAACTTATGCATGGCAGACATTACCCATAGCAAAAGCTATGCATAATCTGTATACAGCCAGAGAGAAGACGGATTATTAGAGAACATTTTCTCAATAACTGGGTGGAGGGCAGCTGGATTCCACCAAAAAATGTTGTCATGGAGACTGTGTTCATGCCTTGTTAAAGGTCCTCTGGGATCCAAGCCTTGTTCAAGAGTCCAGCCTCATAGAACAACTGCCCCAAAGGGAAGAAACTCCTCATGGGACCATAGCCTCCCACAAAGCTAGAAAGGATCTAAGCCCTAATGAAGAGTACAGTCATGCAGAAGATGGACCACCAATACCTGAGCCTTCTCTAGGGCTTTTCTGAAAGAAGACAAAGGGCAACTTCTTTCATAGAGAATCAGAACCTACCTTAGAAGTTTCTTGCCTTTTTAACTCTGGGAGTAAGGTATCAGGACAGGAATTGGTGAGGAGATGGGGAGAAGAGAGTCTTATTGCCTTAGATGAAAAGGCTGCTGTGAGTTCTGGCCAGACTAGAGGCCCTTGGGTGCTGTCTACAGTGGCCCTGAGATCCTCGCTCAGATAATCTGATTGGCTCTCATCCTAACGTTGGTCTACTCTTTGGTCACCTAAGCCTGATCCAGCCTTGATCTGAGTACAACCATATCTCGAATTGTCTGTTTGACCAACCTTGTGTTGACATTCTCAGATGCTATAGTCTTTTCTATAACTTCTTTTGGCTAACGGATAAAAGTACCACTAGCTGAATTTGCAACAAATTTCAAGTACAGGTCAAAGACCTTAATTCCTTTTGGAGAGAGATGTTAAGTAGGAAGAGCCAGTAAGGCAGCTGAGAAATCTTCTAACTAGGGAAAAGCCTGCCATGCTTCACAAAAACAAGAATTAAGCTGCTGCCTAAAATTTATGTTTCACTTTGTCTTTTAATCTGAGAACAACCTGGAACTTGAGGATTGATCAAGGACCACAAACTAAGGCATTTTCTAGAAAAACACTGTCCAATTGAAATATAATGCCAACTACAAATGTGAACCACATATGTAATTTTACATTTTCTCATAAGCAATTTTATTTATTTATTTATTGAGAGAGTCTCGCTCTGTTGCCCAGGCTGGAGTGCAATGGCATGATCTCAGCTCACTGCAACCTCCGCCTCCCAGGTTCAAGTGATTCTCCCACCTCAGCCTCCCGAGTAGCTGGGATTGCAGGCACCTGCCATCATGCCTGGCTAATTTTTGTATTTTTGTGGAGATGGGGTTTCACCATGTTGGCCAGGTTGGTCTTGAACTTCTGACCTCAGATGATCCACCCACCTCGGCCTCCCAAAGTGCTGGGATCACAGGTGTGAAACACCACACCCAGCCTCATAAGCAATTTTAAAAGTAAAAAAGAAGCAAGTGAAATTAATACAGTCGTATAATCTTTAGTCTAATATATCCAAAATATTATTATTTCAATACATAATAAAAAATGTTAATGGAATATTTTACATCTCTTTTGTACTATATCTTTGAAACCCAGTGTATATTTTATACTTGGGGTACATTTCAATTCAGAATAGCCATAATTCAATAACCCAATAGCACATGTGGCTAGTGACCATTTTCCTGGACCAGGACAGCACTAGAAGCCAAGGAGGGAACTATCCTGTTCTGACTGCCAAAGACTATTACAGCTGAGGAACTGGACATTCCATCATAAACTGTCCTAACGTCCTCCACATGCCAGCCATGCACAAGCCCTGGAGAAATCACTGGTGAGCTTGTTCTATTCAAGTCCTGAGATAATTTTGGATCTACATGAAGAAATAACTGACAATAGTTATGGAATGGGTAAAAATGTTATCAAGCTGTTCCCAGAATCTATTTTATTCATGTTGAATGATGATACTTGGCTATTTCAATAAAGTTGAATAATTTATATATTTAAAGTATAATTGACATGTAAAGGTGTGCTAATATCTCTTAAAAGTCATTGGAAACCTGGTGGTTCCAACCACATGACCCTCTCTCGGTGAGGAGCAAAGTACTCAAAGGAAAATATAATCACACTTCCACATGCAAAACTTGCAGATGTAATCCCAGAAAATGAAAAGAGCCCAATGAAATACCAGAAAGATAAATCTGGGAAAAAATATAACATGATGCAATTAATTGCAGTTTGAGAGTAAGGGGCAATGGG
Organism: Symphalangus syndactylus; assembly: GCF_028878055.3. Lineage (NCBI taxonomy): Eukaryota > Metazoa > Chordata > Mammalia > Primates > Hylobatidae > Symphalangus > Symphalangus syndactylus. Next base: position 133,344,831 of record NC_072425.2, read on the forward strand.
CAGGATGACGTGATGAAGCAGTGTGGGCTTTGGAGCAATACTGTTTGACCTTGAGATGTCTCGAGTCTCTATTGTCTTCCTTATAAAATGGAATAATAGTGTCTGCTTCTCAGTGGCTATAAGGATTAAATGAGGTAAAACACAACGTATAGCAAGTGCCTTAACCAGGGTAGATGCAAAAAAATGGATTATTTTCTTTTTGTTATCAATCAATATTTGTTCAATAGCCACTATGTAATAGACACTGAAAAAAAATTACAGCATATAAAGAGGTATTAGTGGATGTAGGGTGGTGAGTACAACTCACAGGGCTTGTCCTATCTAAGAAAAGCTTCTACTCAGCTCTGTGACCCAAGACAGGATTTGTTGCTTGTGTACCACTCACTTAGTGGTCTCTAGAGCAACAACACATTAGCCTCAAGAGTTTAGCTTTGTCCAATCCCTTGACCATTATTCTGGCTTTTGACAGACAGTACATTCAAGGAGAGGTTGGGAAAATTTCTAGAGGGTGCAGAGGGTCGATGAAGATGTGTCCACATAACTCAAAGGTGCAGAATCCAGGAAAGCCCAATACTACAGGAATGAAAGGATGGCAAGAGAGAGACAACTACCAAAAATCCTCTGCGACTTTCTGGATCACCTCTTTCTCTTGCCTTGCTCCACATTGCTCTGGAGTGCCCATTGTTTTCCAAGCTGCCCAGTGCCGAGCAGGGGACCACAGTACCATGATGAACCAGTAATTTCTGGAGAGCTGCAGCTAAACAGTGTCTCACCTGCTGCATCAGATCTCAACAGAAGCACAGGTGTGGAACAGGGGAGCATACTGACAGTCCACAGGTACATGCCTAGAGATACAAGATTTAAGCACCAGCTAGTAAAGGGGATTGTTAATGTGCAGGGTTTTATGCTTTTGTTCTTGTTCAGCCACTTGGCTTTGCAATGAGAACCTCTACCTGCTCTCACCTACTTCCCTTTCCCAGCATCTGGATTCCTGCTCCAGCAATCACCCTGCACCCTTCTGTGGCCCATCTGCAGAGGGCAGGCCACGGGTTTCTCCTGGCCTGCTCATCTCCCAACAAGCCAGAGGTAAGCAATAGCTCCTGGGGCCCTGCATCTTACCCAAGGTAGGTGCCTGCCAGTCAGATCACCAACAGGGATTTAGTACATATGAGGCCCCATGCTGGACATCAGGGATATCACTGTAAATGAGACCTAGGAGGGGACAGCTAAGAGAGAGTGAGGGAGATAAGAATGCCCAGATCCTAGGAGAGGTGGAACTGACTACCTTTGAATCCTACCATGAAACACTGCACCTTTCAGGCATTGCCTAATTTAGCCTTCAGCACAGCTCTGTGAAATAGAAACTGTTACCCCATTTCACAGATGAGAAAATTAAAGCCACTCATAGAGTGAAAATAATTTGTCCAAGGTCCTCTTTACAGGATTCATCAGACCTGATACTGGAATCCAAGTCCCTCTGACTTTAGTAATGCTTTCACTACCAAGTCACTTTATATGAACTTTATATGAACATCTACCAGCCTCTTAGACCTCTTAGACCCCAGCAAGTGAACCTACCCAAGAAATTCAGTAGAATGTGTATGGAAGGGGCAGTTTTGGTGGAATTTTCCTTTTCCTCATGGGAAGCCTCACTCAGTTAAATCCCTCAGCCACTATGATTCTGTGCCTGGCTCTCTGGCTCACATGCAAAGAACATTCATCCCATGAGACTTTCACCCTGCATCTGCCCAGTCACCTTTGGGATCTGCCACCTCCCGCATACCATGGAGCAGGCCCAGAGCAGCTACAATGAGCCCCAGCCCAGCCTGGAAGCTAAATCATCAGTGACCCAAGTCTTCTCAAACCTGAAAATCTTACAGTTGGAAGGAGCCTTCAAGGTCATCTCATCCAACTCCACATCTCAGTTGGAGTCATCTCCGTAGGGACTCCAACTACCTCTCACTCTCCTTCTCCTCTTAAGAAGTTTCCCAGCCTCTGCTCAATGGCCTACATCCAGTTATCACGAACTTGCCCAGGCCAACCTCGGTCAGCTTTAGCTGGAGAAAGCTCTTTCTTGCATGGAGCCCAAGGCTATCTATGTCCCTTATGGCTTCTACACATGTCCTATTTCTGCCCTTTAGGAATATGGAGAACAAGCATGTCCTCTCATGCACACACAGACCCTCAGAAGACGGTTATAACACTCCCACCAGTCTTTTGGCCTCCAGACCAGACATCTACATTTTCTTCAACCATCTTAAACAAGACAGCATTTACCTCCCACCCCATCTTGATCACTGTCCACGCAATGTGCTGCCACTGACAAGTTGTTCAGTGTACTGTACAAGAGGGTCGTTATTTGCTACAGTTCTCTCCTCTTTCCTCTCTCCTCTCCTCTCTTCCTTCTCTCTCTTCTCCTCTCCTCTCCCCACCTCTCCTCTCCCCTCCCCTCCCCTCTCTCTCTCTCCCTCCCCTTCTCTTTCTCCCAGGTTCATCACAAAGAAAAAGTTAGACCAAGTGCTGTAGCCTCATTCCCAGGTACCCCCATGGGCTCTGGCAGCCAACTTGTTAGTATCTCTATCAGGGGTGCAGCCAGGCCCCCACCACCACCTTGCAGAGACTTTTGCAACCAGCCATTGCTAGAGGAGATGAGCACATACAAGCAGAACAGGTTACATTGCCAGGACTTGGCATGGGCTCAGAAACTTCAGAACTCTTTGAATATTGCTGTGGGACAATCTGCCCCTTTAATTCCACAGTACTACCTTCATCCACGTATTATGGGCAGTCCAGGGCAAATAACAACTTTCACGCCAACTGCCTCTAGAGCTGGAAGTGTACACTTTATCTTCGAGGATATTTCTCTACTTCCTGCCATAGGAGCTCTTCTGTGTTTTGGGGGGCCATAAGAGAAGCTGCAAAGACTTGGGCTAGAGGATGGGACAATATCCTGGACTACATGCCGGGATGCTGAGACTCATGGCAAAGTTATCTGAAGACAGCTATAGAAACTGTCCTTTGCCCAGAGATTAAGAGTGGCAGGAAACTTCATCACCTACACATTGTGGGAAACCCCTCAGATCTGAAGGGCATATCTTGAAGTTCAGGCTGAACCCACACATGTGGCTCACTCCTGCTCCCCACAGTTACACAATCAGCCTGCCTGACTGCCCACGAGGCTGGAAGCACCAGAAGAGCAAACTGCACTCCTCCTGCAGCCTGGCTGTGACATCACACCAGTTCTGAGGATACACGTAGGGGACACGAGGGGCAGCTCCTGGGCAGGAGGGCCCTGGGACCGCTGCCTGCCTCACAAATTTTATATGCCATCTAAGACCTGTCCCCAAGGCCTTCCAGTCAATTAGGAGACACACCACCCCCTGGTGGTGGAGAGTTCAGTCATACAACAGGCAGCAGAGATGGGGTATAGGCCATCCAGGGAGTTAACCACACAGGAAAGGCTAGAGGAGGAATCTCGTAGAGAAAGTGAACTCTCCCAGGAAGATACAAGTGGGCGGTCTGGTGGATCTCTGAAGCCAGTACATCCATTCTAGCAATTCCTCTGATGCTGGCCTGGATAGGGCTGTAACAGCAAACACCCACCGGATGGTACCCTCAGGTCCATGCACCCACCTTCCCCACACCTCTGGCCGAGCCAGCCCAGCTCAGCTCCAGGCCTAGAGGCTGGGGAACGCTGTAAAAGGAGGACCAGCCCTCTTCATGAGCCTCAGTCTCCCTTTCTGCAGCTTTCCTTCTGCACTCCCTGGCTCCCCTCTCACTCTACCTTCCTGCTTATCCGCCATCTGAAAGCACTCACAAAGGGATCTGGCAAAGCTCATTCACAGCTACACATTGCCTTTTAAAACACAGATGCATTAAACTAAGGGAATAAACATTCAAACATTGGAATCTTACACATCAAGACATGGGTAGGGTGGCCGGGTGCGGTGGCTCACGCCTGTACTCCCAGCAATCTGGGAGGCCAAGGCAGGTGGATCATCTGAGGTCAGGAATTCGAGACCAGACTGGCCAACATGACAAAACCCCATCTCTACTAAAAATACAAAACTTAGCCAGGAGTGGTGGTGCGTGCCTGTAATCCCAGCTGCCAGGGAGGCTGAGGCAGGAGAATCACTGGAACCCAGGAGGCAGAGGCTGCAGTGAGCTGAGATCATGCAACTGTACTCCAGCCTGGGCAACACAGCAAGACTCTGACTCAAAGAAAAAAAAAAAAGACATGGGTAGGGAAAGTATTTCTGGTTCAGGAAGTGGGAGGAGACGCTTCCAAGATTCTACAGTCCCACTGCTGGCAGGGCCTCCCCTGGTTCCCATGAGGCTCTCTTCTGGGGCTGGGAATCTCGTCAAAGAGCAGCAGGCACCCACTGAGATCCCTTTTCACTATTCACAGTGCGACTTGTGGGCCAGTATCCACACTCAACCATAGATATCCCTGGCTAGATCCCACCCCAGCCAAACCACGAGCTCACCATATGACCAGGGGAAGCCCTCTTCCCCTCCTTGGCTTGGTTTTCTCCTCAGTAAAATAAGGGGCTTGAACTAGATGGTTCCTAAAGCCATTTCCTCTCTGCCCTTCTGGTCGCCTGGGTCTCTACGACACAGCTGACACTCCCTTATTGGGAGGAAAGGTTGTCCTCATCTTCCCCCACACCGTCTGTCCCTGGTGACCTACATTCCCACCCTCGACAAAAAAAAGAAGATTCATAAAACATGTGCTTAAAGGCTTCGCTTTTTTTCAGGCCCTTTCTTTGCAGGCACTTGGGAGATACCGGTGGAACAAGAACTGGGAAGTAGGAAGAAAATCTCTTTAATATCACTAATAGATCAATTTGGTATTTTCCTCCTAGCATAGGCTGAGGAGCGGGGAAAGGAAGTCCCAGAGGTTGAACTTGATGCCCTAACCCAATTAGATCCTAATTTGAACAAACATCCAGTCCTGAGTTCACTCCAGCGCAAGATACATAGACAGAGAGAGGCCAGGGTCACGCTTCCTTTCTTGCCAGGCTAGGGTGCGCCATCATTTCCCAAGAGGGTTGGCGAAGGGGTTCAAGCTTCAGACAAGGGGCTGGACTCACTCACCACTAGGGCCCCTTTCAGTCCTGGCATCCTATGAGAAGTGGAGCCCAGGTGGTCATTTCCCCAGGCCATTTTCTTGAAGTAGCTGCAATGCCCGCCTTATCTGTCCCGTCTTGGAGACCTCTGCCAGCCAAGTGCCCAGTTTCCAAGGCTGGATGGCCATGTGGGTCACTGTCAGCATCACCACCACCTCTACCACCCACCCCTCTGTGCACACACTGGTAGATTCCTATTTATGGACCTGGGAGAGGCAAGCAGATCGGGAAACAGCCATTTCTGTGCTAACTGCCCACATGTGGCCTGAGGGTTGAAAAATGAATCAGTGAAACTGCTCAGAAATCAGGAGAGCTGGAGTCCCTCAGCCCTGAAGGATCCTGGGCCACCTGGGTCTGACCTGAATTTGAGCCCTGGCCCCCGATGCTGAGGGCCCATCCAGCTGGGGGAAGGACTGCCAGCCCTGGAAGCCAGCGGCCACTGTGACTGCACTTGGAACACTGCTGTGCCCAAGATCGGAAAAGCACTTGACCCCCTTAGCACAGTCACAGCGGCACACAGCCAGCGTGCCCTTGCCTTCTCCTTGTCAAAACTGACTCTCCTAGAGGAGAAAGGCATGCCCAATGGAAGAAGTAAACCCAGGACTCCGGAGACGGGGCTCTTCTAACTGTGCCACCATATCACCTGGGTTATGCCCTTCTCTGGGCCTCAGTTGCCCCATAAGGGGGGTTAACCTATACAAGCACAAAGCTCTTTCAACATGATGTCCTCCTAGCAGGCGATCTGATAGGCTCATTTACAGTGAGGTACCCCTCAGCGATAAAGCTGAAGCATTACCTCTCCAAACTCAGCTCTCTTCTAACAGGGAGAAGAAACTCTGCCAGAAGCATTAAGGGACAATGACAAACTTCAGGTGGAAGCTCAATCCAGCTGGTGTACCCTCTTGAGACAGAGAAAAGAGGTGAGAGATGTCTTCTGATAAGGGTGAAAGGTTTGACCTAGAGTAGAAACTGCAACCTCACGATTTGGCTGAGTCCCTCCCCAAAATAGGCAGGAAGAGGGAGGCAGTCATCAGCCTCAGCCCCAACACTCCTGTGGGCAAGTTCAGGAAGGGGCAGGTGTCCCCAGAGGCCCCCACTGCCCACTGAGCATCAACCCTGCTGCTGGACTGTCCACTGGTGACAAAGGGGCGGGCTACTCCCTGCCAATGCCATGGCTGTGGGGGTGGGAGGTCCTACAAATCACACTCTGTATACAAGAGACACTGGATTAAAATAAACACCAAGGGCAGACTTACAGGATGGAAGTTAAAAACAGTTATTAAAATAAACACCAAGGGCAGACTTAAAGGATAGAAGTTAAAAAAAAGAGGAAGGGGCTGGCACAACTCGGGGGAAGCAAAACCTACCCATTTTCTTCAGTGATTAGGAAAAAGGAGCTTGGGTTGATTACATGTGGCATATGAATATCTGGTCTTTTCCAATACTTCTGGCTAAACCACCTGGTGGCCCTGCCCAGCACCTAGTAAATCATTCATGGACTTCCCTCTCTCCATCTCCTCCTTGTCTCATGTAACAACATCCAGCATTAAGTCATTATTTTAACCGATATGTCAGAGACCCCAAATTTTGTCCATATGCCTTATCCCGTTTAAATATTTTTGCATTTTACTAACAAGAAAATTAGGGCTCGGAAACATTAAAAGACTTATGCGAGATCAGACACGCAACAATTGGATTTGAACCCAGGTCTCATCCAGAGCTCTTCCACTGCATCAGAGCTGCTGAGCCGGACTGGGAGCAAGGTGGAGAGTGCCCACTTGTGAGCAGGCCTCAGGCAACTCCACCAGGCTGGAGGGCAGCAGGGCCAGCGCTGTTGGAGGCCCTGGAGCACGTGGCATAGCGGGGGAGTTTCCCCGCAAAATGGAGCAGGCAGCCAGCATGTTCATTACCCAACCTTATTCCATCTCATAATAAATGGAGCCCCCGAGGGCCAGGCATGATGGGGTGGGGTGAGATGGGGAGCGAAGACTATTACGGGATTTTAACCTTCGTCTTCTCTTTCCGGGCCTCTGGAACAGCTGTTCCACAAAATGGATCTGTGCAGACAATCATTTTTGCTGCATTACTTAATATACAGTTGCTCTCGGCAAGAGATATAATTGACTTGCTTAACTAATCAATCTTTCTATAAGCATAGCTGCTTTTCCTCTCCCACTGGGGGAGGAAAGCAGGGGGAGAGGGAGAAGAAGAGAAATTGCAAGGAGCAACCTTTGGCATGAATTACAGTGCTCTAACACCCAGCTGAGCTTTCCGAGCTGGGGGGCAAACATTACTGTAAAGCATTCCCATCAAGGTTTCTTCTTGGACCAGATGTGGTCTGTGGTGGCCTGGGGTTAGCAGTCACCCAGCATGAAATAGGGGCACAAGGGCCAACAGAGGTCAAAGTGGGCTGTGGCCCAAACAATTCAAAAATCACTTTGGGTTGTCTTTGGAGTGACTTGTATATTTGGTAAGATGAATGTGTTCGATGACCAGGAACTTCACAACTGTCAAGTCATGAAGCCAGGGGCAAAATCTCACTTGGGCTGAGCAAGAAAATATCCATCTTCCCCCATATTTCACTCCTGACCCCCACTTGCTTCACAGCTCAGTTTCCCCATTTCCCTTCTTCTAGGGGATGAGCAGCATCCGTGTAACCCAGGAAACCCCTCCAAAGCAAAGGCCTCATCCCCTTCACAGCTCAGTTTCCTCATTTCTCCTCTTCTAGGGGATGACCAGTGTCAGGATCACCCAGGAAACCCCTTCAAAGCCAAAGCCTCTCTCTAACATATTCTGTCTGACTCACCCCTTCACTCAATTCAAAAGAGGAAACTTAACACTCCTTCCTTTCTATCTCTAATCTCCATTGCCCTCCACACCTACACACACAAGCTCCCCAGGGCACTGTTGAATTTGGGGTTATCATTCTAAATGCAGAGGAAATAAAGCAGTGAATGAGTCACAAAGTAGAGAGGATGACTGAGTTAAAATGATGATGGTACCCAAATAGCTAGATGATGAAATCAAAAATGCCCCTCAGGGCCCATTCCCCACCCGCTCCCAGCACTCCTGACTTCAGATGTCATCATTATTTGTCTTTGTGCATCTCGTCAACTCCGGGGGGAGCTTTGTGAAAGCAAGGATTTTGACTTGAACATCTGTGCTTCCTCAGTGCCTAGCACTCTGCCTGAAATATAGTTAGGCATTCAATGTAGGATTAATATAGAATTATGAAGACAAAAATCACAAACATTTGTATTTCAAAAGAATGATTTCCTGCCACCCAGTGGGAAATCTTTCTCTAGAGAAGAGGCACAAGGCTCATCTTCTGTCTCATTCAACATTTTTACCAGTGGCATGGATGAAGTTTGAGACAGGATGATTACCTAATCTGCATATGACAAACTGGAGAAATTAATTGCATGGCAGACTAAGACTCGCACTATTTCAGCAGGCTAGAATACGAGCCCAAATCACACAGATGAAATCTAGTAGTGTGAAGTATGAAGTCCTACATTTAGGTTCAAAGAATCAACTGGACAAGTTCAAGATAAAGGAGTTCTAGCTTGGCAGAGATCTATGAGAAAAAGATCTTGGGGTCTGAGTTGACCACAAGCTCAATATGGTGGTACAGCTACTAAGAAGAGAAAGAAATCTTAAATGGGTACAATTAGAAGGAAGAAAAAAACAGCCTCTCTATATTCCACATTGGTTGGGCCCATCTGGAACACTGGGTTTTGCTCTGTCTCATTTTAAAACAAACAGAGGAAAGTGACCAGGATACCTAGGGTTTAGAAACAGTGGCAAAGATTCAAAGTGTTCCACTGAGAACAATTGACGGTTTCAAATATGAGACAGGCTGCCACTTGAAGGAGAGGGAAGCTGAGACCTACCTGGCACTTTAGAGGTTTAAAAGGTGTGCTTAGGGGCCAGAGTGCCTGCATTCAAATATAAGCTCTGCCATTTACTAGGGGGGTGACCTATGACAAGTTTCTTGACTTCTCTGTACCCCATTTTCCTCATCTATAAAATAGCTATAATGCTCCTTACCTCCTAGGTTAAATGAGTTAACATATGCAAAGCTCTCCAAACAAAGAGAGGCACAAAGTAAACACCCACTGAATGATGGCTATGACTAGGCTGTGACTCCACAAGGCTGACCAGGATGGAAGTGTAGAAGTTCCCAGAAGGCTTGTTTCAATGAAGCAAACTTCCTAACAATCAGAACTGCTCCCTGCATGGGATGGGGAGCCTGTGAGGTAGACAGCTGCTGGTCACTGGACCTGTCAAACAGGCTGGTCGCTGCGGACGGGGCCTCTGTACTGGGTGAAAGCCTGGACAAGATTTCACATAAGGTCTCTTTCAACTCTAAGTTTCTTGAGGTCTTCAGAAAATCTCCTTCCCTTCCTTACCCCTTTGGGGACCTAGTCAATGTATTCCTTTTATATGGGAAATATAAGAATAGAGCATCAATGGGATTTCATAGTCTGCAGAGGGGCCTTTGAGCCCCCACATCCGTCCATTGGAACAGATGATGCGTCGCCCCAGCAGAGCCTACAGTAAGAGTCGAGTCAGTCTGATGCTCCAAGTGCTCCCCTAGGAGGGAAGAGGCACCCTGCTGGTGAGCACCTGAACCCCGCAGATTGGTCTTGGCCCCCCTAGCCATAAGTGAGAACCAGAAAAGGCCAGGTACCTGGGGGGCAGCAAGGGGGGACAGAAATGAGATTTAATTATAAGAGCCATCAGGCTTGCTCCCCTGGAAACAAAGGCTTTATAGCCATGTCCAAGGGTGACATTTCAGCAGGTCCGGGGAAAAGTGTTTGCTTTGTCTTCATGCCTCTGCCTCCCAGAGCAGACAGCTGCCAGCGTTATTTCAGCGGAGAGGCTGCTTTGGCATGGCAGAGGCCCCATTAAGACTCTACCAGTGGGATGGGGGCAGGAAGGGCGGGGGGTCATGGATTGAATTACTGATCCAGAAAAGGGGGACTAGGTGGGAGTGGTCAGATGTCCTGGTGGCTGCAGTGAAGTTTTGTGCTAAGGAAACACTACCTCAGATCCCATTCTGCATGGGCCTTGGCTTGGAATTAATAATAATGATTTTCCCACTCTCTCCCAGGCTGACCTTGAACTAAGTTGTTTCATCTGTTTGAGACTCAGCTTCCATATCCATAAATGAGGTCCTGTGCTGGTCACCGTCAAATGCCTCTTCCTGTTCAAACACAGTTTACCAAGAAACCTCATATCCTTGGGTTAACTCTCCCCAGCCCAATGAGGCAGACAGGCCAAATTATAGAGCTTACAGAAGGGGAAACTTTAACAGGCATAAGCCACTTGACTAAATTCACAGATCTAGGAATCCAAAGAAGTGAGACTAGAACCCAAGTATGTTGGACCCCCCAAATGGGGCATTTTTCTGCAACTACTTGCCCCTTCCTCACCTCACATAGGACACCCTGCCCTCATGTCCCTGCCTCAAGTCCTATGCAGTCTCCTCTCTGATCAAAGTGTTATCCCACTCACAGTTAGCTAGGCAGGGGCAAGGAAGGGGACAGAGACTGGTGAGGGTCAGAGCCAGCCCCTGTAGTTCTTCAGACAGCAGCTGGAATATATCCTCCCCGGGAGGCAGCCTCCTGGCCCCCTTAAGAAGATCGATCAGGGTTTGATGCTGTGAGTGCACAGCCTTGTTTTGGCACATTAGCCACAAGCCTTTCTCGGTAAATGGATGTGATTTTTATGGCATTGTTTATGGAGCTGAATTTTCAGATTGATCATCTTTTTTCTTTCCCAGGGCTCTTCTGGGAAGGAACAGAAACACAGCAGCTCCCCTCCCCCTGGGGGTGGGAAACTGCTCCCTGCACCTCCAAGACAGACAATGGCTCAGGTCCCTCCCCACCACGAGCTCCTCCACAGTTCCCCAGGAATGCCCAGGTAGAGCCCCAGAGCATCAGATGCCTCCCAATCCTCATCCAATTACTCCCCTGAAACTTCAAAGCCCGTGATCAGGAAAAACAAGACCACACAAATAAAATCAAACCAAACAAACAAAAGAAAATCCAGTCCCTGGGCTATTTCATGTTGGCTGGGTCATCTGGGGTGTCTGCTATTCTGATCCTCCATGGAGCCATTTATCTCCTGGTAATCTCTGAGCAGGTGTCTTCCCATGAAACCAACAGGTGCCAGCTCCCTTCCCTTTATTCAGTAACAGAGCCGCGACAAGCTTCCTCCTCCCCTCTGCCAGCCCCAATTCTCACCTAAGGCTGCAAGACCCCCTCCAGGCTGTATTTGAAAAGGGGTGCCTATTATTCACACCTCAACCTGAGGCCCCCAGCATCTGTCCATCTGCTGTTCCTTGGTAAGAAACAGTGTGCCATCATCACCAGCAGAACCCCACCCCACTCTCATCCCAAACCACTAATCACCCTTGGGGGCTCAGAGAGTGAGAGCAGACCTGAGAGATCACACAGTCCAACTGTCACCAATAACTACCTAGACTAGTGTATCTGCATCCTCTCCCAAACCTTGGCTCTTCATTTACACATAACAAGGAAGTGTTCCGAGGTCCAACATACTTTCCTCCTCTTACGGATTCGTGAAGCATATTAATACCTGAAAGGCACCCAAAGTCCTACAGGGAAGCAACATCTTCTACTGTGTTTAACCCAAGGTTCTCCAAGCTTATTTCACCATGAATTCTTTTCTTTTTATAATGATTGCCATTTTGGAACAAAGTTTCCACGGAATAATTCGGAAACTCTGGACTAGCTGATTTTCTGGGTGCCTTGCAAACCCTGACAGCTTATGATCCTATAAGCTAAACCTCTACAACACCATTGAACATAGCCAAAGATAAGTACACAGCCTCTCTGGGCCCCTAAGGCATGCCTCTATGGTCAATCAAGCCCTGCCTATGGGGCCATTGAAGATCTCTTCATTGCTGTTACCTACCAAAATGGGAAAGGTTTCAAGGTCTACATCCCCAAATCTCAATTCTACCATTAATCTTTCTACCCACTGCTCCTACAGCAGCACAACTACAATGGGCTCTTATGAGATGGATTTCAGTTCTATCTCTGCCACTTACAGGCCATGGGGTCTCTCTCAAACAAGTCATTGAAGTCCTCTGAGCCTTAGGGTGGTATGCATAATTCTAAGATGGTTCCCAAGCTCTCCATTCCAGGTGTACCTCCCTACACAATACCCTCCCCTGGAGTGTGGAGTATCACTCACATGATTAGATTACCAATTAGTTGACTTTGTGTTAATCAAAAGGGAGGTGATCTTGGGTGGGTCTGACCTAATCAGGCGAGCTCTTTCTAAAAAGGTAGTCAGACTCAGCAATTCCATAACTTGGTATCTACCCAAAGGAAAATAAATCATACTGCCAAAAAGACACCTGCACTTACATGTTTATCACAGCACTAGTCACAATAGCAAAGACATGGAACCAACCTAGATGCCCAATAAGGGTGGATTGAATAAAGGAAATATGGTACATATACACTGTGGAGTACTATATAGCCATAAAAAGAACAAAATCATGTTCTTTGCAGCAAGATGGATGTAGCTGGAGGTCATTATCCTAAGTGAATTTTTGCAGAAATCAAAAACTACCACATATTCCCACTTGTTAGCAGGAGCTAAACATTGGGTACACACAGACATAAGGATGGGAACAATAGATACCGGGGACTCCAATAGATACTGGGAACTCCACAGTGGGGGAAGGTAGGAAGGGGGCCATGGATTGCAAAACTGTCTATTGGGTACTATGTTCACTATTTGGGTGACGAGTTCAGTTGAAGCCTAAACCTCAGTATCACACAATATATTCATGTAACAAACCTGCACATGCACCCCTGAATCTAAAATAAAATAAAATTTAAAATTTCTAAACTGCCCAATTACTATATTTGCACATCCATTTATGCAAACCTAGATGATTTTAAATTTTTTTTACTTAAAAAATTTAAAAGGTGGTCAGAGCCCAGCGATCTCATTACTGGGTACATATCAAAAGGAATATCAATCATTCTATTATAAAGACACACGCATGCACATGTTCATTGCAGCAGTATTCACAATAGCAAAGACACAGAATCAACCCAAATGCCCATCAATGATAGGCTGGATAAAGAAAATGTGGTACATATACACCATGGAATACTATGCAGCAATGAAAAGGAACAAGATTATGTCCTTTGCAGGGACATGGATGGAGCTGGAAGCCATTATCCTCTGCAAACTAACAAAGGAACAGAAAACCAAACACCACATATTCTAACTCATAAGTGGGAGCTGAACAATGAGAACACATGGACACAGGGAAGGGAACAACACACACTGGGGCCTGTGGGTTCAGGGAAGGGGGAGGGAGAGCATCAGGAAAAATAGCTAATGCGTGATGGGCTTAATAACACTTAGGTGATGGGTTGACAGGTGCAGCAAACCACCATGGCACACGTTTACATATGTAACAAACCTGCACATCCTGCACATGTGCCCTGGAAGCTAAAATAATTTTTTAAGTCTACAGCAAATATTATACTTAGTGGTAATATGTTGAAAGTTTTCCTATTGAGGTTAAGAAGCTATACTGGCAATCCTAACTACTAACACAATTTTGGAAAAAGATGTAATGATAATGATCAGAAATGAAGAAATAAAAGTTTCATTATCCCAAAAAAGAAAAAAAAAAACAAAAACGTGGTCAGAGAATGCTCCCAACCCCCACCCCGTGTGCCTCAGTAAGGGGGAGCAAATAGCCACACTGAGTTGCCTATGGATGGAATCATTGGGCTGGGAGCTGAGGGTGGCCTTCAGTTCTGAGAGCAACCTCAAACCAACAGTCAGCAAAAAATAGGGACAACTGCAGCAAAGTGAATTCTGCCAACAACCCAGACGAGCTTAGGAAGGGACTCAGCCTCAGTGAGATCACAGCTCTGGCTAACACCTTGCTTTCATGCTGGTGAGACTCTGATCAAAGAACCCAGCTACATCATGCCTGGACTTCAGACCCAAAGAAGCTGTGAGATAACAAACAAGCATTGTTTAAAGCCAGTTAGTTTCACAATTTGTTGTGTGGCAAGAGAAAACAAACACACTCTGTTCTGTAAGGTGGGGATAATACCTTCCTCGTAAGTGCTTGTGAGGATCCAACAGTGTGGTGTCTGTTACACGCTCAGCACAGAGCCCAGCACATACTAGATGTTCAATCATCATTTTAAAACAAAGATAGTAACAATATCTACTATTTGAGATTATTGTGAGGATGAAAAGGCAAAAATGCATGTAAAATGCTCAAAAACATTCGTGCCCACAAAGATGACAACTATGATTGAAGCATAGGACAGGCCATGAGAGGTGACAGCAAAATTATATAAGATCAAATGTTCCTTCCCAGCCACAGCCTTCCTCCTGCCTGGGAGGACCTTGAGCTCCCTCTCACAGCACACTTGATTGCTACCCGCCACTGCTAGATGCCTTCTAGGAGCCTGATCACTTCTATTCTTTTGTACATCTTTTTCTCACTCTTTTAGGACTGTCCCTGGGTGTGCCTTGGGATTAAGGTGTGCTGATGGGGATTTCCACCTTGTGAAAAAAAGAAACTTCTCAAGAGTAGATTAACAAACTTAACCTCCTGGAAATAAGAAGGTCTTACCAAGTTTCCAAATTCTACTCCCCAGAAGGTCAAAGCCTCGTTGACAGTTCTTCATGATTTTATTCCATTGCAAGCATTTATTGTGTGCCAACCACACGTTGAGCCTGTGCCAGGCGTTGAGAATAAGACAGCAGCCCTGGACACAAGAAGCTCCCAGTGTGCTATGGGTGCAAACAGATAATGACAATGATAAAATTTCCATCAGGGACCCAGCCTTGCACTGGAATCCCGCAGACCTATGTAGCTGTGCATATCAAAGGAGAGACAATGACTATTTCTTTGGGGCAGACATCAGATGCCCAGTTGTAAGATTTTCAAGCAGTTCATTATGAAGACTGCCTGCTAATTCTAAGGAAGCAAACACCCAGTTAGGGGAAGAACACACCCTGAATGAAGACAGAGTACCTGAATCAGGTGTACCTGTGGATCCAAGGAGGAGAAAGTCAGCAGGAAGAAAATACTGAGAGCCGCACTGTGTGAGCACTCACCATCTCCTACCCCTGGAAAAAATACAGAGGAAAAATCTCGTGTGGAAGTCTCAGAGAGGGACACTCTGGCAAATTTATTCAAAAGTCCAAGGGACTACTAAGTACCTGGACATTGCAGATTACAAATGCAGGGTGGGGAGTGCAGGGCGGGGGGGCAGGTTGCAATTTTAAGTAAGTGGTTAGTGTGGTCTCATCAAGAAAGTGAGACTTGGCCGGGAGCAGTGGCTCACACCTGTAATGCCAGCACTTTGGGAGGCTGAGGCAGGCAGATCGCCTGAGGTCAGGAGTTCAAGACCAGCTTGGCCAACATAGTGAAACCCCATCTCTACAAAAATACAAAAATTAGCTGGGCATGAAGGCGGGTGCCTGTAATCTCAGCTACTCGGGAGGCTGAGGCAGGAGAATCGCTTAAACTTGGGAGGTGGAGGTTGCAGTGAATCAAGATCGCACCATTGCACTTCAACCTGGGCAACAGAGTGAGACTGTCTCAAAAAAAAAAAAAAAAAGAAAGAAAGAAAGAAAGAAAAAAAAAAGTGAGACTTGAACAAAGACTTGAAGGAAATGTGAGTATGCCAATAAGATACCTTGAAAAAGAGTTTTTCAGCCAAGGAAATAGCTAGAACAAAGGCCCCAGGGCAGAACCTCATCTGGGAGCAGCAAGAAGGTCACTGATGCTAAAGCAGAGTGAGCCACAGTGAGGACAGTAGCATATAAGGTAAAAGCAGGGAGGAGGGGGGGCTTTAGCTTTCACTCCAAGGGGAATAGGGAGCCACTGCAGGTTTTGAGCAGGGGAGCGACATAATCTTTCTTAGGCTTTAAAAAGATCCTTGTGGTTGTTATAATGGTGATATGGTTTGGCTGAGTCTTCACCCAAATCTTAGCTTGAATTGTAGTAATCCCCACATGTCAAGGGCAGAACCAGATAAAGATAGTTGAATCATGGGGGCAGATTCCCTCATACTGTTCTCGTGGTAGTGAATAAGTCTCATGAGATCTGATGGTTTTATAAATGTGGGTTCCCCTGCACAAACTCTCTCTTTCCTGCCATCATGTAAGATGTGACTTTGCCCCTCCTTGCCTTCCATCATGATTGTGAGGCCTCCGCAGCCATGTGGAACTGTGAGTCAATTAAACCTCTTTCCTTATAAATTACCCAGTCTCAGGTATGTCTTTATTAGCAGCATGAGAACAGACTAATACAAATGGGAACAAGAGGAAGAGTAGAGTCAGAGAAACCCATTAAGAGGGTATACAGTTACTCAGGTGTGAGATGAAGGTGGCTCCAACCAGAGTAGGAGCAGTAGAAGCATGAGAATTGGTCAGATTCCATACATATAGATATATTTTAATGTAGAGCCAAAAGTAGAGTATTTCCTGGTAAACTGAAGTGTGTGAGAGAAAGGAGACAAAGATGACTACATTTTTTGGCCTAAGGAGCAACTAGAAGGTTGGATTTGTCATCAGCAGAGATAGAAAAGGCCATAGGTAGGGCAGATTTGGAATGGGTTGACGGAGGGGGTCAGTGGTTCTGTTTGGGGCAGGTTGAGCCTGAGAAGTCTATCAGAATTCAGGCAAATGCAGGAAGGTTGTGCACTTCCAAATAGGTCAGAGAAGGCTTACGGAAGCTATTGGATATGCAAGTCTGAATTTCAGGAGAGAGGTAAACATTGTGGTCATCAGTATACAGCTGATATTTCAAGTCACAAGACTAAGTGAGATCATATAGAAAAGATGAACAAAGCCACCATTAGGAGGCCTAGCAAAAGAGATGAGAAAGCAAAGGAGGTGAGGGAGAATCATCTGGGCAGATCATCTGGGAGAGCGGGTGGCACCACCTGAATCAAAACATTGCTGGTAGGTCAAGCAAGATGCAGGCTGAACACTGTCCACTAGATTTAGCCATGAGGGGGTCACTGGTTACCTTGATAAGAACGGTTTCAGCATGGTGGTGGGGAGAAGGCCTTATTGGCTGGTGCCAACTCTTTTGAGGACTTTTGCTGTAGTAAGAAGCAAAGATATGGCAGGAGATTAAAAGAGAAATGGGATCAAGCGAAAGATTTTCTTCCCATTGGAGCATAATAGCAACATGTTTATATGCAGACTGAAATGGTCCAATATAGTGCTAAAAGTTGATGATATGTAAGAGAGGAAAGAACTGCTGGAGGTGAGAGGGGGAGGCACGCACACTCTGGTGGAGGAGTTGGCTTTAGAGAGCAGCACAGACAGTTCATCCACAGTATTGTGCGGGAAAGGCGGAGCATGAATGGGCAGATGCTGGTAGTTGGTAGATGCAGTGGTAGAAGTTTGTGGAAGTCCTCCTTTGACTGTCTCCATTTTCTCAATGAAGTAGGAAGCGTAGGAGAGGTGTCCTATGAGAAACCTTAGGGCTTCCTGCCATCGTTGACAGGGTGTTCACACACATATTTATCAAGTTTTGCTCCTGGCCACATACTGAGCTCTTGACATACAGCATCTTCACAACAATCTCCAGATTTTAGTCATTATATACCCTTTAAAGATGGAGAAATGAGGCTCCAAATGATTAAGCAAATTGCCCTTTATCACCTGGCTGATAAGGCTAGAGCCAGGATTCAAACAGCAGCCTGACTCGCTGCAAAGCCTGTGCTCCTAGTTGGGGTGGGAGTGGAGGGCAGAAGCAAGGGAGGTGCTTGGAGAGAAGAAACTTGCCCTGCCCCAAGGCGGTGATGGGCCAGAAGGAGGGGACTGGCTTGGCTGCCTCAAAGACCTGTGAATGAATGACTTAGTCAGTGAGTTGCTCAGATGTTCCCCACACCTGCCAGGTCCCTTTTGGGGGCTCTCATCATGTTTTACGCATATCTTAATTAAATACAGCACTTCTCATGGTCTATTAGACTCCATTACCATGTGCCTCAGCCTTCCCTCGACCATGTCAGCCAGATGCAGGATATCTGAGAAACATGGGTGTTTCTGCATTCATTTCCTGTTGTTGCTAAAACAAATCACCACAAACTTAGTAGCTTGGAACAACACAAATGTATCTTTTTTTTTTTTTCTTGAGATGGAGTTTCACTCTTGTTGCCCAGGCTGGAGTACAGTGGCGCTATCTCGGTTCACCGCAACCTCCACCTCCCAGGTTCAGCGATGCTCCTGCCTTAGCCTCCAGAGTAGCTGGAATTACAGGCACCCACCGCCATGGCTAATTTTTGTAATTTTTAGTAGAGACAGGGTTTCACCATGTTGGTCAGGCTGATCTGGAACTCCTGACCTCAGGTGATCCACCCGCCTCGGCCTCCCAAAGTGCTGGGATTACAGGCGTGAGCCACCATGCCCAGCCACAAACGTATTATCTTACAGTTACGGAGGTCAGAAGTCTGATGCTAAAATCAAGGTGATGGTAGGGCTTTGTTCCTTTCCAGAGTCTCCAGGGAAGAACCTATTTCCTTACCTTTTCCTGCTTCCGGAGGTTGCCTGTATCTCTTGGCTCATGGCTCCTTCCTCCATCTTCAGAGTAAGTAATGCTGGCTGAGTCTCTTTTGCATGGAAACTCTCTGACCTCTTCTACCTCCTTCTTCCTTTTTTAAGGATCCTTATAATTACATTGAGCCCAATCAGATAATCTCTTCATTATGCTTACAGGTTCAGAAGAGAGACAAAAGGGTTGATATTATTCTGCCTGCCAAAATGAGTCTAAATGTGTAACTCATAGCCTGCACAAGTCACACCTCCAGTATACTAGTTTGCAAGTCCTTATTGTCTTCATTCATTCGTGATGAGTCTGGGCTTTAGGAACCAGCCTTGGTCTGGGAGTCGTTTTCCCTCCTCCCCTACAATGTTTATTTTATTTAATGGTGTGTTATTTTGCCCAGAAAGCCTGCAGAATGTCTGAAATGAAAAAGGATTTTGCTTCTAAACCACTGTGTGCTCCGGGAGGTGTGGGAGGTGTGGGAGGGTGTGGGGAGTGGGATGGGAGACGGGACTGGTCCCCTCCATTTTCCCAGCATCTTCTCCACTCCTTCCCTGGCCAGGTAACAGATGTATGGGGTGAGCCCTGGTAGGTTGTGGGGATTTTCCTGACAAACTTTGTTAGCAGGGCTATTTAAATCATTCTAATTACTCCAGAAACACCCCATTAAGTTTCCCAGTGAGGGATGCCGAGGAAAAGGGCGAGGAGAAATTAAGGAGAGGCTGAACGAGAAAAACTGCCACAGACCTGCCATTCGGCTTCTGCAGCCCCATGTGCAGTTTGCTTAAAACAAGGAGGCAGGGAGGGAGCCAAGGGCAAAAGAGAAAATAAACAGATAGTGTCAGGTCCTGCCATTAGAAATGCAAAATTCATTAGACAAACATTGATTGCAAAGAATTGATTTTGTAGTGATTTGATTGTCAGGCATACACTACATCCAAGGAAATTTTTCATTATAATTCAGAATTTGTTAAAAAGAAGCAAAGACAGGAAGGAAGTGGAGCAAGGACGTGCTGCGGCAAATGCCTGCTGTCGGGGACCCACGCCTGGCCTGGGAGCTGCCCTGCAAGACGACCCTATTATTGCACCAAGGAACTAGTGATCTGCCTGTTGCTGCCACAGGACGTATCAGTCTGTGTACTCTGTAAAGAGGCATAGACCCCTGGGACATGACCCCATCATATGGACCGGTTGGGACAGTTTCTCTGTTGCTTCCACCTCCCAGTTGGAGAGACCACACTCCAGCCTAGGTACCCCTCTACTGTTCCTCCCTCTTCCCCTGAAGAGCGAATGTGCAGCTGAGTCTGGGGCCAGATAAAGAACAGGGGCTTCTGATGACCAAGGATGCCCAGCTGAATGCTGCCCTGGCCCAGCAGCCCATTCCTCCGAGAGCTTTGCTAAGCTTTGCTCCCTCTCACTGCACACCCTGCCTGTGGTCCTGGCGCTTCTCCCCTCTTCTCTCTCATCCTACTGCTACTTGTCAGTCCTCTAGGTCCCTGGAAAAGCCAGGTCCTTCCAGTCTGGAATCCCGGTGTATCCCTTCTGGCTTCCAGTCTTGACTTCACCTTTCTCACCAACATGGATTTGCTAGAAAAAAACTTGACATTTCTCTGTCCCATCTTTGCAGCCCTTGACAAAAGCCAGGCCCCTCAGCTGATTCTGAAAATGGCTTCCTATCGGCTGAAATCACTTGGATGTTTTCTAGCTTATTATTGAGCGATTTATTCTAGCAGGCTCTGTCCCCTTCCTTGCACATGAGTTCTGCCGTCATCCACCCTCCTGCCTCCTGTCCCTTTTCTTGCCTGGTACTATTTCCTCTCGCCTCTCTTTTACCAAACACTAACCACTAGCTTTTCCCAGCCCTGCTCCTTTAATCCCCTGGACAACTGGCCGAGTGTAGGATCTTCTCCATCACTCAGGGCTTGAACATCATCTCCCTTTACAAGCTTTCCTGACCTCTTATCCTAGATCCTGCTCTGTAAAGTGAAGTGATGATAACAACTTGCCTATCCACAGCAGAGGACCAGATATAATCACACCATGTAAGTGCTTTGCAAACCGAAAGGGCTACTCAAATGTAAGCTGCGTTGGGTCTCCAATTCAGGGATTCACAATATAATTTGCATTTTGAAAGCAATCCTTAGTTATTAAATATTTAAGAAATACTTTTGGCCAGTGATTCTCAACCCTAGATGAAAAAGAGTGATTCCATTGTTCTGGGTTGAGACTTGAGCAAAGGATTTTTGAAAGTCCCCAGGTAACGCAAATTTTCAGCCAGGGTTGAGAACCAATGATTTGTACTTGACTTTCACATTATTATGGAACCATCAGCTATCTATCCCCTTGGTCCAGGAATAAACTCCCCTTCACCTATTTTCCTTCCTCATTTTTTTCACCCAAAGTGGGTCTTTGGGAAGAGATGTGTAAAGGAGATGAGTCCTAGAATTTGAGAGACTGAAGACGAACCTTGGGAAGATAATCCAGCCCCCTCTGAAGTTTCACTTCCTAGGGGGCACTCACAGAGGAAGAGGGAAGCTCTCCTCCTCCTGCTAACAGCAACACAGCTGCAGGGAGGCAACAACTAAGCCCCTGCTTCCTGTTTCCTCTTTTAGACATCTTGCCTGCCTCACCCTTGTCCTGGCCCTGCCTCTTCCTCTTCCTAACATTCAAATCTGACTCTAGTGTTGACTTTATTCAGTCATCCATATGTCAGACCCAACCTTTGCTAACAGGTGGCGACCTCTTTCATCAAATATAAGGTGCCATCATTTGTAAAATGCACCATCATGCTATGTATCACCAAGAAAGAAATGCATGTTGTCAAATAAACTGTGAGATGGCATTGATAGTAAGATGCATTTCGACTTCAGGGATGCTAAAATGTGAACCAATGTAGAATTAATGAAACACAAATTCCACTCACTGATTCCACCTCTTGTCCCCCCACCTCTTGTCCCCCGTCATGTATCCGATGTTCATCAGCTGCTTCTCTGGGACTGACTCACCTCAGGCCTCTAGTTTCCCCTCACTCTGAAATTCCTGATTCCCTCTAGCTGTTGGCTAAAAAGAGAAGAAGAAAAGTATTCCTGTTCTCAACCCCCTCAGCCTTCTCCATACTAAAGAGCTGGTCTGGTGAAAATCTTGAAACCAGGGAAGCCTGGGTCCAAGGGGCCAAGGAGTCAAGGGGTGTGGGGGAATATTTACAAAGGGAAAGGTCCTTTTGTCCCAGACAAAGCCCCACTGGAGCAGCCTTTGTCCCCACCATAATGCACTGGCAGGAGCCACCACCACTCAGGCAGTATTCACAGGAACATGCATACTAAATGCCAAACACTGAGCTGAATGCTGGGGGCACAATGGTAGCTAAGACTTGCTCCCTGACCTCAGGCATCCTATCTAAGTCTAGACAGCTGCCAACTCTAAACATGTGTAAGTTCTCTATGATAGGGCATGATCTAAATGAGGGAGTTGCCAACTCTGGTTGAGGCTGGGGTGAAAGTCAGGAAAGATGTCACAGAATGGACAACAAGCCACGTCTAAAAATATAAAGAGAAAACTAACAAGCCAAGAAGAGGGGGTATTCCAGGCAAAGGGAAAAGCATAAACAAAGAAACCCAGTTATAAAAAGTCAAGCATATTGAGGAGCTGCAATGGCCCCAGGTGCTGTCATGAGGGGCTGTATTGGGAGAATGGCAAGGGATACAATGGAGCCTGGTTGTGAACATCCTGAGTGATAAGCTACAGAGTTAAGACTTTGGCCCTCACAATAAGGAGTCATGAAAGGTGTTTGAGCAGAAGCGTAGCGTACCTCCTATGCATGCATGTAGCTTACTTGGTGGCGTAGGACTTCTGTTAACTGAATAGATCTTGGTGACTTTCTGACCCATGGCCTCCTCATATTACCATGTTGTTTCATAGGCTCTACCCCACTTCTGCTTCTGGAAGAGCTGAAATTCCAAGAATGTCATAGATACATTAGAGGGCTTAGCTTGGGGGAGATCCTCGGAAGCACTTAATGAGATCATTAGCCCTAACCCAGGTTGCAGCAACAGAACCTACTCCCTGCTGCAGCTCATGGGGCTGGGGTCTGGAAGACCTCTTATGAGGACCTTTTGGGAGGAGGAAAGGGTTCCAAGCTGGGAGGGAGTTTGATGAGAGAAAGTCAAATATGAGCTCCTGGTCAGCAAATGTCACATAGATCAATCCTCCAAGGGGCAAAGCCATTGGCCTGAAGAGATGATGTGTACAGGGAAAACTGTCTCTATCCACGATCGTAAATGATGATTCTCAGGCATTGTGAGTAAAAGCCAGTGATCCTTCTGAAGAGTGAAATTTGCTAAAAGGACAGCCAGAATTGCTGTAACGAGCACATCCATTAATTGTGTTCTACACTGCAGGAATAGTCGCCATGACGACTCAGGCTTTCCCGCCAGGGTTGAGCTGCTCCTGGGGATCAAGAGGGACCCCAGTCTTGGGCATCCTGTGATTTGAAGACAAGGTCAGTGAGAAGGGACTTGGGAGTTTTTTCATGAGAGTCATTTCCTGACAAAGAAAGAGGCAGTGTATTAATTAAGATAATGCTAGCTGCTGACACAAATAAATGCAAAATCTCAGTGGTTCTACCCAAAGGAAGTTTTATTTCTTCCTCTCATAGGAAAGTGCTATGCTTCAAGGAGTCAATTAAGAACCCAGACTGATAAAACTTTGTTGCCATCAACATGTGGTTACTCCATGATCACCCTGGGCACTAACTTCCAGCCAGCAAGTAGGGGGAGGCAGAGAATCCATGCCCGGGAGGGCATCATGAACGAAGCCTGGAACTGGTATAGGTCAACCACCTACTCCCACATCCTCAACATTCTATGTTCAGAGCTCAGTCACATGGCCCACGTAGGTGCAGGGAATGATGGAAGCCCCTATCCTGGGGCTTCATACTGTAGAAGCGAAACCTCAGTCTTGCTAGACAGCAAGCCATCTGCCCCAGGAAGCCCAACGTAAATGAGAGAAAGAAAACTGGGTTGAGAGTCCAAGAGTGCCACATCCACTCTAAGCTCTCTCACCATCAAAATGTATAATCTGTAAGTCCCTTTCCTCCTGGGCCTCAGTGCCTTCACCCCTATAATAGTGGGGGGGGTGGATTTAATAGTCTCTGGAAGCCTTTGACCATAATGCTGAGGTTCAGGCTGCACTGTGGGAAAGAAAGAGTTACCCAAGTTCCACCCAGCGAGCCACCTTCTGGGCAAAGAGTCACACTGCTTCAGGAAGACTGCACCAGGCCACAGTCTCACTCCCAACTTGACATCATATAAATGGGGCCCCAGAGAGGCTGGCAATTGAACAGTCCCCACAGGAGAGGAAACATGAAAGGTTACATGATTCAAGCCCACACGGGGGTCCAAGTGACCTTTCCTTGAGTGGAAAGACACAGGTTGCCGGTCCAGTGACCATTAAGGCAGATAGCACCAGGAGCTGGACTGCCCCCGGGGACCACAAGGATGGAGTAGGAGGGCTCATTCTGCCAGAGTCACAAAGGTGAGCACACTGTGTGCATGCAGGAAACGCTGGAGCTATACGGAAATAGACACACAACCCATCCGTCACCACAAACACACACAGCATTTACATGACATTTACATATCCACAGTGAGGTACACATTGTAAATGCACACACAGGGATGTACATACATACGAAAGTGCACATAGATGGGTACACAGTCAGTACATACTTGCCTGGGACAGACAAGGATGGACTTGTAGATACAGTTGTCTGTGAATGGGTATACACACTTATATACACACGGGGGCATTTGGATATTGCACCAGGACCCATGGCAGATATACAATTAGGTATATGTTAATGGATACATCAGCTCATTTACACACACAGAATTCACAGCATTCTCATGGTTATACACAGACAGAAACCCACCCAGGAATACATACACAGGAACACACGGATGCAGCCACCCATACATGACTAAGATCATGGGACTATCCACATATATACATAGAGCACACACAGGTGAATGCCTCACAGTTAACCACATAATCCCAGGATGCACACAAATGGGAAGCTGGAAGCTAGTCCTCATCCCTGGTCAGCTGTGTCATCCCTAGGCAAATCATTTCCTCTCTTTGGGCTTCATTATCCTCATCAGTAAAATATGGGGGCGGGACTAGGAGGCCTCTAAATGCCAGTTCTGAACCGACTGATAAATGCTGACAATTAAATTAGGAGATGTGGCCCCTGTCCCTGGGGTGCTTCCAATCTAAGGAGAAGTGGGCAAACACAGTCCAGAAATCACAGGAAAGCACATAGACAGCAATCAATGTGTGAGTGACTTAATGGTGCCATCTATGCAGATAGGCAGGGTCTGAGGAGTTAGAATAAACATGGCACCAGAGCTTCCCTTAAAGCTGACTTGGTTCCTCAACTGGATGATGTGAGCCAGATGGCTTGCCATCCCTTCCTGCCAGGGCAGACTGCGGAGGCCAGGTTTTAAGGGGGATTTAGGAAGGAAGGGATGAGAGGGGGCTATCTTTCAAGCCTTGGGACCATAGGGGACAGGCAAATCT
The DNA here is from genome assembly GCF_028878055.3 of Symphalangus syndactylus. NCBI lineage: Eukaryota > Metazoa > Chordata > Mammalia > Primates > Hylobatidae > Symphalangus > Symphalangus syndactylus. Next base: position 133,370,127 of record NC_072425.2, read on the forward strand.
TTCCAGGGGTCCCCCAGAAGGCCAGCAGCATGCTAGAAGGCCCAGACTGGCAACACGCTGCGAGCTGTAAGAAACAGCCTTAGTGGCAGGCTAGATGCTGACCACTCTGCCAACATGAAGCCCACCGCAATCCTCTGGCTTAGGAAACCCCATAAAGTGACCCCAGGATAGATCTGTGTACTCTTTCTTCTGCTGTCAAGTGGCTCATGGCTCCCTGCAGGATAACGCTGGCCAGCATCCAGGAGGTGAGTGTATACGTAGTATGGGCACCTGGATACAAGTGTGTCCACACATGATGATCTGTATATGCGTGTATATGTGTGAGGCTGCATGTGTCCATTTCCTGTGTCTCTAGGCACAAGCCTGTCTATACTACATAGGTCTAACTGTTTACAAGTGCATCCTTGCTCACCTGGCCTTTTTGGGTAATATACACATAAATATTAAATTGTGTGTAAATGTCTTTGTACATATTTTGTGTGCATTCACCAGTACCCAGATATAAACCATTTCCTGTGTCTCTTCCCTGGCTTGTACAAGGCAGGGAGAAATCCTCTGCCCTCTTCTCCATCTGCCTCCTTTCCCTGGCTCTCTCCTTACCTAATTGGTAAGACTGGGAAAAGACAGGGTCATGGCACCTGCACAGCTGGCATCAGTGGTACAGTGCTCATGTTCTCTCCTCCTCAGCCACAGGTAAGCTGGCCATGGCAGGCTCTGCCTGAGAGCAAGGAGGCCTGCAGGTGTCTGGTTCTTGGCTTGCAACTCTGGGCAACCTCAAAGCAGAAGGCAAGGGTAGGAAGTCCAAGGGAGCTTTATGTCTTTAAATCAACTTCGTTAATGATAAAGCTAGCATGCTGACAAATCTAACTGGGGTGCATTTTATAACCCACAAGCTGCTGATTGTAAAACAAACCCCAATTTCAGAAATGTGAAAATACGTGTATCATAAAAAAGTGATGAGATAGAGGAATATCTTGATCCCTGTCTGCCTGTTGTGTCTATTATTCACTTGGTTCAGAAATTGGTGGGAAGAGAAATACAGTGATCACCCCCAAATCGCTATACATTTGCACATACCTGTATACAGAGGGTATCTGTGCATATCCGACCATTTTAGCCAGGCCTGAGGTGTCTGTCCATCTGTGGCTTACTGTTTGTGTACACTACTTGCTGACAAACTGCACTTATGTGTGTGCACTGCTGAGCATGGAACAGCTACACACACAGGTGTTTTAATGGGAGTGTGAATGATTTCCTGGGTGCCTGTACTTGTCAGCATGTGCTGTCTTTGTGTGTGAATGTAAGTCATTACCCCTGACCCAGACTCCCCAGCCATCATCCTGAAAGGCCACCAGCTATAAACAAGGAGTTAGAAGAGCACGACAGCCCCTCTTCCTTGCTCCTTCACTCTCCTTGTGCTGGCTTCTCTCTCTCCAGGAGAGGTCACCCAGAGGCGCCTCCAGAGACAGGCCCCGCCTCGCCTGTCTGAGAACAACAGGCACAAAGCAATCTAGTAATTAGTAACAATCGTGTCTCCCTGACAAGCCATTATTTCACTAGAACAAAGAAGGAGCTCAGGGGGCTCCAAGGGCCAGGAACAAGAAGGCTGGAAGAATGACTCCTTTACATCTCCAGGTTTGGTGGAATCTGGGCACTCCTCAGAGCAAAGCAGGGGCCCTCGTTCCATCAGGGCCTCAGTCTCCTCCCCATCCCCATCCTTCCATCCTCTCCTGCCTCCTTTCTCTCCCTTGCCCAAGCGTCCAGACAGCCCTTACTTTCCAGTCCTGAAGAGGGAATGAACAGGATCGGGCACCAAGACACAGCCCAAGGCTCAGGGCAGAAGCACAGGAACAGCTGACAGGGAAGACCTGGACTTGCCAGTCCTCTGCCCATGGACTTGAACTCAGCAGGACATACATTTTGCAGAACAGAGTGAGCACAAGGCTCCCTTAGAAAATATCCCCCACAGGACATGCCTCAGCACCCAGCCTAGCACTCTGGTCTCACTGATGCTTCTGAAGACAGATAAGTTCTTAATCCCTCCAGCATTCTCGGGGACATTCAAGGGGACACAAAAGTCCAGAAGGCCCAGTCCTTTCCCTTGAGGGGCTTAAATCCAACAGGAAAGAGAGGAAACGTCCACAGATGACTAAAATACAGAGCATGAAGAGAAAGCACCAGGAAAAAAAGGCCCACAAGTGCTATGGGAGATGAGACCACCGCCACCTGGGGAAACTGAGAAACGCTTCCCAGAAGAGGCCATTAAAAATTAAGAAATAGAGCCGGCGCGGTGGCTCACACCTGTAATCCCAGCACTTTGGGAGACTGAGACTGGGGGGGGGGATCACTTGAGGCCAAGAGTTCAAGACCAGCCTGGCCAACATGGTGAAACCCTGTCTCTACTCAAAATACAAAAATTAGCCAGGCATGGTGGCACACGCCTGTAGTCTCAGCCACTTCGGAGGCTGAGGCACAAGAATAGCTTGAACCTAGGAGGCAGAGTTTGCAGTGAGCTGAGATTGTGCCACTACACTCCAGCCTGGGCGACAGAGTGGGATTCTGTCTTAAAAAAAAAAAAATTGAGAAATAAAGGATTCAAGAGAAGAAGATGGGTACGGGGCATTTTAGGTCCAGGGAATTACGAAGATGCCATCAAGATGATGATGATGATGATGATGACAACAGCAAAGATAAACATCAAGGATGACAATGAAAAAATGTTGTCATCCCCCTCTAGCATCTTTTCCTGGGGCAAGCTCAGCCACTCTGCTCCCTACTGCCTGACCGAGTCCAGGCTCCCTGACCTCTCTGGCTTCTGCTTCCTGGAATTTCTGAAACATAGACATGTCCAGTCTGCCCTCCACAGCAGATCCACTGTGATATGGTAAGAGATACCTCTTTGGTTCTGGCTCAATTACAGGGCAGGCTGAGAATAGATGAGAAGATAATAAAAGGAAAGGCAAAAAAAGATAATACTTTGCATCCGTATAATGCTTTATAGCTTTCAAAGCACTTTTATATACATTATCTCATGTTTGCAAGAAAGGTAATATCGACCACATTGCAAAGATGATAGCCAGACTCAGAGAGGTGGGGATTAGCCAAGATCACACCGCTGGCCCTGGCTCCATCTCCTGCCCCACCACTGTGCCTGGGAGAGCACGTGTGGGCCCATTTTGAGCCCATTCTAGAGGGCACAGGTGTGTGCTCTGAGGATTAATCTCACCACAGTGCACCCTTCTACTAAACATCCAGAAGGATGAGAGGGGTCATATGTCCAAAAAAGCCATGGCCAGAGGGCCAAGCCCAGATTCCCGTATCTAATTCTATCCCTTCGCTGCATCATGCTGTGCACCCAGCAGGGAGCCAGCCATCCCAGGGATGCTCCACCAAAACTGATAAGGGGATCCCAGTTGCCTACAGAGCAAGTGAGCCTTCCACAACCTGGCCCAACCTGATCTCCCCCTACTCCTCCTTGTCCCTCTATTTCTTCCACAATAGCAGGATGCTCACCACTCATCCCCCAAACTCACCTGCACTCCTAACCTCTCTGCCTTTGCTTTTCAGTCCCCTCCACCTTACACATCCGTCGCTTGCCTTTCTGCTGACCTTCCGACTTTATCTCCTTCACGAGGTCTCCCTCTCCCATCCACATCAGGATCCATCTCTCTTCCACCAGCACTTTCTCTCTGCCTCAGTACTGCACCTCTCCCAGCCTGCCGGGTCGCAGAGCAATGGATAAATTCTTCCTCCTTCCATAGTGGACTGTGGGCCATAGAAAACCATGGGGCAGGCCTCCTCACTCCCTTTCCCACCCCCAATACACACACAGTAGTTTCTTGGTTCATATTTAATGTTGTTTCATGTAAAAGGTCAAGTAGCGCTCATCAGTACAGCTGCTGAGACTTAGACTGCAGGACAGGGTCCCACCAGGATGGTCTGAGGGTAGAACCAGGATGTCAATCCGGGCTGGTTGCAGATCTGGCTTCTCTGGGGCAGAGGAATACAGATGAAGTGTCCCAGAACTGCCAGGCTCTGAAAGCCCTACAGAACGACCCACCTGGGAACCCCCATTAGCGACCGCCTCTCTCAATCAGGTCTGCCCAGGGAAAGAAAGACACTGAAGACCATTCAGATCCCCAGAAATGTCAACACTCCTTGAAAGAGGTCTCCACTGGCCCGGAAATCTCCAGGCTGCCTGCACTTGTGATAAGCACAATAAATAAAACAATGAGACCCATTTGAAGGCACTTGTGAGACAGTAGAGCTTTGAGAACTTGACTTTGATGAGTTTGAAAGGCAGAGGAAAGAAGGAAGAATGAGTTTCCTCTTGGGCTCAGGTTTGTTTATCCTGCTTCTTGGGAATCCGAGCTTACAAGGTTGATGGCTTCAAAGGCCTCTAAATGTTTCTGGAATCCCAGACCAGGCTACAATGGGCCTGAAGGCTCCTGTTTGCCTGGCACCAGAAAAGGCACAGCCACATCAGCTCCCTGGAGGATTCCTGCCGGGGCCGAGAAGCAGGCACAGGTGGGAGCGCACCAAGCTGGAGCCCACCCTTGGGAGTGTGCAGAGGAGGTGAGGCAGCTCCACATAAAGGGAGAACCACAAGGTACAAGTGACTGTGAGAAGCTGACTGGGAAGCCTCAGTGGGGTCAAGGAGTGAAAGTGCCCTTTGTGGGGACTGAGAACAGAGTCCTGGACCACAAGTCCGGAGTACAAGGCCGAGCCTGGATCTACTGCTAAATTGTCCCATGCCAAGTCTCTACCCCACTTTGCATCTTCATAAAAGGTCCTCTCTGAGGTTCCTCTGAGCCCTATGTTGACTCCATCACTCTTTAAGCAGGCGGTTCTGCCATGGGTCCCCTGGCTTCTTTCTGACCCTCTCCTCCCTAACCTGCCCCAAGCCCAGCCCATCAGGACCCCACTCTGCAAGGGCCCTGCTCCCTCTCAGCCATCAGCGCACCCCTACCCACGACTCAGTCGCCCCTCTGAAAACCACTGTAGTACCCTGAGATGTTTTCCCGCATTATAGAGACTTGAAACCTGCCCTCGGGCCACAGTCTATGTACCTGTGTGCCGTGTGCATAGTTAACAATAATGCCAAGACAGGCTAATCGTCTTTCAGTCCATGCCGCACGTCAAGTCTTTATACCCACTCTCCTGCTCAGCGGCCCTTTCTACAGAGGAGAGAACCCTGAAGCTTGAAAAGATGCAGTAACTTGCCCTCCTGTTGCCTTCGCACCCATGTCATCCTCACGACAAGCGTGTCAAGTGGACGGTTAGATATTCCCATTTTAGCATAAAGGAAATGGAGCTGAGAAATGCGAAGCAACTTGCCAAGGTCACAAGGAGCGGAGCTGAGATGGGGCAGGGTCCCACGCCCCCCAGCGGCCCTGCCTTCCAAGGCCTTCTCCTGCTCTCCTCCGCCTGGTGGCCTTCTAGACCCACGCTCCTGGAAGCCGCTCCTAGGCTCACACTCTGCTGAAGAAGCGTCAAGGACTGAGCGAGGCGAAGAGGCCACCTATTTACCCGGCCCGGTGTACACCACTTTCCAGGACTGCAGACGCACTCCCCGCCCACCGCCTTTGCCGCAGCAAGACAATCAGCCCACTCCGCCTCCCCTCTAGCTCATTTCAGAGTGCAGTCAGACACTAATTGGCTCTGAGAAGTGATTACTTCAAAGAAGTTCCCATCGGACCAAGATTTCTCGGAAAAAAACAAACAGCGCGCACCATGCCTGGGGAGCCACCCGCCCCAGAGATGGGTTTTCTGCCTGCCTGTAGGCGGCGCTGCCGAGACACGAGGCGCTGCAGGACCGCGCCCCGCCTGCTGCGTTCCCTCTGCCGTCGCCCCGCCTGGAATCAGAGGCGTTTGAGCTGGAAGGCACAAACCCCACAGGCAAGCAAGGCCAGAGAGGGGATGTATCCTCCTTAGAGTCGCACAGCCAGTGGTTAGCAAAGCTGGGACTAGAACCCACAAGACTCAGTGCTCCGCCCCACCCTGCCCTGGGTGGCTCTGTACTCAGCTAGCTGTTGTCCCTGGCAGCACCGGACCCATGCCCACGGGTAAGGCGCGGGTGGAGGGTGCTCTTCAGGTAGCAAGCGGGGCCCCTGCCGAGGGAACTTGCTGGAGAGCTCACGGCAGCTCACCCCACCCTCCCTGTGCACACGTGTGCTCAACGCCTAAAACGTTCTAGGTCCCTCCAGGCCTGGGGGTTCCGAGTAAACAGGAGACTGCCCCCGGCGCCCCTGACACTTACAGTGTGGCAGTGACAAAGCATATCTGCTTATGAGCATTCCCGGCCTTCCTCTCCACCTCCCCTGCCTTGGAAGAGGATGGAACCATGGACTTTTGGGCAACCTCTGGGCCTGCCCTTTCTGAAGTGTTTAAATCAGGTGGAGGCTGAAGAGGGAAATCAAGAAGCCCAGCAAGCTTGGGTCAGAGATCATGCCTGGAACACGGGCACCTGCCCCATAGTGAGTTTTTAAAAGATGTTTGAGATGATGTCCAACAGTTAAAGCTCAGATTTCTCATTCCGATTCAGATTCCTGGCCTCTCATGGTAAACTAGGAAATCTGGTCACACCAGGCCCCTATTCCTTCATTCATTCGTACTTTCGTTTAACCATGGGGCTGGTCCCATCCCAAGTGCCGGAACACCAAGGTGAACAGGACAATCAAGTCCCCTGTTTTTGAGAGGCATCTCTTCAAGGAGCCTCTGTGCAGGGCATATTCACTCTAGTTTGCCACAGTCTCCACCATTCCCTATTACCACGTAGACCACTTCCCTTGTTTGTGATCTTTGCATGACCACCATTTATAACCACCTCCACCAGACCTGCTGCTGAGAAAGGGCAGAGAGCCAAGCCACTAAACAAAATGCTCACCTCTCTTTAATCTGTGGCAGGTGCATGAGTGTTTGTCTTACTATGTTCTGTTTTTGTGTGAATATTTGAATTTTTTTTCTTTTTTTTTGAGATGGGGTTTTGCTCTTGTTGCCCAGGCTGGAGTGCAATGGTGTGATCTCACCTCACCACAACCTCCGCCTCCCAGATTCAAGTGAGTCTCCCGCCTCAGCCTCCCGAGTAGCTGGGATTACAGGCATGTGCCACCATGCCCGGCCAATTTTGTATTTTTAGTAAAGACGGGGTTTCTCCATGTTGGCCAGGCTGGCCTCAAACTCCCGACCTCAGGTGATCCGCCTGCCTCAGCCTCCCAAAGTCCTGGGATTAGAAGCGTGAGCCACCGCACCTGGCCAAATTTTTCACTTTTAAATTTAAAAACGAGAATGAAAGTAAAGAGTTATCTATGAGTGAAAATCTAGAAGCAGGAAGGGAGTGAGAGAAATCAAAGCAGGAAAAGACTGTGTTCGAGATGGCTTTGGGAGAGTTTAGTGGGGGAAAGAGAATGTAGTGATGCTGCCACACTGTGTGGGGTATTGAGAGAAAGCAGGGGGAGGGAGAAAAGAGGTTTTTAAAAGTTTTGCTGTATGTTAGGAATGAATGCCCCTTTGGCATTTTCCAAGAAGCTTCATAAAAGATTCAAATCATTTCTCAATACTTTTTGGATGTTTGCCTTCTGCTTCTTTTGAATATAACAGTGTGGGATGGGTGTGGGGAGAGAAGATAAACAAAACATAGGCAGTGCCATGATGGGGAGGTGCAAGGTGCAGGGTGCAGGGGTGGCTCCTGAAAAAAGCACCTCCTGATCCAGAGTCACGAAAGGCCCCCAGGGAGGAACTGATCAAACCAAAACGTGGATGAGTAGATGTTAGGCGAACACAAGGCAGAAGGTGGTGAGAGAAGGGAGCAAAGTGTATTCCAGGCAGGGGGAATAACTTGTGGGAAGGCAGACTCCGGGATCTGGAAGCAGTTTAGGCTGGTGGGACCGTCTGTATGCATGTGGTAGGGATGCGCGAAGAAATGGAGCTGAAGGGCCGGCAGGGACATGCCAGGCCTCATGAGCTATGTGACAGCCCGTGGACCATGTCCAGCAGGCAACCAGGAGCCACCGAGGGTGTTAGCAGAACAGTCATGTGGTCAGTTTGTATTTTAAAATGTTCATCTGTCTGTTCTGTGGGAAATGGATTGGAGGAGGCAAAACAGAGGTGTGTAGATTAGGAGGCTATTGAGATAGATTGGACAAGAGACCCTGGCAGCTTGGGCTGGTCACTGCCAAGGGAAATGAGAAATCATGCTTGATTCTAATGACATGCAGGAAATAGAGGCCAGAGAGAGCGCCGAATTCAGTACCATGTCTCTAGCACCTAGCTTGCTTCCTGATACTCAGTACAAAAGGATAACGCATATTTATTGAATGACTCAATAAATGAACAGAAGACCTAATAAACACACAAATAAGCTGGTACTGGTATGTAAACATTAGCATGCTTAAACCTCATCCCTTCATTGTACAATGTTCATAAACAGCAGCTACCCATTTCTGAAGGTCTGCTTGGACCAGGCAAGAGTATGAGGTACTTCATATGGATGATCTCCACGTCGCCTCTGCAGAACTCCTGTGGCCCAGGCGTTTCTATTCCCATTTTGCAGGTCAGGAAACAGGAAATCGAAGCAACTTGCTCACATTCAGCTGGGGAGTAGGGAGCAGTGCTAAATTCTCACCCAGGGGTGTTCTTTCCGTACCCCGTGAGCCCTCAGAATGACCTCTTCCAGGTTGAGGCACCCCCACACCCAGCTCCTCCATTCCGGTCCCCACCAGCCTCATACTGCAGCTGAAAGGAAATAGCTACCAAGTGAAATGAAAGGTTGGAAACCACTAACCTGAAGTTCCTGAATATCCATTTTAGATATATTTCATTAGTCATCTTCATCATCATCAACAAACATTTAGTGAGCACCTTCTGTATACCAAGTGCTGTGCTAGATAATAAGGGCACAAAGAACTGGATACCTTCCCTGTCCTGGAGGAACTCATAGTTTAGTGGGGAGGAAGAGTGGTTGAGGAAGGGGTCTGGGTTCTGTAAGAGCTTGTGCAAAGCTCAGAACTGTGGACACACTGGGCACATCTAGTGAGGCCAGGACATGGGGCCCAAGAGAGAAAGAGGTGGCAGATGAGAATGGAAAGGCAGGTGGGTGAGAACCTGACTTGGGACCATAACAATGGGGACAAAGAGAAGAGTTCAGAAGGTAAAGATGCCTCAGTGATGGGCCTGACAGGATGCCGATCACTCAGTTATGAGAATGAATGGGAAAATGCTCACCTGGAGGTACTAGAGAATCTGGATGTTTCAGCTGATTGGCTGCCCAAGCAGACCCCTGCCCCTGGCTCCAGTGTGACTGCTGAGATATTTCATTGATCCCCAAAGCCAATTGATCCCTCAGGGGTAGACTAAGAAACAAAGAAGGGACTGTCTGTGTCCCAACTCCCTTGACAGACAAAAGCTCCTGCATTTTTGCTTCTCTCCTTACCTGTTGAAATTCAGAAATCTGATCAACCCTCTTGGCCCCTCAAACCAAATAACTCCGTCTTTGGCTAAATAGAGAAGAGGAGATCGAGGATTTGAAGAGACACTTATTTATCTCTTTACCAGACAGTCTAATGAATAATTTCATGTTTGCAAAAGCTCATTTTGAAATTTGAAGACAAGAGATATATTGCCAAGGCGGCTCTAATACTGCGACATTAATTTTGCACTGAAAGATTTACTCAAAAATTAGATTTTACAATTTTAATGCCTCCATTCTTTTCTTTAAATAAGCTGTGAAATACAGTTAATTAGACTTAAACCCTGGAAGCTTAGACGTTTGAGCTTTGGTGTAAGCTACAAAAGAAAGCAAGCTTTTTCACTTGCAAATTAAATCTAAATTCATTACACGCCTAAACCTATACCACTTGCAGAAATCCTACTGGGCCGAGGAAGGGTCTTGTTGAGGCTCCAGATGTCTCCCTACAGAATCCTGGCTGCAGAGAAGGATTGGGGAAATGAAAGGAGAGACAGACTGGGAGTGGAAAAGACAGAAAGCATCTGACAAGTTGTCTTGGACAATGTTAGCATATTCTTTGGAGCATTAGCCCTGAGAATTGCCCCTTGGAGGAAGAAAAGGTTCCATGCACACAAAAAAACAAAACCAGGAGATACTGCATATCATGCTCCCATCTTGAAAAGTCACAGGTTCAAAGAAGTAAAACAAATAAGCAAATAAACAACAACAACAACAAAAACAAAACCTGTTTAACTTTGTCTCACCCAGAATTCTCCAAACATATTTGACAGCAAAGCCCTTTTTGTCAAAACACCTTATGTCTGGGTCTGTCCACTGCTCGGTGGAAAACAGTCTGCTCTCGGCTCTGACAGCTCCACAAAGACCATTTTCTCCTCCCTAGACATGACCTCGAAGACCCAGCTCAAACCTGTTCTATTCCATGTTGATCTCTTCAGTGTGAGCTGTGGAACAGTCACGTGCACAGCCATCTAAAAAACACAAAATTGGATTCACAACAGGTTGAGGAATTGGGGGGCCCAGGGTAGATACAGTATGGGTACTCACCTAAGTGATGCTGCCTGCTTAACACTGCTCAACACATTCATCAGAGAAACAACCAGTTCAAAGGTGTAAGGAAATGCAGGCACCTTTTAGCCCAACAGTCTACATAATGCTAAAATCTTTCCACAAAGCCCATGATGGGCTCATCCAGTGCCTGAACACTTATGACAGGGAACTTGCTGCTCCCTGGATATCCCTCTTGCCTCTAGACAGTTCTGACCCCATATGTAGATATAAGGCTGCCTCTTTAGAAAACCCCCCACTAGCCTGGAGTACAACTTGTCCAGGACCCTGCCAGGTGGGCTCCAAATAGGCTGGCCATGGGACCCCATTCCCGGTCACCCCTAGGACTTCCCCATCTATGCCTACATTTCTGAATCAAAGCAACCCTCTTCCCAGCTATTAGCTATTGCAACATTCCATAGCCAAACCCCTTTCCTTAGGCCACTGCTTTCTAAACTTTCTTGGGACCACGGATGCCACTGAGTTTTCTAATGAAATTGATGGGTCTCCCCAGAATTGTCCAATATTAGAAGCTTCACAAACACCTTGAAGTTTATTTCATTCTTGTCTGTGTGACGTCCTAGTGGAGGTATCTTGACCTGATTGCTGGTGTTGACTAAATCTAACCAACTCCAATAGACTTTCAAGAGTTTTCCAACTATCTGCTTGCAGACCTTCCTCTTGTGTCCTTTGCTATTCAGGACACCCTGTCTGCACACTGCCTAGTATTCTATTCAAAATATAATTCACCTTTGAAAAGTAATAATAAAAATGATAATAATTCCACCTTACTTTTGCAGTTTACAGAGTGCTGTCATAAACCTTACTTAACTTGACCCTCACTGGGCCCAAGTCATAGAAGTTATCCTTTGCTTTTTTTTTGGGGGGGGGGGTGGGGGGGGTAGAGTTTCACTCTTGTTCCCCAAGCTGGAGTGCAATAGCGTGATCTCAGCTCACTCACTGCAACCTCCACCTCTCGGGTTCAAGCAATTCTCCTGCCTCAGCCTCCTGAGTAGCTGGGATTACAGGGCACACCACGACGCCTGGCTAATTTTTTGTATTTTTAGTAGAAATGAGGTTTCACCATGTTAGCCAGGCTGGTCTTGAACTCCTGACCTCAGGTGATCCGCCTGCTTCTGCCTCCCAAAGTGCTGGGATTACAGGCGTGAGCCACCATGCCCAGCCTATCCTTTGCTTTTAATATAGAAAAAAACAGCCTCAGAAAGGTTAGGTGACTTGCCCAGTACCAGAGCCAAAAGACAGGCTTCCTTTGTTCTAGTTCAGTATTCTTCTACAGTATCACATTGCCTCCAAACTAGAAATCCCAAACTCTATATTTTCACATAGTACCCATGGTCCTTGGTGACCAGAGGGTGACAGAGGGGAGGGGAGGGTATATATTCTTTACATGGCAAGTGAAAGGATCAACAGATTATTTTGTATATGACAGGATTAAGAACAATACTTGGGATTTCAAAGCACCAGGGTTCATTACTGACTCTGCTATTTGCCAGCTATGTAACTTTTAACAAGGTACTTCACCTTTGGAATTAATAGCAGAGCTGAAGTCCTCAAGCTACAGAGAGGGCTAAATGAGATAACACACAAAGTGCTTGGCGCACAGTACACACTCACCAGATGTTAGCCCAAAAAGGAATGTGGGCCAGGGAAGCCACAAAAAAAAAAAAAAAAAAAAAAAAAAAAAAAAAAAAAAAGTCTTCCTGGGAGAGGTAAGATTTCAATTGGGCTCAGGGAATGGCTGTAGGTATGCATATGCAAAAAACAGGATGAGACCTCTGAAAAGGTGTCCAAGCAGGAAATTGTAAAGTACATTAAGTTGGGGGAAAGTTATAAATAAGCTACAGTCTTGAACAGTAAATGTTGCATGGGTGGAGGGAGCAGAGAGTGGGAAATTGAGTCATCTAGGGCTTTGGAGTCTGGGCTTTTCTCTGGGGCCATGGGAAGTCACTGAAGGATTTTGAAATGGAGAGGGATACAGGGTGATAGTCAATTGACTGATAACTGGAAGCAGGGACAGACTAAAGCAGGGGACCCCAACCCCTGGGGGACCGGTACCAGTCTATGGCCTGTTAGGAACCAAGCCACACAACAGGAGGTGACTGGCAGGTGAGCAAGCAAAGCTTCATCTGTATTTACAGCCACTCCCCATTGCTTGCATTACCACCTGAGCTCCACCTCCTGTGAGATCAGTGGTGGCATTAGATTCTTATAGGAGTGTGAATGCTATTGTGAACTGCACATGTGAGGGATCTAGGTTACGAGCTCCTTGTGAGAATCTAATGCCTGATGATCTGTCACTGTCTCCCATCACCCCCAGATGGGACCATCTAGTTGCTGGAAAACAAGCTCAGGGCTCCCATTGATTCTACATTATGGTGAGTTGTATAATTATTTCATTATATATTACAATATAATAATAAGAGAAATAAAGTGTACAATAAATGTAATGCACTTGAATCATCCAGAAACCATCCTCCTGCCCTGGTCTGTGGAAAAACTGTCTTCCACGAGGCCAATCCCTGGTGCCAAAATGGTTGGAGACCACTGGACTGAACAGTAGATACAACTTTGGAGGTTATTGCAGTGACCTGGGTGACAGAGATGGAAAGTAATCTCTTACCTCTTTCTTGGCTCTAGCAAGGTGCCTCTGCCTTCTGCCCAATCTCCAGGTTCCCCTCCCATCCTCACCCTGAGTGCCCCAGGTAGATTCCCTGGGTCTCTGTGGTGAACCCTATTCCAAGATTCCCATTTGGGTGGGCTGGCTTATAACACAGTTTGAATCTCTGGTTGAGATGGTTCTTAAGTGTTGCCTTCCTGGGGACTGGAGACTGAACTGGGGACCCACCCACCACTGATCCAACACACCATGTTGAAAATAGCAGTATGACAGTAGCACAGCCTTCAGGGAGCTTGCAACCCAGTACAGAGGGCAAGCCATGTGCAAGAATGACTATAACATAAGGCCAAGCATGAGCCACAGAGCTTTTTAGAATAGCTCTAGCTAAACAGCTATGGCTGTTCTAAAAAGAAAGGATCAGGGAAGCCTTCATAGGTCTCCATTTATTTGGGCCATCTGACTATTTCCATCAGAGCTACATGCCACCTATCACAAAGGCACGGCCGCCGTGGAAAATGGCCAACATCCCTCCTCACTTGGCCCGACAGCCCCTGCTCTCACCTCTCTGCACGCTCCAGATACCTGCTTTGGCTCTTGACTGAGACTGTGTCTACTACCCCAGCCAGCCATGGAGGCATAGCTCTCCCTCTTAGATCTGCAAATATGCCCACAATGGGATTGAAGAGGGGTGAAAAAAAAAAAAAAACTTTGCAAGGAAAACAAGAGAAAAATACCAAGAATTATAAAAAGAAATATGTTTGCAGAGTGATTGTTTCTGGTTGCAAACAGATCACTTAGCAAAATATTGACTTGCTGGGCACAGCCTGTGAGGGCCCCAGGCGGTAGTCTCTTGCCATTTCAAGATTTTCTTTGCTGAATACTTAAGAGATATTTGAATTTCTCTCCAAGCAGATAAAGGCTGGCCCTCTCCCAGGTGCCTTCTTGAACCTGTCTGGTCTCCCATTTGGGTCCCTAGTTACCCCCATTGGACTGAAGCTGCTACTCTGACATTGCCAGCTCTGTCCAGCAAGGCACATTTTGCCTGGGACGCTGCCCTCTTCTTGTGCCCCTGCCTGTACCTTCTGCATTAACCCAGCAGAGGCTTTCTTTCTTCCAACTCAAGACCCTCCTGACTTGAACCTGGAATAGTCCTCTCACCTGCCTGCCTCCCTGGCTATGCGTGCTTGGTTTGCTGACCACTAAGTGTCAGTTAAAACTTATTCTCTTCCCAGAGAAACTTGCTCTGCACCCCTTGTACATCCACATCTCACTCATCTACTTCCAGGCAGTGTTGAGAGCTGATACCCTCTTTCCCTGGCTGGGTCACACTGTCCCCTTCCCAGGATCAGAAACAGATACGACCTCCATTTTTACCTGTAAATCCCATTCTTCCTTTTACACCCACCCTCTGGTCTCCTGGATGGAGAGTGGAGTCATCCTGTTTACAGCAACAAGTTGGCAACTGCAGCAATGCCCTAAGCATCCTCCGTGCCTCAGGCCTCCCAGGCCCTCATCTGTATTCCACAGTTCAGCAGGGAAAGAGCTTTCCATAGTGCACGTCTTGTGCAACTTCCCCAGCCTCACACTCCTGGCCTCCCATTGTTCTCACAGAATACCTATGTCTGATTCACAGCCAACAGCACCCTGTGTGAGGCATTCCCCCCTGCCTTCCCAGTCTCAATCCTGGGCACTCCCCATCATTCACCTTCCCTCCAGCCATTCTAGTTAGAGGGTCCCAAATGCACCCTGCTTTTCACCAGCCCCTCTGCCTCCTGCCTGCCCTACCCCATACACTGAAGGAATGTTTACTCAGCCTCCACCAGGAAACCCTCTTTGACCTCCCTAAACAGAGACAGCCACACCATTCTCTGTGGATCCCACAGTGCTGTATTTGGACCTGTGTTATAAGATAATATTATTTCTGTAACTATGGATGTTCTGTCTCCCCAAGACATCAAATCGTAGCCAAAAGCCCAGACTCAGAGTCCAACAGAGCAAAGATCAAATTCCAGCTCCATCATTTTCTAGCTGGGTGCCCTTCAGCAAGAGCAGACCTTAGTCTCAGCTTTCTCCTGTGTAAAATGGTAATAAAGATAATGAGACCTACCTTATAAGGTTGTTGTGAGGATTAAATAAGTTAATGCGTATAAATCACATTGCCTGATATAAGGTAAGCTGCTATTCAATGTTGGCTCATTCTATTTTAGAAACTGGAACCCGGCCAGGCGCGGTGGCTCACGCCTACAATCCCAGCACTTTGGGAGGCCAAGGCATGTGGATCATCTGAGGTCAGGAGTTTGAGACCAGCCTGACCAACATGGTGAAACCCCGTGTCTACTAAAAATACAAAAATTAGCCTGGCCTGGTGGTACACACCAGTAATCCCAGCTACTCAGGAGGCTGAGGCAGGAGAATCACTTGAAGCCAGGAGGTGGAGGTTGCAGTGAGCCAAGATCACACCATTGCACTCCAGCCTGGGCAACAAGAACGAAACTCCGTCTCAAAAAAAAAAAAAAAAAAAAAAAACCAGAAAAGAAACTGGAACCCTAAGTTCTTATCACATAGGAACAATAACTAAATTTATTTAGTATTTCCTAGCTTTACTTGCATCAACCCATTTAATGTTCGTAACAACTGCATGAAAATGCTGTTTTGTTATCTGTATTTTGCAGATGAGAAAATAGAGGCAAAGAGGCTAAAAAACTTGCCTAAGTTAATGCAACCAGTGAGCAGCAGATCCAAACCTAAGAAGTCTTGTTCCAGAGCCTTCTACTCTAACAACCATACCCCACTGCCTCTTTACATATTCACTAAACATTTATTATAAAGAATGAACCAATCAACCCATTCAACTTTGTATCCTTAGTGCCTAGCATGGACCCAACACATAATGAGTTCTTAGAAACGGTTGTTGGTTAATGAGGAGCAGTGATTCTAAGAGCAAGGAATCAGGCTCTCCCTGTTATCAGTTCTCCTCACTTCTCTGTGTGTTCCCATGATTTTGACTCAGGGAACCCCAGCGGGAGTGGGCTTCCATCATCCTAGCACTTCGGTCTTCACGATAAACAAGGGCAGTAAAGAGAGCAGGCTTCCCCTTCACTAAAGAAGGGGAGAAAGGCCCCTCTGAGGCCCAGGAAGCAATAGCTCTGCTCCAACCCACATGACCCCTGGCATCTGCAATGATTTGAAGAGAGAGAAGAGGGAAAGAGAGCGAGCTCCAGACAGGGAGAGATAGAGAGAGTATTTGACTCATTAGCTTCATATTAAATTCTGACGTTTGAACCTGACGGAATCTGAGTAGGGCTGGAGTAATGAATTAATCCCAGGGAAGAAGACAGGTCTGCAGCTCCTCAGCTATTAGCAGCCCACTGTGCAGGGGAGCCTTGCTGAGCCGACGTGTGTCACAGAGTTTGTTCCCCATCACCTGGCTCCTTGTGGAACCTCCCTGGTCTGGCCCAGCCAACCTCAGGAAGATTAGCACATGATAGGGATTCAACATGTGTTTGCCCATTAAGGCACGAATTGAGGAGTAGGTCACTCCCCCTGCGGTTTGATGGGATGAGAACAAGCCTCCTGTGAGTGACTGCCCCAGCTAGCAGTCTCCACATCTCCTAGGGGTCATTTGGTCTAGACCCTCACCTTCGGACCCCTCTCCAGGGTCACAGATTGGAGTATCTCCTAGCAATGGATCATAAAGGAAAATGGCCACAGTGGTTATCAGCTTCCCCAGATTTGTATTCATTCATTCATTCATTCATTCTCTGTCACACACACACACACACACACACACACACACACACACCCTAAATCCATCACTCTCCCCTTCAGTCTTCCTGGCTACCCACATTTTTACTGATGGCAGTTCAGGGGCAGTCACAGGATGGTGCTGGCACAAATCTTCAAAAGAGAAAGACAAGAGAGAGGGAGCCACAGAAAGGCATCTCCACATCCCCCCAGCTCTCTTCTCCAGGCTGGGCTGTCTCTAACCCCAGGCCACAGAATTCATCGCTCACTCTGATTCAGTGGGACAGTTATTTTATATTATTAAAATAAGAGATTATCATCACCACCAATCTCCATCTCCTTTCCAATCTCATCTGAAAAGCAGGCATTGCCTCCTGCTCCCGGACCCCTAATTCTCTCTGCCTCGGCTGTTAAATCATTTAACCTGGCAAAGTGTCGGGAGATGCATTTTTCATGAGAGACACGAGGCGGGATAAATCTGGGCTGACTGCAGCATCG
This sequence comes from Symphalangus syndactylus, assembly GCF_028878055.3. NCBI lineage: Eukaryota > Metazoa > Chordata > Mammalia > Primates > Hylobatidae > Symphalangus > Symphalangus syndactylus. Next base: position 133,387,517 of record NC_072425.2, read on the forward strand.
GAAAAGAAATATCTGAGGTGTGGCCAAGGGTCAAAGAAAGCTTGGATGGCAAGCAAAGTCTGAAAGGGTGGGGCTTCCCTCCTCTGCCCTCCTGCTTAGGGAACTAGAGAGCCAAGCCTGGTCCTTGTTTACAGAGTGGCAACTGAAACCGAAAACAGACAATGGCAAGAGTGGACCAGCAGCCATCATGCAATCAATTGAGCCTTCTCCTAGACTTCTAAGATGGGACATTACCATGCATGGCCTTACCAGGCAATGGGACTCAGATTAGATCCAAGATGCAGCATTCAACTTGATCTACTCAAAGCTGGGCTGCAGAGCTTGACACAGATGGAATTGTCTCAGAATGTCTAGGCTGTAGACCTCTAAGCATGAGTCCCTCAATTTATAGACAAGGAAACCAAAGCCCAGAGAGGTGTAGGGACTTAGCTGAGAGTACATAATACTAATAAAAAAAACCCGAATTTACATCCAGATTTGAGCCTCCAGATTCTGGCCCATGGTCCAGTGCCTGGTCCAGTGGGTTCAAGATTGATTCTAACCCTGGCCATTTTCTGTACATTCAACACTTTGTGGTTTATAAATGACAACTCTGGTTACTCAGGGACCTTGGTCAGAATACAAGGAAAGTTTCATTTATTCATGAATTTATTTTATCAACTCATATTGAAGTGTCTGCCATGTGCCAGCTCTGGGCTGGGTGCTAAAGACACAAATGTGGCCCAGACACAGCCTTGCCATCAAGGAGTTCATGGGTAGATAACCACAACAAGGATAAATGGAAGGTGCTATGGGCACCCTGACTGCAAGGCAGAGCAACTACCTGCTAAAAACAATGCCAGGTATATGCTCTTGGGATTATAGGTTGAGAATATAACTTTCCCATATGATTTATCCATCAAATGGAGATTTTGCAAACCACTGTGTGAGAGTTCCACAAATGCTTAATTGCCCCAGAATTCAAGGTTGCTAATTTCTCACTTGACCTGAAAAAGAGGAGCAACCCTTCCTGGGACATCTGATATATGGATAGCAGGTCCAAGGGTCCTGCCCCAATTAGGAGGTCATGCCTCTCAATTCAGCCTCTTACACTTAGAATGTACCAAGCACTTAAAACAGGGTGGGGGTGTATGGTTGCCAGATTTTGCAAATAAAAATACAGAATACCCAGTTAAATGTGAACTTCAGACATACTTACACTAAAAAAACCAAAACAACAACAACAAAAAAAAAACACTATTATCTGAAATTCAAATTTAACTGGGTATTGTGTATTTTATCTGGGCATGGGAGAGAGAACCATTTAAAAATTGGACGCACATGATTTGGGTGGGAGAAACCTGGCTTGGGAGCCAGGGGAAGTGCCTGGAGCCCAGTGGGTGTCATTGGCTCCCAGGGGAGGCAAAGCCCTCCCTCAGCACAGCCTCTCCCAACCCAACAGCAACTTGAATGACCTCTTGCAGCTGTGCTAACCAGAACGCTCTTTCCCAAACAACAGATTAATTGATTTAAAACTTTTAATGCCAGATGCTTGCTGGAAGCATTTTAATAATCCTCGAGTCAGAATTAATCATGTCTCCTGATCTTTAAGGAGGGCAGTTATTAAATCCCGCAGAGGCAGGGGATGGGCGCAGGGAGGAGGAAGAAGCTGCTTTACCTGGGTCCTCTTCATTGCTCTGCTCTAATTAAGAGCCCTGGGGCACCTGTGGGGTGCAGGAGGCGAGCATAAGCAGGGATTGCTCTGAGGGTGGTCTGGCTGGAATAGCCCCTGAGAGGCATGGACTCGGTTAGTTTAGCTCCGGTTCCTGACAGAGTGAAAGGGAGGCCCATCCTGGAAGATGCCCCATAGGCCAGACAAGAGGACTAGCTGATTCAGACTCAGCATGGCCCTGCCCAGCCCTGGGACAGGACCACCTTTCTCCCTAGAGATGAGGTACCTGCTGGTGAATTCCTCTCACTCCCTTTTTACTTCCAAGGAACTTTAGATAAATCTACTTCTCTGAATTTTGGGATGAGTAAAAGGAAAAAAGTCTCCCCTCGTGATACTGGGGATCTGTCTGCCTCTCCATGCTTCAAACTGTCCTTCAGCCTCTCTGCTCCCTCCTCCTCTATCCCCCTCCATAGCCGCCAACACTCTTCTCTGCCTCTCACTCTGACCATGTGATCTCTAGTCCCCAACTAGAGACCTCCTCTATCCAGAAGCTGCCTCACTTCCCCCTTGGGTCTCCAAACCCTCTTGCCCATACTTGTCCAATTGCCCATTCTCTCTCCCCAGGTCTTCTCAACTCAGCTCCCTACACTTAGAATGTACCAAGCACTTCACCAGTGTATGCTCCAATCTTTATAACCCTCTGATATGGTTTAGCTGTGTCCCCATCTGAATATCACCTTGAATTGTAGCTCCCATGATCCCCACATGTCAAGGGTGAGACCAGATAGAGATAATTGAATCATGGGGGCAGTTTCTGCCATGCTGTTATGATAGTGAGTCTCATGAGATCTGACGGCTTTATAAGGGGAGCTTTTCCTCTTCCACTCAGCACTTCTCCTTCCTGCCATCATGTGAAGACAGACATGTTTACTTCCCCTTCCATCCTAATTGTAAGTTTCTTGAGGCCTCCCTAGCCATGCTGAGCTGTTAGTCAATTAAGCCTCTTTCCTTTATAAATTACCCAGTCTCGGGCAGTTCTTTATAGCAGTGTGAGAACAGACTAATACACCCTCCTATTCAGTGTATCATTAGCCTTTGTTTACAGAGGGGTAACCAGGCTCAATGATGTTCCCTGACTTGTCCAGAGCCACACAGTTGCATTAGTTCAGCCTCAAGCCCCATCTCCCCCTCTAAAGCTTCCTGGCCCCTGCATGTCTTCTTAGCTTCAAGGTTCATAATCATCTGAGGATCCTGATTTTGCATGTGATGGTACCATGTGTTTTGTCCCATTCAAAGCTCCTGACAGTCAAAGTCCATGTTGTGCACTCCTCTCTAGTTTCTACACTCCCAGTACAGGGCAGTGCATCAGACCACCTGGAAATATTTAATTGACAGGAAACTCACAGCTGGGGTGAACCTGTCTGGGCACCTAGGCTTCCAACTAACTGAGCCAAGGAATTCCATTTCCCTTAAGGATCGGTCACTCCTACTACTGGGAATGGGACCACTCCCACCCCACTCCAGATACCCCCACCCACCTCTCAGCACTGTTGCATAAGCTCCAATCAGGCAGAGGCCTCCACTACATATGTTGTCCAACCCACAAGCAACACAACCCCAAGACAGCCTTGAGGGTGACACACTCTGCCCCCTATTAATGCTGAAAACCCTGGCCTCCCCTGGTCCCCAGATGCCCCACTGTCAAAGCTAAATCGATACTCCCTTTTTTCTCTGCTAGAACATCTCAGTAATCCTAATTGGTCACCATGGCAACCCCAGCTGCAGCTCCTCCTGGCCTCAATGAAGAGACAGAAGGATGAGAGGGGGTGAGATGGAGGTTAAGCCTACTTATTGTATAATGCTCTGCCTTTGATATCACCTACATCCACATGCTAAGTACCTGGAAAGAAACAAAATCCCGTATAAATTAGAATGATACCATCCAATCCCCTGCTTATACCCTCACTAGCAGCAGCCGATAAGGCCATTGTCTGCAGCCACTGGGCCTGACCTCCTCTGTCTTGGCGGCTGATGGGGTTTCGGTGGTGGGTCACATTCATCAGGGAGGATGGGCTGGGCTGTGAATCCCGAAGGGCAAGGTGGCTGTGCAGTGGCTGCTGCCTACAACACTCCACCTCCAGGGGGGCCTCCGAGGGAAGCAGCAAGGCAGGAAGAGCCCTGCATGGAGCTTTGCCCTGTGTCTCCTCCTTGGCGGAACCATGGGGCTGGTACACCCTGTCCTCGGCAGATGAGTCACTCCGCACTTAGCTGAGGCACCCTCAATGCTTCATTCCTGCAGTGGACTCAGCAAGGAAGTCTCTCCATCTCTCACACACAGAGTACCTGCCAGAAAATTTATCTTCCCATTCAGCCAACTCAGAAAACTCTCTGCTCTCTTCATTATTCAAAGGCTTCTGTATTCATCAGCGTTCTCCAGACAAACAGAACCAACAGGATCTACATAGATATACACAATGAGATTTATTATGACGGCTTGGTTCATGTGGTTATGGAAGCTGAGAAGTCCCACGATCTGCCATTGGCAAACTCAGGAAAGCCAGTGGTGTCATTCTGGTCCAAACCTGAAGGTCTGAGAACTGGGGGGCTTTTGGTATATTCACCCTTTCTCCACTTTTTTGCTTTTCAGGCTCCCAGTGGATTAGGTGATACCCACCCACATCAGTAGAGCAATCTTCTTTACTCAACCTGCCAATTCAAATGCTAATCTCTTCCAGAAACACTCTTACAGACACACTCAGAAATAATGTTTTACCTGCCACCTGGGCATCCCTTAGCCCAGGCAAGTTAACACAAGAAATTAACCATCACAGCTCCTTCTCCCTTCCCCTCAGTGCCACTGCCTGCATGGGCTGGGTCTTCGTGCTGTGACTCTACCATCCTTCTATCACCAGGGTGGATGTTGGCCCTGTAGTTGCTGCCTACATTTGCAATGACCTCAGACCCCCAGCTCTGCCCCTATGTTGTATTCTCAGAGCCAGACTTCCTCCCCAACCCAGAAGAAGCGGGTCTGAGCTTTCTCTCCCGAATCACTACCTTGCTGATGCTCCACATGGCCCCACATGGAGCTTCTAAACTGTGTCCCACTTGCTGCAACAGAAGACCCCTGGGCTCCCATCCTGCCCTGGCTGAAGCCAGAGTCTAATCAGCCTTTCTGTACAGAGTAGGAACCCAGCTGCCCCAGACCCATTTGAGTGAAGATTTAATCCTACCCTGTGGCCGTCAGAGAGTTTGCTTCACTAGGAGCTCCTTTAAGTTTCTCTATGGCCCATTTGGGTACTCTGCCCTTCGGAAAAGGAAGGCCCATGTTTAACATTTCACTTTTCTGAATGTTAAACAGAATGTGAGAGAGCCTCATCCATTTGGGCTCTGTCTCCCTATTCTTTTTTTTTTTTTTTTTGAGACAGTCTCACTCTGTCACCCCAGCTAGAATGCAGTGGCATGACCTCAGCTCACTGCAATCTTTACCTCCCTGGCTCAAGCAATCATCCCACCTCCTAAATAGCTGGAAATACAGGTGCATGCCACCACAGCTGGCTAATTTTTGTAATTTTTTGGTATGGTTTTTGTTTGGTTGGTTGGTTTTTGTTTGTATGCTTGCTTGCTTGCTTGTTTGTTTGTTTTTGGAGAGATGGGGTTTCACCATGTTGCCTAGGCTGGTCATGAACTCCTGGGCTCAAGCGATCCACCCACCTCAGCCTCCCAAAGTACTGGGTTTACAGACATAAGCCACCATACCTGGCCTTTGTCTCCCATTTTCATAATTCCTCCTCCTTCAGCTCACCCAGCACCACACCAGTGGTCATCCATTTCTGAACTTTTGTTAACACCCAAGGCTTTCTCTGCTTCCTGCCCATTTGCTCTCTCAACCTTCCATCTTATAACCATTAGAGGGCACTTTACCATGTATCAGGCACAGTTAGGAATACAGAGAATCAGAGAGGTATTCCTATTTTCTCATCCAAAAAGGATCTGAGAATTTGCATCTGTCCATGTCCAGTCTGGAGAAGAAAAACTTTACTCTTAGGTGTGCCTGGGAATAAAGAGGCAAAACAGCACAAGAATGGGTGGGAAGAACTACAACTTTAGAATCACATTTATCTTTTTTCTTTTCTTTTTTTTTTTTTTTTTTTTTTTTGAGACAGAGTTGCTCTATCGCCCAGGATGGAGGGAGTGGAATGATTTCGGCTCACTGCAACCTCTGCCTCCTGGGTTCAAGTGATTCTCCTGCCTCAGCCTCCAGAGTAGCTGAGACTATAGGCACATACCACAATGCCCGGCTAATTTTTGTATTTTTGTAGAGACAGGATTTCACCATGTTGGCCAGGCTGGCCTAGCTAGAACTCCTGACCTCAAGTGATCCGCCCACCTCAGCCTCCCAAAGAGCTGGGATTACAGATGTGAGCTACCATGCCTGGCCTAGGATCACACAGATCTTGTTCTGATATCTTGGGCAAATTACTCAACATCTCTGAACCTCAGTTTTATGAAGATTATTGTGTGCAGTGAATGTGATATTATATTGCCTGGAAGAAGGCTTTGTAAATGATAAAATGTGGTACAAATGTCAAGAACTGTCATTATCCTAGTGATCCCAGTGATATGGGATTGAGGTCTCTTGGCCTCAATGGGTGATCCTCCCATTTCTCCCTCATGAATCCTGTTCTGGAAAAGGAGGAATCACTAGTCCCTACCAGGTTATGGCCCTGCACATTCCTGCCTTCTCCCACAAAGGTTAATCCAGGGTATCCCTGAATTAACCTGGATAAGACTAGAGAACTTAGAGATAAGGTCCTTCCTGTCACCTCTTGCCCATAAATGGGAGAGAGACCAGACCCTTTTAGCCTAAGATGTGACGATTGTCTTTTCACTTCTGAATCCCAACCCGCTTGTCTGGAAATATGATGCCCCCTCCCCTTGTTAGGTAATTTATATCAGCAGTGTAGATATATTTCAGGTACATATTTCAAGCCCCAATGCCTCCTGTGACATAGATAAAGAAGGGATGGGCTCATGCTCATTACACCAAGGAGGAATTATGGCAAGAGAGGTAAAGTGACATTTCTAAGGCCACATAGCTAGTGAGTTGCAGATCTGAGTCTTCCAATTCCCAAAGGCAAAATCTGTGATGTCTTCCACTGTGCTGCAGCTGCCCACCTCCTGGAAGCCTGCTCCCTGTGACCCACTTATCTGCTATTCTGGCAAGGTAAACATGTGAGGAAGGCTCTTTGCTCAGAGGGCATGTTGAGTGGAATATCAGGTTAGGGTTCATCTGCATTTTTGGCAACAGAAGGCTGTGGAGATAATAGGAGCCCCTTTGTGCTCAGTGGGGCTGGGTGGGAGCAAGCGGATGTCTGAAGGAGATTACAAGCAGTTCTGGATATTGCTTGTCATGCTACCATCAGCAGACGCCGTTTCCAATTGACTAGTTGCTTGTATTTTCAGAATAGGGAATGCCAGATGTATTTACTGCAGTGAAGGAGAGTGCTGAAGGCCCTTGGAAAGATATCCAGCTGTTGAGTATCTGTGGAGAGCAGGGTAGTTTAACCCCTCATGGCCTAGTAATCAGAATTCCTGGGGAGCCAAGGACAGAAAAGGCAGCACACGCCAAACAAATGACTTGAGATTTGAAAGTCCTTTCTAAAGCTGCTTGTTTGAAATGCAAAACTCACATTCCTGTGCAAACAATGCTGCTAGAACTAACATTTATTGAGTCCTGCTATATGCTTGATGGAATCAAGACACATCATCTGTATTTATTATTATTATTATTATTATTATTATTATTATTCCAACCTCACCTGATTACAACCTCACCATGTAGAAGTGGCAGACACTGGTTTGCTGTTCACCAAGTCAGTAACCTTTTCCTCTTAGGTACACAGTCATTTCTCAGCCTTCCTAATATTAGGTGCATCCATGTGAGCATGGAAGATAGATGGAAATCATATGCACCACCTCCTAATCTTGCCCGTAAAAATGCCTACTGCTCAATCCTTCATGCCCTCTCTCCTCCATCTGCCTGCCTGATGCAGAGGCTCTATTGGAAGGCTCCCAAGCTCCAGGGAATTACATCCACTAAATAGAAGGATACAGGGTCCCTGAATGCCTGCATAGAGCCAGGCCAGGCCCCTCTACTGACCTGCATTGGACTGTGACATGAGTAATAAATAAAACTTTATTGTGTTAAGCCACTGAGATTTGCTGGGTTTTGTTACTGAAGTTCCCCTATTTTAAAAAACGTATGAAGTATTAGTACATATCAGCTACCCCATTTTACAAGTGAGGAAACTGAGTCTCAGAGAGGTAGCAGGACATGCCCAAGGTTACATAGCAAGTAAGAGGTAGAGCCAAAATTCAAACTCAGGTATGTCTGACTCCAAAGCCAGTAATTTTTCCATGCTGCCTACCAAAATTGGTGGCTAGCTTTCTAAGCCAGTGACAAAAATCTATTTGATCAATAAAATACTCCATGCATTTTTCAACTACCCTTAGCCATTGCTCATATTGGTTTCTATAGGACAATGATTGAGATTCCACATCTGACTTTGAAAACATCTCACTACCACTGCGTCACCCCCAGCAGTTTTGCACCACATTTCCAGACCCAAGTAAAAGAAGATGCTTCTGTTAATGTGGAGGCCTCTTGGTCAATTGCTCCCTAAGGACTCTGAATTGGGATAAAAAAGCAGTTGTCTCCATGGGAATGGGGAACTCCACACTCAGACATCCCTGTGCATCCCATGTTTCCCTTGCTAGGTCAGATTGTTTGTAGGTTGGAAGTTTGCTTGTGACCTAGGACAAGCAGGTCAGTTCTGGGTATTAGTGTATATCTATATTGATCCTATAAGCATTGTAACCATTGTGTCTGAGCCTGAAATTCAAATCCATGGTCTGACCAGTTGAGGTGCACTTATGATAACAAGGGGAAAGATTACTTAAAATTGCTGATGACGGCCAGGTGCGGTGTCTCATGCCTGTAATCCCAACACTTTGGGAGGCCAAGGCAGGTGGATCACAAGGTCAGGAGATTGAGACCATCCTGGCCAACATGGTGAAATGCCATCTCTACTAAAAATACAAAAATTAGCCTGGCATGGTGGCATGCACCTGTAGTCCCAGCTACTCAGGAGGCTGAGGCAGAAGAATTGCTTAAACCCAAGAGGCGGAGGTTGCAGTGAGCCAAGTTCATGCCACTGCACTCCAGCCTGGGTGACAGAGCGAGACTTCGTCTCAAAAAAAAAAAAAAAAAAAAAAAATGCTGATGATTTGGAAACTCTGGGAACTCTGACTGCTATAAGCAAAGGAAAACTCATGGTTCTTTTCTGAATGGGACTCAGCCAGAGGAAATAAACTCTTCAGTATGTCCTGGGTAGTAATGTGTGCCCATCAATGTTCCAGTCTATGGAAGGAAGGAAGGTAGAAGAGGCACCATTCCTGCCCTCCAAAAGATAAGGTGACTAGCAAGACCAAGCTGAAACACAGGAACTGAAACTCTAGAAGGTCTTCACTACCACACCCAGTGAAAAAACCCTCCAGCCAGTCAATCTTAATTTGTATGCGTTCACATGTAGGACACAGATCTTACTCTCCATTTCAGGATCTGCTTCAAGCTCCCAAATAAATCCAGTTGCATGTAAGTCAATGGTATGGGGTTTACTGAACATTTGGTAAAGAAGATGAAGATTTGCTTTACATGCGCCATTGGACTCTTCTTTTAACATTTACCTAGCTCTCTTTCTTTTTAGCCCAAGTCCCCTCTATTCCTTGTCCCCTCTTGGGACTAGTCCTTCCTAACTATCCACATATTCCCTGGGAGTTTCTCACTCCCTTATCCAACTTTGCTTCCAAATCTCTCACTGCTGATTTATTATGCAGAAGAACATGGCTCTTTCCCAGATCCTGCCTTCAAATTTTCACATCCCAAACTGCCCCCTCCCCATTCCCCGCACAACAAACACTATCAAGTCCTTAGCAAAAAAGTGGTTCCTAGTTATCAAAGCTCATTCTAGGGAAAAGGGTGGGTATGTTATAAGTAATCTGCTCCAAAACATTTCTATTATTCTGCTTATGGAAATTCACCCTGCAGAATCTTACCCCCGGGTTCTCAGGCAGGGGAGTCTGCTGTCCATGGTGCTGACCTGGGAAGCTATGGCTTCATCGTTTTTCTACTCCCCATTCAGCCAGGAAATTGGATCACTTTGCTCTACTCTGAGATCCCACTCTACTCATCTTTAAAATAGGATTATTAATACTACTTACCTCATGTAAAGCACTTAGTATCATACCTGGCACAAAGAGCTCAATATGTGGTAGTATTTATTATTATGCTATTATTCTACAGGTCCCAGGACCTGTCCCACATCTCCTTTTTATTCACTGACACTTCCCAGACTTTCCTCTCAAATTCATTGCTAAATGAATGTATTTGAATAAATGATGCCACACATCTTCCTCTCCACACTTTGCTTTAAAATTAATCAAGTGTTCCAGGAGGGTTTTTTTGTTGTTGTTGTTGTTTGTTTTTTGTTTTGTTTTTTGCTATAATATTGAAAGGGAAACAGGAGTTAACAAAACAACTAGCAGGGGGATGTTGCAACCTAGAAACAAGCTTAAATGTCTGCCATAACTGGATTCACTGGTTAAAATATAAGTGAAACTAACCCCAAAATTTTTTCAGCTTTGATTTTGTTCCTTCATTGATTCATCTCTTGGCTCCCTATTTTTTAAAAAATTATGGGCCTTGAGAGTATCTGCTCTCAAGATTTTCTGTGATTGCCTCTCTCATAGTACATCTCATGCTCTGCTGAAACTGTCTGCTAATAAACATTTTATACTTATCTTTGCGTCCTCAACAACTTACAGAATGCCAGGCACATTGTTTGGACCTGAGTGGAAAAATAAATTAGTGAACAAAAGAACAAATTAAATTGGGTGGGATGCAATTTTTACCTCAGTCTTTCACCCCCTCTCTGTATCCACACACCTTTTTCCATGTGTCTCTGCAATTCTTCCCACTGAAGGAGTGGAGTATATTCTTCCTCCCCTTGACTTTGGGTTTACTGTGTGAGTTTCTTTGGGCATATAATGAAGCAGAAGTGACAGTGTCCCAGCTCTAAGCCTAAGAGGCCTTGACCCTCTGGCTTCATTATGCAAAGAATACACCCTGGACTGACCATGATCCCAAAAGGAGGATGAGAGTCACGTGAGCAGAGCCATCCCAGCTACTTGCAGATATGAAGTGAGAAGCAAAACCAACCAGCTGAACCCAGTCTAGATGGGCTGTGTCTCAGCTGAACTTCAGAACCTTGAGTGATAATAAACAATTACTGTTTTATGCCTCTGAATCTGAGAGTTGATTTGCTACACAACATTATTTTCACAATAGCTAACCATATACATAGATAAAAACACACAGGGCTTTTTTTTTTAATCAGAAGACATGGTTTATGAAGGTCAGCATCTCTCTCTCTGTGCCTTAATTTCTCCCACACATTAAAGTTCAGATAAAAATTTCTGGGCCACCTAGTTCAAAAAGGTCATTATTAGTCTCAACTGAAATAATGATAGGAAAGCACAGCAGTGAATTAACCAGCAGCACAGAGATAATGGGGTATTATTATTAGGGGCTGGTATTCATAAGTCTCTCCAATATCCTGGTACACCCAGAGTCTCTTGCCATGGACCATGTATACTCAATTGAAATGAGACACCAGATAGCTAAGGATGCTTATTCAGGTCCACAAAAATACTGTAGAATTAATTCACTTCCAAGAGAGAATCTGAAACTGACTTGTTCATATCTGACCAGGAAAATCAATTGAATTCCTTTATTTTTGTAATACAAAGCTCCCCCTCTACTCCACCCAATGCTTGCTTAATGCACTTTACAACATCTCCATCAAGAGTCTCCCAGACTCGAGGCGGAGCTTGCAGTGAGCCGAGATCGCGCCACTGCACTCCAGCCTGGGTGACAGAGTGAGATTCCGTCTCAAAAAAAAAAAAAAAAAAAAAAGAGTCTCCCAGACTCCACTTAAACCCTCTAGTCAAAGGAAACTCAGCTGTAAAGCAGCCTGTTTTCTATTTTGGACAGCTCTGACTCTGAGAAAGTTCTTGCTTATCTTCCCTAACCCCCAGACTAGGTCAGTTTCCCTAGTTGTCAGCTTCTCATAGCACTCTATCCTTTTCCTTCAGAGGATGTATTATAGATTACAATTTAGAAGCTATTTGTGGAATAACTTGTTCAATGTCAGTCCCCTACACCACACTGTGAACATGATAAGAGCAGAGGTTGCACCCTTCACCCTTTTTGTTCACTATTGTATCTTCAGCACCTAGTATACTAGTCAATGAATAAGTATTCAATAAATACGTATTGACTGGATAGATGAACAAATTATTTTTAACAGTCTTATATAGCACTTAACAAAGATTAACTCCCTTAACAATAAATAAAAGAACAGAGGACAGTATTTGTCTTTCTGAACTTTTGCTCTCCCAAATGATACTGACTCTATCTCTTGGGGAGGGTCCCACTGAACAAGTCTCCTCCCTGGACCATCTCCTCATATTTGTTAGTAGAACTAACTCCTGGGAGATTTCTGATTGAAGGAGATAAAGGACGGAGAGTGAAGAATTTATAAATAATACAACTATTATTTATTGAGCACATGTTATATACCAAACACATTTGTAGATATTGAGAATACAGCCGTAGGTATAACAGACACCCAAAAAATCCCTTTATTTATGGAGTTTATGCTGTTACAGGAGAATAGAGATAACAAGCAAAATATACAGTGCATCAGAGAGGAATAAGTGCATTGGAGAAAAATAAAGCAGGAAGAGAGAATGAGAAACCTGAAAGGAAGGTTGCTATTTTAAATAGGGTGGTCAGGGAAGGACTTTTTGAAATGACGTTTTCACATAGACCTGAAGATGGTGAGGCAGTAAGCCATGCAGATATTTGCAGGGGAAGAATGATCCACGCAGAAAAAGTAGCAAATGGAAAAGTCCTGATTAGGAAGCACGTCTGGCAGAATATTGAGAAGTGTGGAGGCCAGCATGCCTAAGTCAGGGAGAGCAAGAGACAGCAGTAAAGAGAAAGTCAGATAGTCAGGGGAGCCTTGTAGTCATTGGAAGGACCTTGGTTCTTACTCTGAATAAAATTTAGAGCACACACACACACACACACACAAACACACACCTAAATGTTTTTGAGCAGTGTAGAGACAAGGCCCAATCACCTGGGTGGCAGGGTAAGTCTAGACTGCAGAAGGGCAAGGGCAGAGCAGATCAGCAAGAAAGACATGGCAATAATCTGAGAGATGAGTGCCAGGCAAGGTGGCATGTGCCTGTGGTCTCTGCTACTAAGAAGGCTGAGGCAGGAGGATCCCTTGAGCCTGGGACTTTGAGGCTACATTAAGCTAGGATCACACCACTGCACTTCAGCCTGGGCAACAGACCAAGACCTTGTCTCTTAAAAATATCAATAATAACAATAATTTTAAAAAATAATCTGAGAGAAGGTGATAGTTTGGCCTAGGATTAGAGTTTATTATATTATATATTAGGGATATCTCTGTGTCCCCAGAATCTATCACCTGGAGGACACTGGGTGAATACCAAATGAAAGAATGCTTGGATAGATGGATAACAGAAAAATGCTTCGGTCTTAGGGTCAAAACAACTGGATTTGGTCTCAATATTCCACGGTTAAGTAGTGTCTATGTCCCTGGAATGTGTTTTCTGTAGAAGCCTGTCTTCACTCTAAGGACGAGAATGAAAGTTATTAAAGCATGTGTAAGAGTGGCTGGCTCAGCCAGACGCAAGACACCACATCTTGTATGATTCCATTTATATGAAATATCCAGGAAAGGCAAATCCATAGAGACAGAAAGTAGATTAGTGGTTGCCATGGGCTAGGGGGAGAGAGGAATGAGACATGACTGCTAATGGGTACAAAGTTTCTTTTTGGGGTGTTGACAACGTTCTGGAATCAGACAGTGGGGACAGTTGCACAACTTTGTGACTGCTAAAAACCGCTGAACTGCACACTCTAAAAGGGTGCATTTTATAATATGTAAACTATATCTTAATTTAAAAAAAAATCGTAAGTGACAAACTCTCACAGCCAAGAGGAACCTAAGAAGAAAGACAGGCCAAGGCGCGACGGCTCACGCCTGTAATCCCAGCACTTTGCAAGGCCGAGGCAGGCAAATCACTTGAATTCAGGAGTTCGAGACCAGCCTGGACAACATAGTGAAACCCCATCTCTACTAAAAATACAAAAGTTAGCCAGGCATAGTGGTGGGTGCCTGTAATCCCAGTTACTCGGGAGGCTGAGGCAGGAGAATCACTTGAACCTGGGAGGCAGAGTGTGCAGTGAGCCAAGATCGCCCCACTGCATCCAGCCTGGGCAACAGAGCGAGACTCTGTCTCAAAAAACAAAAGGAGACAAGATAACTAAATGTCATGTGCTATCCTGAACAGAAAATGGAGGCTGGGTAAAAACTAAGGAAATCTGAGTAAAGCATGGACTTTAGTTAATAATAATGTGTCAACATTAGTTCATTAATTATGACAAACCTACCCAACTCTGGTAGGAGGTTAACCACAGACGAACCTGGAGATGCGGATATGTGGGGACTCTCTGTACTACCCTCACAATTTTTCGTAAAACTAAAGCTATTTTAAAATTAAAAGTTTCTTAAACAAAAAAAAGAGGGGCAATTCAGGCCTGGGAAGTGGAAGAAACGAGCTCAGTGTTTTACCAGCCAGGAAGCATGGGGTGTTCCCTCCACTGCGAAGCCAAGCCCCCCAACTCCAGGAGACTCAGGGCTTCAGGGAGTTAACCTGCCCTGGCCATTCTTCCATAATCCACTCTTAGAGCTGCTCCTTTCCATGTGTGCCCTGGGCAGGAAACTGATTGTTTAAAATAATAATAATAAGGTAAGAAAAGCTTGATGCAAAAAAATATTTCTAAATGACTTTCACTAATGTCCTCTGGGCTTCTGGGTGGGTAATCTGCTCCCCTTCTGAGCACAGGCAAATGCGATTACAACAGGGCCTGCACTGGCCAGTCTCTGAGCTCCCACCCCCCAGGCTGTTGCCTGCCCTAACCACATTAGCAGCACAAGAGCCATCCATCAGACTAATAGGGGGCCTGGGACAGCCCGGCCCTGCTGTAAGCAGCTGGGCCCTATGGTCAGGAGATGCCTGGCTCCCACTTCTCACAATCACAGGACGGAGGATGGGCCTGTGGAACTGGCCTCCCTGGTCTTACCCCTTTCTCCTGCCAGCCTCAGCCGTCCCCATTGCATCCTCAGAGCGGCTTGGTTGGGGGTGGTGAGGGGTCTCCCTAGTTCCTGCGGACAGACCAATCTGGCTGGGGTGAGAGCCTATGTTTCTAGCCACCATCTGCCTCTCCCCTCCGATTCGGCAGGTGCCCACTCTTCTGCCCCCGCCATCAACTCTCCCAGTCTCCCTGGCCCAAACCTGTCAAAAATAGAACTCCTTGGCAGCAGGAGCAAGAGAGTATAAGGGGCAGGGGGTCTTGTTTACCTAACACCGTGCTAGTTACTACAAAGGTCAAGGCCCATCTGCCAGGCAGCAGGTGCCAGGAAACCAACTGCCTTCACGGCATGAGCACCAAACATTAGTGAGGGGCAGGTGGACAGACCAAGAAATCACCCCTGATGTCCCAGCCTGCGACACACCCATGCACATGTGCGCACACACCTTGGGCCCAGGATTGACCGGGCAGGCTGGGTGTAATTCCCTCACTGCCATGACCCATGGCAAATGTGAGTCCCCGTGTTGGCTTCGCATCCACAAACACCATCCCTGCCCCCGGGTAAGTTCAGGAAAACTATTTGAATTTTAGACTAAATCCAAGGCAATTAAGAAGCCTAACTGGCTTATGGTTTGGGGAAAAATACCTAACAACAACATAAGTCACTTTAAATCTGAACAGAATCAATTTGGGGGCACTTTTGGCTTTGCGGATGAATCTCAGACAATCAAGAGTTGCTTCTCCAGAGACCCATGCATCCCCACTCCCACTCCTGCCCCTGGCCCTCCACTGTCCAGCTTCAGCCCTGTGGAAGGCCTGCTGAGACAGGGGCTGTTGGACACAAGTGAAGCCACAACAGGGCCCATCTCAGAGCATTCTGAAGGCAGGTGAGGCAGAGATGGCTGAGCATAGTGAGCCTCTCCCTGCCTCAGAGCTTTCATCAGAGAAATGGGGAGGATGTCCCAGCCTAATCCTAAGAGGAAGCACTGGCTTTAAAGAACTTAGGAATGGTCACCAATGTGTCTCCCCTGAAAGTTCCCACTTCCCAGGATCTCACCTGTGGGTACAGGGAAGCCGGGAAAAGAAATGATGTGCCAGAAGAGATAATCCCCTTCTGGAGGGTGTGCTCTACAGATAGGTGGGCAGAGCTGAAGAGCACAGAGTCCAGAAAAGCAGGTCCTGTGTTGTCGGCAAGGTTAGGCCCCGCCTGACGGAGCACGCAGTTGTGGGCCCAGTGCTCTGAGGCATAATTCAAGGTAGAACAAAGGCCTGTGCAGGAGCCACAGAGCCCACACATGCCCAGAAACATAGCAACTTCAGGGCAAGGGAACCAGGAGCTCCAGAAGGCTGCAGCAGCTCTGCGGCCCTGGCAAGCCACTTTCCTTCTCGGAACCTGTTTGGAACCTGCAAGCTGTTAGGCTAGATGCCTGCGTTTGAATCTTCATTGTGCATCAGAATCACTTGGAAAGCTGTTTAAAAGTATACTTGCCCAAACAAGCCCAGAGATACTTAGTTAACTGGTGGTAGGTGAGGCCACCAGTATTTTTTAGAACAGAGATTCTGAAGTTTAGCCACGTCTGAAGAACACTACTACTAGCTCAATGGGTTGACAATCACTTAGCTTATATGAGAACACCCTGGGGTGCTTGGAAAAGCAGATTTCTGACTCTGTCCTTAGGATTTCTGACTCAATAGGTCTAGGGAATCTGAGATTTTGAATTTTTTTGTTTTATTTTTTTTTTTGAGACAAAGTCTCACTCTGTTGCCCAGGCTGGAGTGCAGTGGCACAATCTTGGCTCACTGCAACCTCTGCCTTCCAGGTTCAAGTGCTTCTCCTGCCTCAGCCTCCCAAGTAGCTGGGATTACAGGCGTGTACCACTATGGCTGGCTAATTTTTATATTTTTAGTGGAGATGAGATTTCACCATGTTGGCCAGGCTGGTCTCAAACCCCTGACCTCAAGTGATCCACCCATCTAGGCCTCCCAAAGTGCTGGAATTACAGGCATGAGCCACTGCGCCCGGCCTGAGAATTTGCATTTTTAACAAGTTCTCCAATGATGCTTATGCTGCTGGTCTAAGGACCATGCTTGGAGAACCTGGACCACACTACCCTAGACAAGGCCACTGCAAGCATGGTCCTCAATGTGGCAGCAGCAGATCACCTGGAAGCTTGTTGGAAATGCAAATTAAGGTGCCTTATTACAGACTTTAAGATATCTCCTTATATGATGGAGAAAAGGATGATGAGGACAAGGAAAGGAGCTGCAGGGAGGTAAAGGAGAGGAAGCTCAAGTGAGAGAAGAAAGAAGCCAGCCAGAGTCGCCACTGCATTGGTGTGTGATTGAGATGGGAGCGGGAGAGGCTCTGAAGCCCAATCACAGTTGCCCCTCTCAGAGATCTGTTCTCTCCCCTTGCCTTTCCAGACTATTGTGAAAAGTTTTCATGAGCGCTCCTCCAGCCCATTTTGGCATAAATTACTGGCTCAGCCTCTAATCCCCCAAACATAATCCATCATTGCCAAGTTCATCACCTACCTGAATTATAAATGAAAAAGAATATATGATTTGAGTGACTTCCTGGAGACCTCAGGACAAGGGTTGATTCACCTTTGATCCTGGATCTGTGCTCCATACTGGAGCTGTAGACAGGCTTAATCACATGGACAGGCTGGCAGGCTGAGCGTGCTGTGTAAGCCCTGGCCTCAAGTGCTCTAGGCTTGGAAGACCAACCCCTTCCTTGGCCTCCTGCCTAATTTATGGCCACAGCATCCCCTCAAACCCTGAGCTGCATAAATGCTATGAGGCATTAAGAAGAGAGGAGATAGCACAGGCCAGCTGGGAAGCAAGAGCCTCAGTGCTGCCTTGGGCTAAAATCCAACTTACTATGACCCTGGCCCAGCCACCTACTCTCTCTGGATCTTAATTTATCTCTCTGCAAAACAAAAAAAGGAAGGCTCTCTGGCTTTCCTCAGATGGGCTTGCAAGTTATCTCATATACATTAGATTGTCCTTTATTTTAGCTTTTTCCCCTCCAGTCACTACTGGGTTTCCTATATTTGAAGAAGAACCAGTAAGGAGGGGTGGGCATCATACATGTTTCATTTACAGTGTGCCCCCCTGCTGCCCTAGCAGCTTTCCTCTGGGGAATAAAGCTCAGCCATGTGACTGATCATGATGTAACATAACATAAACATCAAAGTGAGAATATGGGCTGATTCCAAAAGCAGCTTCATTACTTATCCCCCTTCTCAGCTCCCACTCTGGGAACTGCCAGCAGAACTTGTTGCACATGACTTTAAATAGACTCATTGGTGGCAAATCTTCAACCTTGGAGGGTGGTTTTGATTGTTGGAAACAACCCAAAGCTATCCAGAGCCAAGAATGGTGAATAGAGTAAGAGATTAAGGCTGGGAAATACCACTTTTAGTCTAAAACAAGGTGTAACTATAATTAAATCGATCCGGGGGTTGATCCGGATGGTCTATAGTGTGTCCTCCAGCTCCAACATGCTATGATTTTCTTGTATAAATAGTACATGGATTCTGAAGGCAAAGGAAAAACAATCTACAGGTGTTTCCAATGAAGTAACTTCAAGGGAATCTTTGTACAATTACTCCTCCTGGGATGACTACTTTAAAGGGTAATACTCCTTCAGATATATACCTTATTTTATTTATTTATTTATTTATTTATTTAATTTTTTTTTTTTTTTTTTTTTGAGATGGAGTTTCGCTCTTGTTACCCAGGCTGGAGTGCAATGGCGCGATCTTGGCTCAGTGCAACCTCCGCCTCCCAGGTTCAAGCAATTCTCCTGCCTCAGCCTACCGAGTAGCTGGGATTACAGGCATGCACCACCAGGCCCGGCTAATCTTGTATTTTTAGTAGAGACAGGGTTTCTACATGTTGAGGCTGGTCTCGAACTCCTGACCTCAGGTGATCTGCCCGCCTCGGCCTCCCAAAGTGCTGGAATTACAACCATGAGCCACCGCGCCTGGCCAGATATATACCTTATTTCATGGATTCAGAGACCATAATTTTTTTCATATTTTTATCTCTGAAATCAGGATGCAGGTAACAACTGGTAGAGGATTGTAGTTTAATAAACATTTTTTCTTTTTTAGTGGTACATAAAGTAATGGTGCATCTTTCAATCAATGGCATATTAGACTTGGTAAAATACGGTAGATCCTAAACTCTTTTAATTTTACCTTTCAGTACCAGTTGCTTTAGAATAATGCTTCTTATACTTTTTCACTTCTCAAGATTAGTATTTCTATTAATTAGTATTTTCACTAATTAAGGTTAGTATTGATTTTCAACGTTGGCTGCACACCCCAGAATCTCTGGGGATAGGATTCAGCCATCAGTAGTTTTTCAAGCTCTCCAGGCACAGGCCTGAAACCCCTTAAGATAACTACAGCTGTCTTGTATCCCAGGAATCCAGCCTTCTGGGAAAGCCAACACAATGGCCAGTGGTTCAGAGAAATGGAAAGGATTTTCTGGATTGAGCCATATGTGATATCCTCCATTATCTCTGGACTTTAGTTTCATAAGCAATACATCTTCTTTACTGATTGACCTGGTTCAGCTTGAGTTTTCTGTTACCCAAAACCCACATAGAATGTAATCTCATCAGTTGATGGAGCTAAGGAGGTAAACGGGAAGGCAATGAAGATTTCACTAAAATGCCAGTCTCTTTGCTAAAGCATAGCAAAAGTGACCTTTGCTCCAATTCCCAGTAAGTTCCTCATCTCCATCTGAGACCACCTCAGCCTGGACTTCATTGTTCATATCACTGTCAGCATTTTGGTCAAAAACATTCAACAAGTCTCTAGGAAGTTCCAAAGTTTCCCACATCGTCCTGTATTCTTTTGAGCCCTCCAAACAGTTCCAACCTCTGCCCGTTACCCAGTTCCAAAGATGCTTCCACATTTTCAGGTATCCTTACAGCAGCACCCCACTCACTGCAGTACCAATTTACTGTATTAATCCGTTCTCACACTGCTATAATGATGCTACCCAAGACTGGGTAACTTATAAACAAAGCAGGTTTAATTGACTCACAGTTCCACATGACAGGGAAGGCCTCAGGAAATTTACAATCATGGTAGAAGGGGAAGCGGACACCTTCTTCACAAGGTGGCAGGAGGGAGAGTGCAGGAGAAACTACCATTTATAAAGCCATCAGATCTTGTGAGAATTCACTCACTATCACGAGAACAGCATGGGAGAAACTGCCCCCATAATCCAATCACTTTCCTTCCTTGACATGTGGGGACTACAGTTTCCTCCCTCAACACACGGGGATTACAATTCAAAATGAGATTTGGGTGGGGACACACAGCCAAACCGTATCAACTATCCTGGGCCAGGAGGTTGGTCACTCTTGTTCTGAGGTAGCAAAACAGCTGATTAAACTATATAGCCTTTTTGTTTGTTTGTTTTTTTAGTGACAGGGTCTCACCATGGTCTCAAACTCCTGGGCTCAAGCAATCCTCCCACCTCAGCCTCTTAAGTAGCTGGGACTATAGGTGCACACCACTGCACCTGGCTCCTACTATAGACTTTTTTATCTCAAGAGTCATATTGTGTATTTGCCAAGACTTCAGCATCCCAGAATTTGTTAGCAAAAATTCAAGGTGTTTGAGGGTGAAGGCTACTTTTTGAAGCTTTTAGTAAGGCTTAAAACTGCCTCACCTGAACACAGCTGGAGAAGAAAATGAGAATTTGCTAAGAGGTGACACTTTTAGCTTGTTGTCTGCAATATAATTGCCAGAGGTCTGGCTATACATAGTTAGGCTTGCAGAGTTGGAAAAGCCACATTCTCCACCTCCAGCTCAATTTTCTGCAAGTGGAGGCAAGAAGTAAGAAACTCAGCAGAGGACAGATCAGGACCCAGGAAAAGCCTAATCCTCCAGGTATTTCCCAAGTACATCTGTTAATTATCATCTGCCTAAGACAAGGATGTGTCCTCTGACAAAAATGTAGCTGTGAGCAAGAAGCTTTAGAGATGCATCTTGATACGATTTGGCTGTGTTCCCACCCAAATCTCATCTTAAATTGTAGTCCCATATTTCCTATGTGTTGTGGGAGGGACCTGGTGGGAGGTAATTGAATCATGGGGGCAGGTCTTTCCTGTGCTGTTCTCGTGATAGTGAATAAGTCTCACGAGATCTGATGATTTTATAAAGGGAAGTTTCCCTGCACATGCTCTCTTGCCTGGCACCATGTAAGACATGACTTTGCTCCTGCTTCATCTTCTGCCATGATTGTGAGTACATTAAACCTCTTTTTCTTTATAAATTACCCAGTCTTGGGTATATCTTTATTAGCAGTGTGAGAATGGACTAATACACATCCTCACCCAGTCTGAGGTTTCCAATTGCCCCAAAGTATAGTCCATTGAGAACCAGAGGAAAAGTAGTACATTGAGGCCTGACTCGTTGCCTAGAGATAGAATTATCCAGACCCTGTTTTAGCTTAAAAAACGAATTCTCTAGCTTTGTCCAATAGCCAAAGGCCTAAAGCAACTAGACCCCTAGGCTACTGGACCTGTTATAATTGAGTTTGGTTGCCTCTACAGGAGCCTAAGTATACTGGCTTCTCCATAATGTGTGTTTCCTTTTCCTCTCACCCCCAAAATAAAAGATGTATCTTAGGCATTGAGGAAATGTCTGGCACATGATGGACAAATGAGTGAATGAAGCCAGCCCCAATCATGATCAATGATATAGCTCAAAGTAAAGCAAAGGGATAGACATTGAGAGCACAGTTTCTCAGTTTGGGCTGGGAAAGAGGGATCTATGGTGGGAGATCTGAACCTTAAGCCTAGACCTGAGCTGCCTCTTCTTCATATCTTAGATAGATCTCCACTTTGCCCAGCAACAAACACAGTACTGAGGGTCCTCAGTGTCCTCCCTGGAGGTTTATAGACTCTTCTGTCTACTAGACTACTATTCCCTGGGAATCTTTAATGTGTTGGGTAATGGACAAGATGGATACATCCAAAACTGTTCTCTATGATAAAGATGTAATAGACAAGGGAACCAGGGACACAGTGTATCTAATTCATTTGGAAATGTAAAGAATCCAGAATAGCTATGCCATTCTTGAAAAATAAGAACAAAGTTGGAGGACTTGTACTACCAATTTCAGAACTTACTGTATACTACAGTAATCAAAACAGTGTGGGGCCAGGCGCAGTGGCTCACGCCTGGAATCCCAGCACTTTGGGAGGTAGGAGGATTGCTTGAGCCCAGGAGTTCAAGATCAACCTGGAAAACATGGCAAAACCTCATCTCTACCAAAAATACAAAAATTAGCCAGCATGGTGGCATAAGCCTATAATCCCAGCTACTCAGGAGGCTGAGGTGGGAGGATGGTTTGAGCCAGAGAGGCAGAAGTTGCAGTAAGCTGAGATTGCGTCCCTGCACTCCAGCCTAGGCGACAGTTCCAGACCCTGTGTCAAAACAACCAAACAAAACTAGTGTGGTACAGGCATAAAGACAGACATATAGATCTATGGAATAGAATTGAGAGTCCAGAAATAAACCCTACATTTATGGCCATTTGATTTTGGCAAAGGTGCCGAGACAATTTAATGAGGGAGAGAATAGTCTTTTCAGCAAATGCTGGGACAGTTGGACATTCACGTATAAAAGGATGGCTCTCTAACCTTAATTCACACCATACACAAAAATTAACTCAAAAGCAATCATAGGTCTAAATGTTAAGAACTAAAACTACAAAATTCTAACAAGAAAACATAGAAATAAGTCTTTGTGGCCTAGAAGTAAGCAATGATTTCCTAATTACAACACCAAAAGCACAAATGATAAAAGAAAAAAATCGATAAATTAGACTTCATTGAAGTTGAAACCTTTCTCTCTTCAAAAGACGCCAAGGAAATGAAAAGACAAGCCACAGATGGGGAGAAAATATGTAAATATATTTACAAATCATACATCTGACAAGGGACTTTTAATCATATGTGTTAGACAGAATATGAGCCCCCAAAGATGCCCATGTTGTAAGTCCTAGAACCTGGCCAATATTACCTTACATGGCAAAAGAAACTTTGCAGACGTGGCCAGACATGGTGGCTCACATCTGTAATCCTAGCACTTTAGGAGGCCGAGGCATGTGGATCACTTGAGGTCAGGAGTTCAAGACCAGCCTGGCCAATATGGTAAAACCCTGTCCCTACTAAAAATACAAAAATTAGCCAGGGTGTGGTGGCATGCACCTGTAATCCCAGCTACTTGGGAGGCTGAGGCAGGAGAATCACTTGGACCTGGGAGGCAGAGGTTGCAGTGAGCTGAGATCGCATGCCACTGCACTCCAGCCTGGGCAAAAGAGCGAGACTCTGTCTCAAAAAAAAACAAAAGAAAAAAGAAACTTTGCAGATGTGATTAAATGACCTTGAGATATGGAGATTATCCTGGTTTATTCAGGTGGGCTCATTCTAATCAACTGAGTCCTTACAGTTGGAGAACCTTTCCAGGTTATGGCCAGAAAAAGATATGACCCCAGAAGCAGCATCAGGGAGATGCTACATTGCTAGCTTTGAAGGTGGAGGAAGGGGCCACAAGCGAAGGAATGCAGATGATGTCTAGAAGCTGGAGCAGGCAAAGAGGCAGATTCTCCCTTAAAGCCTGACAACACTTTACTTTTTAGCTCAGTGAGACCCGTGTCAAACTTCTAACATACAGAACTGTCAGATAATAAATTTATGTTGTTTTAAGCCACTAAATTTGTAGCAATTTGTCACAGCAGCAATAAAAACTAATACCCCAAATAAAGAATTCTTATTATTCAATAAAAAGACAACCTGATATAAAAATGGGAAAAAGGTTTAAATAGCCATTTCACAAGACACATGAATAGCCAAAAAGCCCAGGAAAAGATGTTCAACATCATTGGCCACTAGGGAAATGCAAATAAAAACCACAATGAGATACCACTTTATACCTGTGCCCTAATCCCTAGAACCTGTGTCTATATTACCTTACGTGGCAACAGGAACTTTGCAGATGTGATTAAAGTTAAAGACCTTGAGATGAGAAGCCTGTCTGGCTTGCCTGCACGTACACCCAGGCAATCTAACAGGAGCCCCCAGGCCATAAGCCAGCCATTTGCTCACAGGCCAGACACTTTGATCTTTAGATCCAGCCATTAGATGTCCAGTTCAGGACAAAACGTGGGTAATAGAGCAAGGAAAAAGATCCCCTTTTCACCTCTGCTACCAAGCTCAGAGAGATTGCTATCAGATAAGATTTGAATGAAAAACCATGTGATGGTCCTGGGTTTAGTTAGGCTTTTACTGACTGCATTCATCCCGCAACACCTCATGACCCCTCTCTGCATTTTCCTAGAGCTGGAGCTGGACATCAAAGACAAATACCATGAAAAGAAACGGCTGTGACACCCGAAGTCCAATGTACTCCTGAGACCTCACAGTAGACCACAGGGACAAAACTCTCGGTAGGGTCTCATTCTTTTAGGATCCTTGCTCAGCAGAAACAATGCACCATGGCCTGTCACTGTGGAGTGTTTCACACATACAGACACTAGGAAAGACACACCTAAAAACAACTATACACATGAAGAAAGGTGTTTATTTCTAAATATTTCAAGTTCAACACAGGTCTCACTGAGCTAATACCAAAGTGTTGGCAGCCTCTAGGGGAGGAGCTGTTTCCTTGCCTTTTCCAGTTTCTAGAAGCCATCTGCCTTGCTTCACTTCTGGCCTCTTTCTCCAGCTTTTTGACTATCATCAAAAAGATATACAGGCTGGGTGTGGTAGCCCACACCAGTAATCCCAGTACTTTGAGAGACCAAGGAGGGAGGATCACTTGAGCCCAGCAGTTCCAGGGCAGCCTGGGCAACAAAGAGAGACCCCCATCTCTACAAAAGAAAAAAAAAAAAAGATCCAGTGTGGTGGCACACACACCTGTAATCCCAGCTACTTGGTAGGCTGAGATGGGAAGCACTTGAGCCCAGGAGGCTGAGGCTGCAGTGAGCCATGATAGCACCACAGTACTCCAGCCTGGGTGACAGAGCAATACCCTGTCTCAAAAAAGAAAGACATACAGTAACAAGTGTTGGTGAGGATGTGAAGAAACTGGAAAAACTCATACATTTCTAGTGAGACTTAAAATAGTGCAGCCATTTTGGAAAATAGCTTGGCACCTTCTTAAAATATTAAATATAGAGACTATAATAAATATAGAGTATGTAAACATGTGACCTCTCAGTTCCACTCCTAGGTATCTGCCCATAAGAAACAAAAGCATATGTCTACATGGACATGAAGACCTGAATGGGAATTTTTTTTTTTTTTTGAGACAGGGTCTTGCTCTGTTACCCAGGCTGGAGTGCAGTGGCATGATCATGGGTCACTGCAGCCTTGACCTCCTGGGCTCATGTGATCCTGCTGCCTCAGCCTCCCAAGTAGCTGGGACCACAGGTGTGAGCCACTACACTCAGCTAATTTTTTATGAGTTTTGGTAGACACAGGGTCTCACTATGTTGCCCAGGCTGGTCACAAATGCTTGGGCTCAAGCGATCTGCCCACCTTGGCCTCCTAAAGTGCTGGGATTACAGGAATGAGCCCCATGCCCAGCCTGTATGGGACTATTTATAGCAGCACCCAGCTTGGGCAACATAGGGAGATCCCATCTCTATAAAAAAAATTTTTCTTAATTTAGCTGAGGGCCGGGCACGGTGGCTCACGCCTGTAATCCCAGAACTTTGGGAGGCCGAGGCAGGCAGATCACAAGGTCAAGAGTTTGAGACCGCCCTGGCCAACATGGTGAAACCCCATCTCCACTAAGAATATAAAAATTAGCTGGGCATGGTTGTGGGTGCCTGTATTCCCAGCTACTCGGGAGGCTGAGGCAGGAGAATTGCTTGAACCTGGGAGGTGGAGATTACAGTGAGCCAAGATCACGCCACTGTACTGGGTGACAGAGAGAGACTCCGTCTCGAGAAAAAAAAAAAAAAGAAAAAACTTTAGCCGACTGTAGTGGCACATGCCTATAGTCCCAACCATAGTCCCAACAACTGGGAAGGTTAATGTGGGGGTATCAACTGAACCCAGGGATTGAGGCTGCTCTAAGTCTTGATCACAGCACTGCACTCCTGCCTGGGTGACAGAGACCTTGTCTAAAAATAATAATAATAATAAATTTATAGCATCATTATTCATAATAGTCCAAAGTGGAAATAACCCATTAGTTCATCAATCAGTGAATGGATAAACAAAATAGTAAATAATAATATACAAATAATAAGAAACAAAGTACTAATACATGCTACAACACAAATGAACCTCAAAAACATTACTCTAAGTGAAAGAAGCCGGTCATAAGGACCACATATTGTATGATTCCATTTAAATAAAATGTCCCGAATCGGGAAGTCTACGGAGACAGAGAGCAGACTGGTGGTTTCCTAGAGCTGGAGTGGGGGAAGTGCTGGGGGGTGATTGATGGCTAAGAATACAGAGTTTCTTTATGGTGCAATAAAATGTTCTAAAGTTAAATCGTGGTGATAGTGGCAAAACTCTGTAAATATACTAAAAATCATTGAATTGTACACTCAAGATAAGTGAACTTTATGGTATGTAAATTATACCTCAATAAAGCTAAGGAAGAGGAGAAGAACGAGCAGAACTCTGCATTGTGGAATTATCAAACCTTTCAAGTGAAGCCTTCCTGGAGGCAGGCGGTGAACCTTCAGCCTCAGGAGCCCAGGGATTGAAAACTCCCATTTGCACAGACTTAGCTGGCTTCCTAGTTGTACTGATTAAATATGGAATTTGATTTGATTTCAGTAGCCTATAACATTGGGCAAGATTAGTCAAAGCTTCCCAGAGAGAAAACGAAGTCTTTTTGGAGGAGAGCTCACTAAGACTGATGAGATTAAGGAATGAATTTGGCAAGAGGAAAGGATACGGCTACGGTATCCATGATTGCCAACCAGAAAATAGGGCACAGGCAAACATATTCGGAGGACAATGGGACAAATTACATGAAACCAGGTCTGGCCAAATGGGTACAGCCATATTAACCTCTGTCTGCACTCTGTTCCCAGAGGGTTCAAAGAAGAAAATCTAGGTCTTGTGGCTGACCTGGTTCTAAAAGAGCTTGGCTCCCAGGCCAGGATGTGGGGGTGCAGTCACTTTATAATAAATGGCATCATACAAGCAGGCAGGAAATTCATGTGAGAATCAGCCTGTTGTTAAAGCAAGGCCCCAGGTTGCCTGTGTTCTGAATACATGAAACTCATCCTCATCCATCTATCTTCACACCTTAGAGAGGGAAGGTGCTGTAACAAGCATCTTGATATATATGCATCTACAATCTGGTTATGAGGTTATCAAGCAAGAAAGACACCCCGAGGGAATGCAGATGCTTTTTTCATAGAGGAAACGGTGAGTAAATAGCCGGAATTTATCTTGAGGGAGATAATAGAAGCACTTCTTTAAAATGTGGAAAAAACAATATTTTCCCCCAGAGTATTAAAGCCTTTCCAGGTTTAGATCATGTTTCTCATTAATGGGTCTCCTAGCCAGATTCATCTTAGGTCCATGAGACAAGGAGGGAAGTGGATCTGCCTGGTCAGTGGTTTTAAAACAAGACAAGTTGAGGAGGGAGGGAGGGAGGAAGACATCAGCACCCCCCAAACTTGGCCTTCGTTTCTGCCCAACCTCAGAGCTTCTTGGAGGATGGCCCAAGAGCATACACTGCTCATGGCCTCAGGGATACTGGAAATTTCTGGAAGAAGCTTCTGCTTCTAAGTCTGCTGGGATCACTATATGTCATCACTGTCTCGGTGAGGGCCTTTGGCCTTGTTGCCTGCATAAATGTAAATACTAAATGTATTTGCTTTACTGACCTATTTGTGTAAGAACTAGCTTTGCTGGCTGAGATAGTCAATGAGATCGTGAATATGGAAGCCTTTGAGAATCGGGGAGCACAGGGTGGGGAGATGCAGGAGAGGTGGCCAGGAAAAGTACTTATTGAAAACATTTAAGGGCTAAGCACTTTCCTTTAGATTATTTCATTAGATTCTATTTTTAAAATCATAAGGTAGGCATTTCCAGTAACAGAGAGAGAAACTGAGGCTCAGGAATTACATGGCACGTCTGACCCAGCTGTACGTGGCAGGGCAGGATTCAAACTTTGGAAGGCCGAGGTGGGCAGATCACTTGAGGCAAGGAGTGTGAGCCACTGCACAGGGCCAATCTTTTTTTTTTTTTTTTTTTACTTTATTTTTTACTTTTAAATTAATTAATTTTTTTCTTAGAGCTTGGGGCTTGCTATGTTGCCTAGGCTGGTCTCAAACTACTGGACCCAAGCAAACCTCTCACCTCCACCTCTGAAAGGGCTAGGATTACAGGCATGAGCCACTGCACTTGACCCTGAAAGGCCCCATCATAGATGTTCTTTAATGACCATTCCAGCTATGACAGGTGGTGGATTTTTCCTCAGCCTTCTCCTCCTGCAGAGGGTTCCCTCAGAGCTGGTGAGATCCTGCATGCCTGCCACTGCTCTGTTCCCTCCGCATCCCCAGAATGCATCTCCTGGCAGCCTGTTTCACAGGTGTGCACACTTACCTTCATGAAAGCCCTGAGGTTAAATGACTTGCTCAAGGTCACACAACTGCCTGCTAGAGCAAGGACTTCAGCCTGCACAACCTGGCTGCAAGTCCAGAGTTTTCCACACCACCATGTATCTCCTCAGACAGTGCTCAGGCAGCACCCAGGCCTCCCAGGAAGAATGCCCTCCACCCCACTGACCTGCAGGCCATTAGGCTCCCTGCAGGAGCAGAGCTCTTCCTCTTGCCTTTCTGCATCCAGCACCCCTCACCTTTGTGCTGGCCTTCAGCACAACCATACCTTCCCAAGCCTGTCACTGACGTCCGCTTGGGTACACCTGGGTCATGTGTGTTTGGGAATGAGAAACAGGTTCATTAGTTCTGTTTTGATCTGTCTTGTCCATGGGACAAGATCAAGATCCATGGGCATCTTTCTGAATTCTTATTCCCGTGGGAGCAGACATTCTACCTCATGCAACTTTTAACTGGACAAACCAACTATGTGTCATTAATGCTGTGTTTCGCTTCCAGTTCTAAGTGTGGAACTTTAATTCTTTCTGTCAAAGCTCCCTCTAGATCTGTGATGTGGTAGCCAGGAGTCTTATGAATGCATGAGCCAGGGACACTGGGCAGGGTAGCGAGGGTTCTAGCTGTGAATGCAGGAAGCCCCCATGGGTAGTGCCACTCAAAACTTCTGGTGGCAGAAATGAGGCTGTTGTGCAAAGTCCTGGCTCGAGATTTCTAATATCTATTAATTATTGTGCATGAGCTTAGGTAGAGAGGAAAGATGGAGAATGATGGCTAGATGGCAGTTGATGGATGTTAAATAACAGGTAGTAGCTGGTAGATAGTAGGTAACTATAGACAGTAGAGAATAAAAAGTAGCTGACAGATTGTTGCACATGCCAGGTAATAGATAGTAGCTGATAGTAGATCACAGATAACAAATGGAAGATACCGGATAAT
This sequence comes from Symphalangus syndactylus, assembly GCF_028878055.3. Classification (NCBI taxonomy): domain Eukaryota; kingdom Metazoa; phylum Chordata; class Mammalia; order Primates; family Hylobatidae; genus Symphalangus; species Symphalangus syndactylus. Next base: position 133,417,048 of record NC_072425.2, read on the forward strand.
GGTTAAGGATAATAGAAGCTGATAGTAGATAATAGTAGATCGTTGATAAGAGTGGCTAATAATGGATAATAGGAGCTAGGTGATAATAGTAGCTAATGGTGGCTAATAGTTGGTAGTGATAATAGTTGCTAATAGAGGGCAGTGCTATAGCAGGTAATAGTGCTGGCTGTAGATCATAGCTGATAGCTCATAGGTAGTGGCCTAAAAGACCACTAAATACAGAGTCTCCTAGTTCCATCTATTATTCTAAATGGCTGAAAGACACACTTGGACAACCTTGTGTGAGCCTGTCCTGAAGTTTCTGGAACCCAAAGTGGCTGGGGTGGGGGACACTCAGCCCAGTAGTCATAAAACTTTGTTTCCAGTTTAACGTCCTTCTTTAACTAGGTGTAGGATCTCAGGTCCACCAAGAAACCCTAGGATGCCTCATCACTAAGGAAGGGGATGGATCATAATCCCAGCTCTACCCACGCCAGAAGGCAAAATGAGGATCTACAATAGGGTAAACACCTTTGATATTTCACAGGTTGATGCAGGAGTCAAAAGGCCAGCAAAGCTGGCGAAAGCCCAGCCTCAGGAGGCTGACCATTGGCCCTGGTTCGTAGGCGGAGGGGATAACTGTGTTTTGCAACCTTACAGTCAGCAGGGCACCCCCACAGTCAGCAGGGCACTGCAGGGGGCAGGGACAGCATGTGGCTGACAGGCTAGCCCAACTGCTGATAGGCCAGGGATATCTTTTCTGGCTGTTCAGAAATGCTCACAATCAGAATGTTCTCCTCACACCGTCCAATAGTTTCTGTTGTTTTGCTGATGGCTTCCTCCACTGTACTTGGAATAAAATCTAAACACTTCATCAGGACCTACAAGGTTCTCCCTGATCAGGTACTTCCAAGCTTTCTGACCTCAGCCCTGTCCTCTCCCCACCATCCACACAGTTGCAGGGACTTCTGCTTGCTCCTAAGACAAGCCACACTCATTCCTTCGCACAGGGCCTTCCCACTTGATGTCCCCTTCTCCTAGAACAGTACCCCAGCATCCACACCCTGAGCTGTGTGCATGGCTGGTTCCTTCTCACCATTCAGGCCTCCGCTCATCTGTCACCTCCTCAGAGAATACTCCCCACTCCAGTCACTCTCCAGCACATCACTCTGTTGTATTTCCTTCGTAGCATTTAATCCCTATCTCAAGTGATCTGTTTTACTTACATGTTAACTTGTTCAGTGTCTCTCTCTCTCGCAATCAGATGTGACTTCCATGCAGTCAGGGCCCTTGCTATCTTTTCATTGAAGTTTCCCCAGTACCAAGAACAGTTCTCAGCATGTAGTCACGTCTCAATGAACAATGAATGAATCAATGAATGGAAATGAATGAATGAATGCAATGTTGAATGACTCAATGAATGCAAAAAAAAAAAAAAAATGCCATTGCATCTGCAACAAGATGGAAGCTCTGGGGCCATACAGGCTAGGGTTCTGAGATAGCTCCCTGTCAAACTGGCCATGGGGTGTTGGACAAGTTACTTAACCTCTCTTCTTATCTTTAGTTCGCTCAGTTACAAACCTCAGAATGATATCAACGACATTGAACTTGATCTGGGTCCTGCGTTCCCGAAGATTGACAAACCCCTCCAACCCTCTTGTGCTCCCCAAAATGGCTAAGCTGCGCTCCTATATTCCCAGATAACACCACCTCACCAGTCCTCAGTGACTCAGATAGGACCCTCTGCTACCTTTCTCATGACTCCCATAAGACTCACTGATGGGTCCCTTGCTTACCTGCCCCTATAAAATCCTGGGCCCCTTTCCTTCTCTTTTAGACACTCCTCATTAATGAGCACTCTCCCCATTGCAAATAGCCTTAATAAAAATCATCTTCTTAATTAACTGGTGCACTCCGTCTTTCACAATATTTTTTCCCCTTGCAGACTTAATGTGAGGATTAAGTGAAATAACATGTGTGAAAATGTACTGCACAGCACCTTCAATGTAATTTTCCCTCGATGGGATTTGAATGATCTCCAATGATTCTCTAGATTGAGGCAGAATATTGGTCCACTCACAGGTCACAGAAAAATTAACCACAAAACATAATCATGGTTACTCAGGACTCCAAACCCCCATTACCTCTGCTCCCATGAAAAAGAGGAGAGGGGCCAGGTGCAGTGGCTCACGCCTGTAATCCCAGCACTTTGGGAGGCCGAGGCGGGTGGATCGCTTGAGGTCAGGAATTCGAGACCAGCCTGGCCAACATAGTGAAACTCCATCTCTACTAAAAATACAAAAATTAGCTGGATGTGGTGGCAGGTGCCTGTAGTTCCATCTACTCAGGAGGCTGAGGCACAAGAATTGCTGGAACCTGGGAAGTAGAGGTTGAAGTGAGCCGAGATCATGCCACTGCACTCCAGCCTGGACAACAAGAAGGAAACTCCATCTCAAAAAAAAAGAAAAAGAAAAGAAAAAAAAAAAGAAAAAGAGGAGAGGAAAATGCCTACTCTATTTTTATTACTTATATATCCATATATCTCTCTATGCATATATATATTTCCATGCATATTCTTCATATATATCCATATGATATGCATTAATATGTAAATATAATACATAGTACCTACTATAATATTAGAAACTATTTTGGTGTCTCCTGCATATTGTGTGATAAGCACTATGTACTAGCTATTATTATTCCCATTTTTCGGGTGAGGAAACAGTCTTAGAGAAGGTAAGTGATTCATTTGTCCAAGGTCACACCACTTATTAGTGACAAAGCTGGAATTTGAACCCAGGTCTAACTAACCCCAAAGCTCATGCACTTTTCCTCTACTATCTTGCTAACTATCATTCATTTAACATGTATGTTAAGTGCTTTCTCTGGGCTTATCACAAAGAGGAAAAGGTTGTTTAGACAAATGTTGCCCTCAAAAAGCTGCCAGTCTGCTTTCTGAGGCAAGACTGAGATCCTGGGGCCAATGAAGAGATCATACAAAAGAGAGTTGACAAATAAGATCTCAAGGGAGAGGTTCACAGAAGGAAAAAATCAATGTGCACCAAGGAGGCTGGAGGTGCATGCACTGTTTTATGAGTGTGCTCAATAAACAGACTGGATGAATAAATGATTTAATTAACACCTAGGGATGAGATGGGATTTCATTTGGGCTTTAATTATGACTTGCCCCAACACCTCTAGTCCTTCCATTGTCATAGGAAGGGAGTGAAGGCTCATTCTGACCCCAGTGGGCTTCTCCCCTGCATAGCTCCCTCCTGCCACCACTCCCTGGAGGGCTGGGTTTGCAGTCCTAGAGAAAAGACCTTCAGCTGGGAACCCTGATTCTTTCGCAGGTGGCACGGTCCCTTCCAGCTCCCCACGTGACTGTCTCCTAAGATCCTCCCTAAAAGCTGAAGATGTTTAAGCTATGGAAATTAAGGAGCAGGCACATTCCTCAATTCCCTGCATGGCACAATGGCCATTAACCAATTAATAAATGGGCATGTGCCAGCCAGTACCAGGGTAATTATTACATGGTAATTACCATATCATTAGAGGGTAAATATAGGGTCGGACTGTCATCCACCCCGAAGAGGGCAACTGGGAATTAATTTTATTCCTATTAAGCATAATTACTCCCCAGTCTCTGGGAACCTGTGATTTCCAATATAATTATATAGTGTTTGCCAACTCCATCCACAAGGGATGGGGTTCAAAAACAGACAATGAGGGGCAGACTAGGGAGGTGTGGGGCAGGAGCTCAAAACTCACAGCAGCATCGAGGTTTAGAAGCTAAATCCATTGGGCATATCCAAAGATAAAAGTGCCAAGTAAGGGAAAGAAAGAGAAGGAAGTTTCATTGAGATTTCATAGAATCCTCTTTTATGAACATCTAGAAAGCAAATTATACAGGCCTTCACTATCCAAAATCTCCCATAGATGGTATCATTCACTCATTCACTTCATCCAAGGCTATGGAGTATTACCAGGTACCAGGCATTCTGCATAGCACTGGAGACAGAAAGGAAAATCAAACAGGGTGCCTGGTTTTTAAGAGTCCAGGTGGTTGCAAAGAGCATGCCATCTTCATTCCTCATTTTACAGATCGGGAAATTGAGCTTCCCCGGTTGGCTACCCTTGCTCATCTCTCTCCAAGAAATAGAACAAACAACCTAAAAAGCAGAAGGTCACCTACAACGCCAAAAGGCGCCTTCTCACTTGCAAACCAAGAACCTTTAATACTTGACAGGAGGCCTGCAGGTGTGACAATTGAGACATAAAGTTGATAAAGAACCCTAAGAGCTGCCAGGTGAGAGCAATAGGAAGCAATGTTCCCAGCCATGGAAGATGTGAAGCTCTGACCCTGTGCAATCTGCGCCCTCCAGAGACACCACTTTTCACGCTAATGTGTAACAATGCCATATATCACCTTTAAAGAGAACTTGACTCTAATAAACATTTACATCAAAAGTATTTTTCTATAAATCAAGTAACAAACGCCTGGCCTATCTGAGACATGCTCTGTATCTGGGAGCCTCACTATTAAATCAAGTATTGTAATTTGCTTCAGAAATGTTTGGCCGAAAGGTTGAAATACACAGACTCATAGCTCGTCAATCTCATGGGTTGGTGGGAAAGCCCTTTTGGTTTTCTCTTTATTATTCAAGTCTTCTTTCAGTTTCCCATCTGGCTACCCTGTAGTTCTCTCAGGCTCGAGGGCACTGGATTGGGGAGGATGGGTTGCTGGTTCAGCTAGCAGAAGAGGCAGGGGATTAACTAGATCAAAAGCCTTTGATTATCTTCCAGTGATATAAAAAAAAGAAAGAAACATAACAACAACAAAAATAGTACACTAATAGCTACATTAATAAACCTATTACACGCTAGGCACTGAGGTGGCGCTAGGAAGAAGGAGGAGAACCAGATGGACAGTGGCCCTGCCTCCATGGAATTTACAGTTCAGCAATTTACAAGAACCTTTACATCTAGTGTCACATTTAATCCTCACAACCTGGTAGGATTAGCCCCATTCTGCTGATGAGGCTAAGTGAACCACTCAGCTTCCTACAGCTAGAAATAGGCAAGGCAAGGCTTTCTACCCAGATCTGTCTGGTTTCAAGCTCGTTCTACGCCCCGCATCCCTTCCTGTGTATAAGAAAGCGTAGTTCTCAGAACACTAAAAAATCCTCTACTTCAATTCCCACGTGGCCCTGAGGTGTGACGTGTTGTCTCCTGTCTACCCGGCCTGCCAATAACTGCTCTTCACTTGTGTGTTTATTGTCTCTGTGGCACACAGTTACCGTTGCAGTAAAATGTATACTCAATAATACAGTACTACTATGATTTTCAACTACTAATGGAATCACTATCTTTTTTTTTTTCTAAAGCCATGGCAATAAAATAGGCTCCCAACAATACTCTTGCAGTTTTTTTATGTCTTTCAAATTTACTGGAAACTATAATAACAGAATGCCTGTAAACATGCAAATAGCCTTCCCAGAAAAAGAGAGGCTTTGGTTTCTATCATGGGGGGCTCACAGATTGACAAGAGCTTAGAAAGAAGGGGCTGAGAACCTTGGAGGTCAAGAGGAGACTGGGCCACATGAATCCAACCTTAGATGTTTGGTGATTCAAAGAGTGAAGAGCCATCCCTTCTCCATGCCAAAAGCACCCAAGAAGGACTGTGGTAAAGAGAAGAGAAGTTGAGGAAGAGCTGGATGTACCAGGAGTTCTGGCCGGCCCTCTTATGGGAAGAGGGTATGATCAATGTGTGCCACACTCTGGTTTATAGTCCAGGGTTTAGGGCCAAATTGGGGGGCAAAGGTAGACAAAAGGAGAAACAGACACTGACCAAAAAGACAGTCCTAATCTTGAACCCTCTCTGAAATTAAGACCACCTGAAAGATGAGTCTCAGAAGATGTCCTCCCCAAGGATCTCAATCTATGGCTCTAAACTTTGGCCCAGAATGGTCACCATTTCCTTAGGTTAAGACACAACTCCAGAGGGGCCATGCCAAATTCCAAGTATGTTATGGTTAGTATGACATAGTCCCATTCTGGTAGCGGTTGGTTTATGAATCTTTCTCCGAGAGCAGCACTCTCATGGAAGAAGACTCCAGATAAAGAAAATTTGATGGGGGTTTGGAGGGTGAGATAACCTAGAAGAAGTTTCAGAGTACAAAGGAGAGAAGCAGGTCTGGCTGGACCCCCATAATGAGAGAGGAGAAAGCCCAGACAAAAGAAAGAGGGATAAGTTCAAGAAAGTGGTGGAGGGAGGAGAAAGAAGGAAACTTATTTCACCAAAGACAAAGTCCCTAAACACAGGAGTGGGAGAGCAAGTAGAGGCAGGACCTGCTGGAGTATATTTGGTTGCAGGGGCCACGATAGGCCTTGATGCTTAACTGGAGAGCCTGGAATGGAAAGCAGGGAAGCATCAAAAGCCAAAGCTTCAGGGAGATGCCCAAAGAAAAGAACCACAAGGAAGAGAGTGCTTTGAAAAGGAATTTGCCCAGGAGACCAGAAGGGCATGAGGACTGAGTAGCCCAAACATCAGGGCATAAGGAATAAGTCAGCCAGCCTGACTAATGTACTCATCTGAGTCACATCAAATTAAGTGACCAAGTTGTGATTGTGGAGCTTGCCAACAGGTAGATATTCTACACTCAGAACTTCCTTACATGACAACTGACGGATCTGGCTCAGGAAGCATGGATGCCTTCCTAGGAGATGAGACTATGTACTCATGAAAGTGGGCAGAAGTTTCCCCCATGGGGATCCTTAGCCTGTTTCATCACCTGAAGTGGCACAGAAATGAGTGCAAAGGAAGAAGCTGAAGGCCGGGAGATCTGTTTTCCCAAGCAGGCCCATGTGCAATGACTGCTCCCAACCCCTCCCCACTCCTGGCTACCCTCAGTTTGTTCACATTATCTGCACCCTCATCCCCATCCCAGCCCTCAAATTATCCAAATCTACTCTCATTTTACCAACAACACCCAAGCCTGACTCTGCTCATCCCCACCATGGGGCTTCAGACATCAGGGAATAGTCCAGTCCCAGAGCCTGCTTCAAGGACCCTCAATAGCCCGGCTGAGCTGGGCCAGGACCCACCAGTGCACACACCATCTCCTGTGACCCCTGCATTGGAGGATATCCAGTTTGATCAAGCAGAGACTGACATGTGAAGAGCAAGAGGGCCAGGCTGGAAGCCACTGGATAGGCAACTTCAAAGAAAAGAAGAAGACACAGCAGGAGCTGAGTGATAGACAGAAATGATTTGGTGCCCACTCTGCTGCAGGCTTCCAATGAAAAGAAGGTGAGGCTGCCTGGGAGGCAGGCAGGTGCTATAGGGGGACAGGTCTGGGTACACACTTGCATCTGCTACGGACTGATTCATGTAAGCGATAGCCAACTCTCTGCACCTCCATGTGGAAAATAATCTATGGCCAGTTTCTAAGAGCACCTCCCCTTCCCCACCATTCAGCACATTTCTAGGGCTCTCTCCAGACGATCCAAGCCCCCACCAGGATTGCCGACCCAACTTCTCTGCCTCTTCAAATTCTTCCCACTCTTGAAAGCCTAGCTCAAGTCCCCACCTATAATGAAGCCTTCTCTAAAGACCCCAGCCCAGGAGGAGCAGCCCCTCCTGACCTGTAAGACTCATGTTGCCTGTCTCCATCCATGGCTTTGTCATGGGCCCACCTGTCTAAAGCTGGTTCACTTTTCCTGTATCACAAATAGAGTGCAAGCTCTTTACAGTCAAGGAAGACCTTGTCATATACTGTTCTGGTGTCCTTTATAGCCTCCTGTAAGCAAGTGCTTATAGTAGTTTCATATGTCAACTTGACTGGGTTAGGGGATGCCCAGATAGCTGGCAAAACATTCTTTCTGGGTGTGTCTGTGTGGGTGTTTCTGGAAGAGATGAGCGTAGAATGGGTAGACTGAGTAAAGAAGGCCTACCCTCTCCAACATAGGCAAGCACCATCCAATCCATTGCGGGCTTGAATAGAATAAAAAGGCCCTGGAAAGGCTAATTTGTACTTTCTTTTTTCTCTTTTTTCTTTTTTTTTCCTTTTTTTTTTTTTTTTTTTCTGAGACAGAGTTTCACTCTTGTTGCCCAGGCTGGAGTGCAGTGGTGTGATCTTGGCTCACTGCAACCTCCGCCTCCCAGGTTCAAGCAATTCTCCTGCCTCAGCCTCGCGAGTAGGTGGGATTACAGGCACCTGCCACCACACCCAGCTAATTTTTTGTATTTTTAGTAGAGGTGGGGTTTCACCATCTTGGCCAGGCTGGTCTCGAACTCCTGACCTCAGATGATCCTCCCGCCTCGGCCTCCCATAGTGCTAGGATTACAGGCATGAGCCACCCCACCTGGCCTAATTTGTACTTTCTTCTTGAACCTATGATAATCATCTTCCCCTGCCCTTAAATACGAGAGCTCCTGGTTTTTGAGCCCTCAGTCTCAGACTAAATGACACCAGCTTTTCCAGGTCGCCAGCTTGCAGAAGGCAGATTTCAGGATTCCTCAGCCTCTATAATCATGTGAGCCAATTCCCATAATAAATCTCTTCATAGATATACAAATATGTCCTATTGGTTTTGTTTCTCTGGAGAGCCCTGACTAACACAATGCTCAATAAAAACTTCTTTATGAATCAGTATCAATAAGAACAGTGATCTCTTACAGGCTTTTATCGAGAAAGAGCTGATAACAGTTCAAGTTCTGGCTCTTTTCTTCTTTGTGAGCTCAGGCAATTTATTTAGTTTTTCTATGCCTCTTTTCTCACAGGTACAGTGCAGAAATTGAGCCCTACCTCATGGTGTTTTAAACACAATGAAATAATGTATGTTAAAGGTTTCCCATGACCATGGGCACAGAACAGGTGCTCAGACAGTGCCAGCCTCATCCTACCCACCCACAAGTTTATTCAGTGCTTTTTGTTTGACAAAACTCTTCCCTGTGTGTCATCTTAGATGAGCCTTCCAACAACCCACTGAGGTATATTCTATTAGTATGCCTGTTTTACAGGTGAAGAAACTGAGGTCTGGGAGTTCATGTAACTCTAGCCCAAAACGACCCCATTAGTGAATCCCAGAAACAGCCTTCTTCCCCCCGCCTCCCCCGCCTAACAGGGAGATCTAGGGTTTCACTCTGTCACCCAGGCTGGAGTCCAGTGGCACAATTATGGCTCACTGCAGCCTTGAACTCCTGAACTCAAATGACCCTCCTGAGTAGCTGGGACAACAGACATGCACCACCACACCTGGCTAAGTTTCTTTGGGGTTTTGTTTGTTTTTGTTTTTGTTTCTTGTAGACATGAGATCTCGTTATGTTTCCCAGGCTGGTCTTGAACTTCTGGCCTCAAGTGATCCTCCCACCTTGGCATCCCAAAGTGCTGGGATTACGGGCATGGACCACCTTGCCCAACCCAGAAGCAGCCTTCTAATGGAGTCCATATGACTTCAAAGTTCAGGCTGCCTGGCCAGGACCATGTGGCATCAAAGCAGTGCCCAGAAGTGATGCCTGTGAAGATGCTGCCTTAAGTCTTAGGTAGAATAACAGGAACTTGCTAGGGGCAAGCCCCACAATTCAACTAAGGGGGTTATAATCAATAGATGAGCACAGAGACACAGGGGCTGTGGGTGGAAGCAGCCTTCTCACACTGACCACCACCCTGGTGCAACAAGGGTACACAGCTAGCAGGACCAAGCTGTGGCCAGCATCCTGCATGAGGGAGCACAGTTGATTGTGCCTTAGTCAGGATGCTGAGGAATTCAGCTGCAGGCAGTCTCCATGGCAATGGTAATGGAGAAGGGATGCAGCGAGCTCTTCCTGGCCCAGCCCTTCTGCTAGGGACAGAAAAACAAGACCTCCCAGGTGCTTCCTGACCAGTAAACTCTAAAGTCTAAGCCCTCCTTATAGCTGCTCCATCACAAGACTGGGGTGGGGGGCATGGCGGGAGGACAAAGTAACTGAGGGAATTTCAGGAGAGCCGAGAGAGCCTCCATGGCCCCAAATGTCTCCCCCACCATTATGAATGCCACCTGGAGATATTCAACCTAAGGCTTCAAGGAGCTGGGGGAGGGAGGGGGCATGGAGGGAAAGGTTCCTTGATGGTCACCAGCTGTGTGTCAAGCATTGCATTACATCCTTCAAGTCCCCCGCCTCCTTTGATCCACACGATATCCCTCATGAGGAAGGTATCAGCATCCCCACTATATGGACAAAGACAGCAGAGACTCAGAGAAATGAAGCACACACCAGTGCTTAGTCAAGTCAAAATTTGAGCACAGACCTGTCTGATTCAAAATATGTGACTTTGAAGGGGTAACACATCCACATTTTATCATGAAAACCTCTGGGGATTGGGGCTCATAACTGCTAGTTGAGAGAAAGGCTGAAGACATGGAATAAAAGCTGGGGCAGGGCCAGGCCACAGGGAGAGTCTTGGGAATTTTTAGAGATAAGCCCCAAATTTCAACGAAGGGGGTCAGAATTTAACCTGTCCTCCTCCTCCCTCACACCCTTTCTGTCAGGAATATGACAGCCTGGAGGAGGAAGGTGAAAGGTGTGGTTTAGAAAGACTGTGGTATACATGTTTGGCACCCACTTGGAGAGGGCAGATGGGTGGGGGGGGTGAGAGAGGGCCTGTCCTCCTTCCCTGCCACAGCCAGAGAGACCGTTCCCCATGACTGCACACTTGTATTAAAAAGAATCCGGGAAATAATTACTGGATGGAGAGGATTTATTAAATTGGATAAGTCCTGGATACAGCCTTCTTCTTAGGCTTTGAGTGGTTTGTGTATTTTTTTTTCATTAAGGCTGCATAATAAAATAATGGCATAATTAGTGAGGAATTTGTTACCTTTCAAGGAGGAGTCTTTAATTCCTCTGAAGAACAGCTCTCCTCCCCCAGGCTCCATCTCTGTGATGGTACGAGGAGCAAATAAGGGGAGAAAGGAGGGCTGCCCTACCCATCAACAGTTCCTAGAGGTGGGAATTACAGGTCACCACCCCACAGGCTGGAGTGCAGTGGTGTGATCTTGGCTCACTGCCATCTCCACCTCCTGAGTTCAAGCAATTCTCCTGCCTCGGCCTCCTGAGTAGCTGGAACTACAGGCACATGCCACCATGCCCAGCTAATTTTTGTATTTTTAGTAGAGATCGGGTTTCCCCATGTTGGCCAGGCTGGTCTTGAACTGCTGACCTCAGGTGATCCTCCCGCCTCAGCCTCCCAAAGTGCTAGGATTATAGGCGTGAGCCACCACACCTGGCCCATCCACCTTTCTTGGACTCACATTGGCCTCTGCCAGTGTTTCCAAAATGTGTGGTTCTCAAACACCCTCATCAGAATCTAGGTAAAATGCAGATAACTGGGATCCATTCCTACTTAATCCAGGAGGACAGTGGATATGCAGGCATCCACATCCAGCACACCCAGCGATTGTTACTCCTGCTAAAGCCTGATAACCACTGGTTCACCCAGGAACTCTGTTGGGGGAGGCGGGGTGTCAGGAAAGGGAGGACTGGGTGCTCATGGGAAAGGAGGAGAGTCGTGTGCCCCCTTTGTTCCCCCCATAACATGAACAGTTAGGAAGATCCTTGTTTAGTATCAAGCCTGGTTACTGTCCCTTCTCCTATTTGGTCCTCACTTTTCCCATCTGCATAATGGGAGATTGTGCTAGATATTCTAAGGTCCCTCCCGTTCAGCCCTGAGATTCTTTGCTTCAATGACCTGTTATCAACCAACTCCTTATCATCTATTATCCCTCCCAAGTTCAGGCAGAAGTGACCCTGTGATGGTGATGAAAGAAAAGGAAAGTCAGGACAGGTTAATCTTGGAAAGGACTGTCCTCAATTCTAAAAGTTAAAGCTCTGGTCCCTAGTCAAACGCAAATATCCCTAGGCAGGGTGACAGTTTAGGCTGCTGACAGCTTCTTTATTCTTGACAGCAGATTTTAATAGGAGGAGTAGAATGGAGAGAAAGACGTTAAGACTGTTTAGATAAGAAAGAGGTAAGAGGATGAAGAACTATATAAGTGTTCTGGGAGGCCAGAGTCTGAATTCCAGGCCGAATGTAACAGTGAGAAAACTCTAACATAGTTGACTCCATCTTGCTTCTAACCTCACAGGTTGTCTTCGCTCATTTCTGCTGGTAGTCAGAAATGGGAGGCAGTTACTTCATAGTTTAACTTTAAAGCAAGGATGATAATAGTTCTTTCCTAAAACTAACCCCCAAAGAGATAAGAAGTGCATACACACAAGTAATAATGTTATGCTAAAGATTTATAGGCAAGGCCGGGCAGGTGCAGCGGCTCACGCCTATAATCCTATCATTTTGGGAGGCTGAAGTAGGAAGATTGCTTGAATCCAGGAGTTAAGACCAGCCTGGACAACATGGTGAGACCCCATCTCTACATAAAAATACAAAAAATTAACCAGGCATGGTGGCGCACACCTGTAGTGCCAGCAACTCAGGAGGCTGAGATGGGAGAATTGCTTGAGACCAGGAGGTGGAAGTTGCACAGTGAGCCTGGGTGACAGAGTGAGACCCTGTCTCAAAAATAAATAAATAAATAAACAAACACAAAGATTTATAGGAGCACTGTGACCTGATCAAGGACAAAGAAGTGATGCAACCCCCTTGGACTCCTGTTGATGCCCAGATGTCTGTGGTCACCTGTCAACTCCTGACCTCTAACCCTCCTTGCTTCCCCTTCCCAATATGAAAAAAAGCTCAATATCTATGCCTTTCAAGATGGTTCTTCAGGGCATTATTCCACCATCTTCTTGGCTTGCTGGCTTTCTGAGATAAAGTCACTTTCCTGCCCCAACACCTTGTCTCATGACTTACTGACCGCCATGAGGTGAGCTTTGGACTCGGCTACCCTAACACTGCAATGTGTAACTGCCTGATGACAATGTTGACTTTTATCTGAGCCCTGTAATCCTAGAAAATGGTGGATGTTAAGAAATCCACTCAACTTTTTACTCTGGAAAACCACGTACCTATAAAAACAAAAACACTTTCCATATGACTTAGATAGGACTCACAGATGCGTGCCCCACCCCCCACCCCCGTCTTGTTTACTTATGTCAAGACCAGACACAGACCCTCCCCAGTCTCTTTCTTTGCCACATAAATGATTAATTGAATGCTTGTCCCCACTGACTAATAAGAACAAAATGCTTCTTAACCAAACTCTGGTTAAACTTCTTTCCTTCCTCCAGGTTCTGAACTCTGGCCCGCCCTCAGCCTGAGCCACAAAATAGTCTGGCCTCGGAGAAACAGTCTTCACTTTCCTATGGGATCGTGCCACCCATTCATCCCCCTTCTCATTCATTCTTGCCTGTTGACTCCTCTCTATGAAAGAAAACCCCTGTTTGCCTAACTCTTGGGGATGCCTACAGATCTTGGGGTCAGAGAAGCTCCCTGCTGCAATGATCGCTTTCCCCACTCTGCAATAATCCTTTTAAATAAAATCTTTCCTTACTAAGTCCAGATTTGTTTTTTATTTGACAATGACCACAGGCAGGTGATTTCACTACAGTTTCCTCCATCTGTAAAGTAAGAAAAATATGTTGCAAAATTCTAAAATCAAAGACACAAAAGTGCTCTTTGAGCCACAAGAAAATAATATACAGTTCTAGAGGGTGCTCAAGTCTTCAGCCTTCAATTTCCGTCTGTAAATGTGTTTCAGGGCCCACCACTGCCTGGCCATTGTCTGTCCTCAGGCCCCAAACCCTCCCAGGCCCACAGCCCATCCCAGGCTACCACCCAAGCCTCCTGGGCCACTTCAGCTTCAAACAGTCTCAATCCAGAAAGCCACCACTCCCTTCCCCAGGCACATCCATCCCTCATTCATCACTGTCACAGCCCACAGAGGGCTTTTATTTAACAACCAATTTATTTCCAATTTAACTAATCTGCGGATGGGGCATCTCTCTCTCTCACGCAAACCAACAACGCCTGGGTTGTAAATAGACTTACAAACCAGTGTGTGCTGGATAATATAAACTCTCATTACAGCAACATCAGGAGAGAGGGGAGGGGAGGGAAGAGGGGTCATGAGACTGTAGGGTGATAAAATATGCAAGCACCCAAGATAAACAACCCCTGCAGCCCTCCCTCCTGCCCCTACGCTCAGCTCTGCTTAAAATTATTTATTTATTTATCTCTCTGATTCCCTGGCTCACCTTGAGCCCAAGACAAAAGCTTCATGAACAACATATGAGATGCTAACCCATGGTTGGGTAGGAACCTGCAGGTGGTTGGGGAGGTGGCCATCATCTGGCCCCAGGCCAGGTTCCCCTCCCTCATCCTGCCTGGGAAAGAGTCTGGTTGCAAAGCCAGCTTGTGCTTGGGTGGAACAATGGCCCCCAGAAGGGAAATCTTGCTCTGTGAAAGGGAAAGCTAATCAGCAGTCTACAAGGCCCAGCCTACCCAAAGAGAACCTAAGGATCCACTGGAGATAAGAGACAGGAAAGGCTTTGTTTACATGGCTAGTAAGGCTCAAGGCACCAGTCAGGCTGGGTGGGCTGAGGTGTGTACCCAATAGGCCTGGGGCCTCCCTGAGTATCTTTGCTCCCCAGCCCTCCACCTTCCTCCAGATTCTCAAGCTGTGCGCCTACCCGATAGTCTCCTCCAGGGCTGGGGCCCTATATAGGGGAATAGGGGAATAATCATTGGTCTAGGAAATTGAGTTTTAGACAGAAAGGAGCTTACTTACTGGCTGGGTGACCTTTCCAGGAAGTCCTCTTACCTCCCACTCAGCTCCCTTTCTTGCAAAGGAAGGTCTTGAACTAGGTGACTCTTGAGACCCCTTCCAGCTACAACCTCTTAGAAGTGAAGCCACAGAAAGGGTGACTTGGCTACTCAGAGAGATTTATCCTCTCCCTGGCTGTACACCGAGGCCTGCCAACACGACTTTAAATTACACCTCCTAAACTCTGCCTCACTCAGCACTTTCTCGGGCTACCTTAGAGGGTAGAGCAAGTTTACGTTAAACAAACACACTGGGTTATTAGAAACATATTTATAGTGGTTGTGCAGCTCTGGATGGAGACAGAACCATTCCCAGGCGGGGGTCCAGGGAGGATCATGCCTGCTGTGCGCTATTCCCAGCCCCCAGGACCAGGACAGGAGCCCCCACACCCAAATCAATCACACTGCTGTTTCTCCTCTCTACAACTACCATAATTCCAGGCATATATCATGCTCCTGGTGTCAGGGGGGAAACCAACTTTCAGGTCTGCTTATTCCACTTGGAAGGAAGATGTATGTGGGAATGCTCTTTAGTTGGATATTCAACTCAATCCTAAGCCAATTACAAGAGGGTGTGTTTATGAGAGCCAAGGGCATCTCTTTTAGAGCTGGCTTCAGGATCCTTGTTTCTGTTAGAGATACGGGATGTAGGGGGAACCCTCTATCACAAGAGCAGGGAAAGGCCCCCAGAATAGGAGAGGAGGGAGAGAGGGCCCGCCCAGCAGAGCCATAATTATCTGAGGAGGAAGCTGAGAAAAGAAAGGAGAGAGAAGGAATAAGCCCTTCATGCTGCACCTCCTCTCCCCACATCCCAGCGTTACATGGCTGGATTCCTCTAGTGGCCAGAAATATTTAGTCGAATACTTTTGTTTGGATCTTGCATCCCTGGTAACCTGAAGATGTTACCATGGCAATCCCTGAGTAATACATCTTGATTATTTATGGCCTTGCAAATAGGGTGGGGAACCACTCCAGGCCCCATGGAAACAGCAGGGAGGTAGAAGCCTCATTTCCTTCACTCACTGTTACCAGGCAGCCCCAGAGGAAGAGGAGAAGGGAGCTGCCAGTTTGGTTGGGTAGAAATAGTTCAAAGCCTTTTAGCACAGAGGATCTCACCTCATCTTTCCCCTTTTGTGTCCCTTAGAGTTTCCCTGTTCCCTACCCCTCCTATTCTGGGTCCCACAGGTCACCCTCTATTCTCTAGGGCATAGGTTAGGGTTGGGTGGGTGGAGTGATCAGGGCTATCTAAGGACTTGGGACCCCAGTTCTCTGCTGAACTGGTCTAAAATCCTATTCACACCACATGCTGCATCGATGACCTCAGGCACATGACTTGGCCTTCCAAAGGCTTTGTTTCTTCAAGTGCCAAATGAGGATAAGAATAGGTCTTATTTCACAGACTGATTACAAGGGTTAAATGAAATACGCATGTAAAGCTCTTTGTACAGCACCTGGCACATAGTAACCGCTCAATAAATCAGAGTTGTTCCATGATAATTACATTATCAACCATCCTAACACATCCTTGTTTGTGGATACAAGCCAGAATTGTCGAGGCGGGGACAGGAAAACAGAACTGGGGCGGAGCAAGGTGTGTGCAGAAGTGAGGGGGTAGGTTTCCAATTTCCTTCTCTTGTCCTGTGCTCCTGAGAACAGTGTGAGCCTCTGTGGCGAAGTTAACCCTGGGTCCCTGCAGTCCCACTCTTCTCTGGCGTGCCACCACCCTGCACCTAAATGGCCAGATCTCCGTCCCCACAATGTCTGCCCTGATTAGCCATGTACTGGGTTGAAAGTCTCCTAAAATTTATGTCTACCCTGTGAATATGACCTTGCTTGGAAATAGGATGTTTACAGACACACATCAAGTTAAAATGAGGTCACACTGGGTTTGGTAGACCCATTCCAATCCAATGACTGGTATCCTTGTAAGAAGAAGGAAATTTGGACACAGACACACACTAGGAGAATGCTACGTGACAACGGAGGCAGAGATGGAGTGATCCTGCCACAGCCAAGGCAACAAGATAGCGGCAATCACCAGAAGCCGGGAGAGGCATACCCGCAAAGGGAACCATCCCCTCCAAAGCCCAGATCTCCGTTTTCTGCTCTCCAGAATGGTGAGTGAATAGATTTCTGTTTTAAGCCTCCCAGTTTATGATAATTTGTTACAGCAGCCCCAGGAAATGAACATGAGCCCTCAGACCCTGATTGTTGGTAATGTGTGTCTCCTCAGGTCTCAGAAACAGCCTCTGCCTCACATCAACTGGCATGACCAGGTCCCAGCTTCCTCTCTGAACTCACTGGCTATATGCCCTTTAGTGAGTTGCTTACCTTCGTTGAGCCACATCTGTCAAATGGGAACATTGATGCCTGTTCAGTCTGCTTCACAGGCTTGCAGACTTGCACAGAAATTTGCATTTGATCCTGTCTATGAAATATCTTATCATCTTTACAGCAGACTACACATGTAGCCAATGGTACTTATTTTCATTATGATGACACAGAAAAAGGACTTGTGCTTGTCATTTCCCTTGTGCCTGGAGATCTGGACCCCCACCCACAGTTAAGAGCAGGTGGAGGACTTCTCCCACCCAAACTGGGCCCCTGGCTCACAGCCTCTGGCCTCCTCTGTCCTGTTAGCATCCCTGATAGGACCCTTCCACCCACACCCCTAGGCAACTGTTGCCCAGCACACAGATGCTTGTGGTGGTCAGTTACCTAGGAATACCAGGTGAGAACCATCTAATGAAACCCCTGGAATTCTGGCTAACTGGGGAGGCTCAGAGGATGAAAAGGGGAAGAACCCAGGGCCATAGCCTGAAAGGTCTGCATGAAGCCCACGGAGACCTCGGCCCAGCCACCAAGATATTTCTGCTCTTCTGCCTCAATGATGCTGATGCTCATCTGGAGGCCCAGGGTGCCTCCTTCCTTCCTGCATGGCATGAGGCTCTCCTCCCCTCAGCTGTAGCTTCCTGTGGCTCAGCTTGACTTCTGCGCATCTGGGAGGCCGCCTGTCTTCACTGCCTGAGCTGGCCTGTCCACTCTCCTAGCCACAGTCCTGCCTGGACCATCCTCCCAGCTTCTTCAAGCTCATATGGTTCTCTCCAAGGTGCAGGAGAACTCTTTCCCACCAGGGGCACGTTCTGTTGTGGAGCCACCAGAAGGCACACCCCACTCAGAGAGAGACTGCTGTCATTTTCCACAACCATTTCTGTCTCGGAATATGATACCAGCTCCCTGTGGGGGATGGGAAAGAATGGAAGAAGGGTGATGATCTGCATTGGCAAGCTACAAGATTGACCCCCAACAAGGGACCCCTCCCTGCCAGCCCTAAGCAGTGCCCATGTTGGTGCTGCCTGGAACCCTGCTCCTCAAGCAGGGCTCATCTTTCAGACACAATGCTACTGCAGGGTCTCAGCCAGTCACACTTTTCCTCCCACAAAGCCTCAATGCCTCCAGTCTCGGCTCCTTCCCACCTTGGGGTCCCCTGCCTTGCACACTCCCCCATCCATTCTCCCCACCTGACTTCTCCTACTCTAAGGTCTCAGCTCCAGGCAATCTTCCCTAGACCACCTACAGGCTATAGTCCTCCAGCCTGCATGCCCCCAGAATCTGCACCTCTCTAGAAAGCTTCATTGCACTTAACTATAACTGCTTAATGCAGCTTCCTCCTAGACTGTGAGCTCCATGAGAACAGAGGCCTTGTCTCCCTTGTTTGCAATAAATCCCAGTACCTAACAATGCCTGGCACATCCTAGGTGTTAAACAAATACATTTGGAGTGAATGAATGACACTTAATGGCTCATTGTACTAGACTCCTGGTATGAGAAACAACTCAGACTATATCTAGTCAGGACGTAAGGAACAACTCTCCTTTCTTACTTATGTTCATGTCTCTGTATATCTAGGATGAGGTGAGATTAGAAAGCTCGATGTTCTAGACTAAGACTGAACTACACTATTAGAAGAGAGAATGATGTCCATGGCTGTGTGTGTGTGTGTGTGTGTGTGTGTGTGTGTGTGTGTGTGTGTTTGCATAAGGGCATGCATGCATGTGTCTGTGTATGTGCCTGTGTGCATGGGAGGAGAGCTGGGGGGTGGTATCGCACTATCTACTCTGTTTCTGGCAGTGGTGGTGGTTTGAGGGAAGGGGTATTATGCAGCCATCTCTTTGAGGAGGAATAGTAGCTGGGCAGGTCACAGGGACGCAGAGGCCTGAGCAGAGCAGATAACGAGGGTCCAGTTGATTGAGACCAGTGGTCCCAATCTTCAGTCCTCAGACCCCTACAGGTTCCCACAGGTAGTAATGGGGTCTTGCGAGCTATTTTAGTATTTCTGTATGCCTAGCAGAAATGACACATTTACCAAAGATAAGGCTGCACAGACTACTAACTGAGACATCATTTCTCTGCTTTTGGCTGGAATTATA
This sequence comes from Symphalangus syndactylus, assembly GCF_028878055.3. NCBI lineage: Eukaryota > Metazoa > Chordata > Mammalia > Primates > Hylobatidae > Symphalangus > Symphalangus syndactylus. The sequence continues at coordinate 133,436,222 of NC_072425.2, forward strand.
TCAACTCAGTGTGATAACACCACTAATCTCACTCTGATCTGAACCCCTGATTGGCAGTCATACATGGCTTTGATTAGTACAAAATGGGAAAACAAATTATTTCTTGATAAATGCAGTTTGTTTGGTAGACAAAATCTTTAAAAATATAGGGCACATGGTGCAGAGAGAGATTATGTGTCTGCTAAGACCACAGGCTCTAGCACCAAATCTCAAATCCTGGCTCAACCACCTACTCACAATAAGTTACACAAGTCTCTTAACTCTCTAAGCCTCGGTTTCTTCATCTACAAAATGGAGTCATAATAATATCCATCTCATGGGGTCACTGTGAGATTAAATGAGATAACAAAGAGAAACCACCTAGCTCATTGTCTGGTACATAGGACGCATGCATTAAATATCTGCTCTTACCATTCTAATCACTATCACCACTCTTATCATTAGTTGGGGGTGAAAAAGTTGAGAACCACTACACTAGATCATTCTAGAAGTTCAAGTCATCACTGCATTTTTATTTTTTAAGACAGAGTCTTGCTTTGTCACCCACACTGGAGTGCAGTGGCGCAATCTCAACTCACTGCAACCTCTGCCTCCGGGGTTCAAGCGATTCTCCTGCCTCAGCCTTCCAAGTAGCTGGGATTACAGGTGTGCACCACCATGCCTGGCTAATTTTTGTATTTTTAGTAGAGACGAAGTTTCATCATGTTAGCCAGGCTGGTCTCAAATTCCTGACCTCAAGTGATCCGTCCACCTTGACCTCTTTTTTTTTTTTTTTTTTTTTTTTTTTTTTTTGAGACAGGATTTTGCTCCGTAGCCCAGGCTGGAGCACAGAGGCATGATCATAGCTCACTGCAGCCTCGATCTCCTGGGCTCAAGCAATCCTCCTGCCTCTGCCTCCCAAGTAGCTGTAACTACAGGTGTGCACCATCACAGATGACTGCTTTTTTTCTATTTTTAGTAGAGATGAGATCTCTCTATGTTGCCCAGGCTGGTCTCAAACACCTGAGTTCAAGTGATTCTCCCACCTCAGTCTCTCAAAGTACTGGGATTACGGGTGCGAGCCACAGCTCCTGACCTGTCATCACTGCTGTTGCAGTTACATGAGAACTAGAGGTAGTTGACCCTCAGCCCACAGGCGGAATCTCACTCGGGGTGTAGGAAGTCTCTGAGAGCCTGAAAGATTTGAAAAGAAAAGAGGATAGGCACTTAACTGACTTGCTCCCCAATGATAAGAAAGGAGATTGTGTCTGCCAAGTGAAGCCAGAAATTAAGAAGGATGAATTCCAAGCCAGGTGACTGGATGTTAGATTTAGTGTGTTCATTTTTTATTGCTGCATAACAAATTGCCACACATTTAGCGGCTTAAAACAACACCCATTTTTAATCTCACGGTTCATGAGTCAGAGCTGGGGCAGGTTCCAATGAATTCTCTGCTTGGGGTCTCAGAGGGTGAAATCCAGGCGTCAGCCAGGCCGAGCCCTTCCCTGGAGGCCCTGGGGAAGAGTCCCCCTCCAACGTCATTCAGAACTCAGCTCCCGTGGTTGTAGGACCAAGATCTCGATTCCCTTGCTGCTGTCAGTGGGGGCTGCCCTCACCCCGTGTCAAGGGGTTCCCTCCATCTGCAGGCCAGCAAGGGCTCATCAGTTCTGCCCATGCCTCTCTCTCACATCCCCTCCAGCCACCAGCAGGAGAAAACTCTGCTTTGATTCAGCTCATGTAATTAGATGAGGCCCACCCCAATGATTTTTCTGTCTTAAGGTCATCTGTGCCATAACATATTCATATGTGAAATCACATTCATGGGTTCCATCCCTACTCAAAGGCAAAAGGATTTTACCAGGTTGAGTGTTGTTGGGGGAGGGTCGTTGCCATATATAATGAAATAATTATACAACTCACCATAAAGTAGAATCAGTGGGAGCCCTGAGCTTGTTTTCCTGCAACTAGACCGTCCCATCTCGGGGTGATGGGAGACAGTGACAGATCATCAGGCATTAGATTCTCATAAGGAGCATGCAACCTAGATCCCTGGCATGCGCAGTTCACAACAGGGTTTGTGCTCCTACAATGATCTAATGCCTCTAATGCCACAGCTGATCTGACAGAAGGCGGGGGCTCAGGCGGTAATGTCACTGATAAGGAGTGGCTGTCAATACAGATGAAGCTCCCCTCCTGGTGTGCTCACCTCCAGCTGTGCAGCCCGCCCAGGTTTCTTACAGGCCACTACCAGTTGATCTGTGGCCCAGGGGTTGGGGAGCCCTGACCTATGGATTTGTTCAGATGCAGACTTTCGGGTCTCACCCACAGAGAAGTGATTGAAGCTCTGAGCCCAGGCTCTGTGTTATTAGCAAGCCCATAGGGAATTCTGTGTGTGGCCAGCTCAGGAGCCCTGGCCCTTCCAGATCTAACTTCAATCTTTCTAAAAACCCCTGAGCCACAGGTGAGCCTGAAAACTCCCAGCCCTTTATCGATGAGGCCCAGCTGGATACAAACACCTCTTGAGGGAGAGGCAGGGGGCATTCTGCCACCAGGCTCTCTGGAGCATTTTAAGTCATTTCCAATGTCTGTTCTGTCTCAGCAACAAGATTGCCTGAGTGTAATGGCATCCTCCTTGTTCTCTGGGATAAAGGAAAGTGGCCTTACTGTCATGCACTCTTGTTGGGAAGGGGAAGGGGGCCATACCGCAGAGCCACCCGCTGGGACCTGGCCCATTTCCATCCTTGGGGTTTGCTAGGAAGTCGCTTCCAGCCAAATCGCTCTGAGCACTCGGATTGTCTCGTTTGCCTGGTTGTTATGGAGAGATTCGACACACAGGCAATCAAACCCTTAGCTCACCTGCGAGAGGAAGAGCATGAGCGACAAGTGTAATAGTGGGGAGAGAACAGATATTCCCTGTCACTCCGCTTGCATTATCCCCCGTAATGAGCTCTGCCCGACAGCTGCTCTCAGGGCTCAGACTGTTGCAGGGAGCCCAGAGGAGGCTGCTTGGGCTTTCAGTCCTCTACCCACTGCGAGTCTGAGGCTGCACCAGTGTCCCCTCCCCCAATCACCAGCTTGATGAACAGGCAGGAAACAAAACCACCCCCCAAGGGGGAGGCCGACCTCGCTGTGGAAATGGACAGAGCCACAGAGCCTTGTATCTCATGCCTGCTGGTCTCACACACGTAGAAACTGAAGCACCCTAGTCCATCAGCCAGGAGCTGTAAAGGATTGGCTCCTGCGTGTGAGACACGTGTGTGTGTGCACATGTACGCGTGCACATGAGAGAGAGAGTCTATAGAACTTTGAACTCCATGAGCTTGTGGTCAGATAAAAGCCTGCTAATCATACGATGCCTGATGAACAACACATTGTATTTTAGGAAGTGTGCCTTAAAGTGCCAAATTGTCAAGGAGGACTAAGACCTCCGTGGAGGCTTCAGGGAGGACAGGAGTTACACTGGACTTTGCAGGAGAGACAGGACTTGGCCAGCAGGTGTTAGGTGATATCAGGAGATGCAGAAGAGCATCTGAACAGTTGGTACCTGCTCCACTTGTCAGGAGGGCCAGCCGGGGTCAACCATATCATCTCTTTTAACTGACTTCTGCTCCATTTAGAAGAGGCAAGACAAGGGGAGCAGTCAGATGGGGAAAGAGGTTTCTAAATTCTTAGAGACTTTCTACAAGCATTGGGGTAGAGTGAGGAGCTGTGGGTTACAGTCCCAGCTGTGTGGCCTTGAGCAAGCCCCTTAACCTCATCTGCAGCAGCTCCTGGTATACAGACGGGTTTCAGCCAGAGCCATTTTGTATGGCTCTGGGTGTAAGGCTTCTCTTTGAACTCAGGAGACAGCAGTTGCAACAGTGCAGTTCAGGCCTGTCTGCAGTCTTGTCTTCCATGGGGCTGGCTTCTAGCCCAGCCAGGGATGAGGAATGGGGGTGGAGGGAGCTTCCCTCTTACATTAATACAATGTTGATTCTCCCAGCAGCTCCTACAGTGCTTTGGAGTTCCCTGGAAGAGAAGATCTCTCCCCAGCTCCCACACAAGGATTTCCCCAGCAGACCTCCATAGGAGCCCCGCAGGTTGCAAAATAAAACAAAACTATCAATTCTTTAATTGTTTTCTTTTTTCTCCCCGGGGCATAATAAACCCATTCTCTGTTAACACAGACTGCCTGCTCTCCTCCTCTCCCTCGATCTCGCTGTCTGTCTGTTGCTGTAAGCAGCTACAGTCTCAGGCGTCTGAGGGAAAACTCTAGAGAGCCCAAGGCCTGGGAAGGGTCCTGGAGGGGCGAGGGAAGGCTGACCGCCCCCCGGCAACAGCTGGGCATCTGCCACCCTGAGGTCCCCATTGGCTCCTCTCCCTCCCACAGCCAATGGGTGGGCTCCTTGGACAAGGCTGGACCCAGTGAGGCACAGCCCACGAGGACCAGGCCTGCCCAGCTAGACCAGCTGCAGGATGCGGGCGGGGAGGGAGATGGGGGAGAGACAACCTGGGGAAAAGAAGAAGCAGGGGCTTGGAAGAAATCTCAGTGTTTGCTGAACATTAAATGACTTAGTGCTCAAATGAGATGCAAATGACATGCAAATGAGCCTCTTGGACTTTTGAAAAGAGGCACCCAGCATTTTGGCTAAGAGAATAGCAGTTAATCTCAGCTGCCAGGGACATCAGAGTGACCTCTCCTCAGAGACACTCCGCTGCACTGAGGAGCTGCCCGAGCTAGTCAAAACCAGGTCCCTGGCCCCCTATGGCCAAATGGGCACCCAGCACCACTTGCCCCAGAGACTCCTCTTTTTTTGTTCTACACAAGCCAGTTGGGTAAGGGGCAAAGGTGCACGGAGACTGGTAATTCACAGCACCATAGAAGTCTAGCGAAAGGGGGACCCCGGTATCATTGTCTTTCCCATTTCACCGTAGAGGATCTGGCCAAGGCCACACAGCAGTTTTGTGCCAGAACCAGGCCTAGACCTCAGGGATCTCAGACTCACCCACTGCCCCCTCCAGCTCAGTGTCTGCTCCTGATCTCCCTTGCTGTCCTTTAGTGAAGGCATAATTTCCCTCTGAGGCCACCCAGGAGGTGGGTCCTCACGGGGCGGCTCAACCTGCAGACTCCTAACAGTCCCCCAAATTTCTCAGGTCTCCGTGGCACCCCACCAATAAGGTCCCCTTTCCCCCACCTGTTCCTCAGACATTCCTAGATCAGGGCCTTCACCCGCTGGGACCCCGGGAGTCCCTAGCTGGGGTCTGGGAATATCAGAAGGGAGGAAGCGACGAAATGGGAGGGAAGAGTGTCACTCATCAAAGGGAATTGGCCCTTCCCAGAGCTTCCACAGGCTTGAGATGCCAGAAAGGACTTCCAGAGGGCAAAGGGGAGTTGGCTGAGCCTCCTTAAAAGCTGGCAGCTGGGGAGGAGGAGAGTCAGGTAGGGAGGGCAAGTCACAGTTGGGTGGAAACATGGGCTACAGTCTGTAGCTACTCCTCGAGAGGGACCAACCACAAAGCACTGGGCTCTCAGAGGAAGAGTTAGCCTCCACCCGTGTCTCCCAGCCCCTGGCAGGCATTGGAGCCCACTTTTCCCCTTCCTGCTCTCAGCACTCCTGGCTCTGCTCTTCCCTGCTGTCAGCCCCAACCCCAAGACCCAGGTCCCCCAAGTGGGCACAGCAGGGAGACGAGGCAGGGGATACATGAGGCATGGAGTCCTGATGCTCACGTACTTGGATGCAGTCTCTGACAGGGAGCCCTTGAGTTCAAAGCTGGGCCCCCCAGTTTACTGAATAAAATCGTGATAAATGAATACATGAATTGATTGGCTGATTAATTCCTTCATTATTGTTGGAGACCTCACAGCCAGTGAATTCTTCCCCCTCCCTAGGCCTGTAATCATCTCCCCACAGAGCCACTCAGGTGGTCCAAAAGCCACCTGGATAGAGAGGGTGCAGGGGCTCCGCTGATGGGCACATTTTCCCCGCTCTGCAGAGCCTGCCTATCCAGGAGCCCCAATCCTGGCCTCTGCTCCCTGCAGGCTCTGAGAACTTGGGCAGCAGATGCCACCTTCTTGATCATCCAGACATCTGATTCTCTAGCATGGCGTTTCACATATTATTTTCCTTCCTGCCCATAGGGAGACAGGAGGTTGCACAGAGTACATGTAGAAAACCACCAAACTCCAGTCTTCTCATCTTCAGATTCAGAGAGAGATTCTGGATCCCAGAGTACAGAAGTGAATTGCCCAAGGCCACAGGGCTGGCCAGTAGCCAGGTCTTCTGACTAAGCCACCTGCCTTCCATTGGCAGGAGGTGCTCATCCCACCCCAAGGAGGGCCAGCCTGAGGGGAGAAGGTGGAGGGTTTTGGGAAAAGAAAAGAGACTACTGCTGGAATTTTCTTTGTGTTCCTACCCACCAGGCTTCGTTTGGGATCTGCTCTTCCCTCAGCAGACTTTCGTAGTGCTGGAAACACAGCAACCTTTATGTGGGCAGTCACCGGCCTAGGGCCTTCAAACAATTTATCCTCCAAACTGGGGCTCTTTCGAGAGTGAAGGAGGCACTGTTAATGATTCAACAGGGCAATGGTGCACACTTTGGACTGTCCCAGGCAAACAGAGACATCAGTCAGCCTGGCTATAGCTATTCCACGCGGCCCTCCCCTCTTTCAGTAAGAGTCCCCCTTAATCATCTAATGGTGACCCCGGAGACGTCATGTGTACTGATGTGGAGATCAGCCACTTAGATGAGACCTGGGCTTAGCAAAATACAACATATACATTGGATAGGGGGAAAATGAAGTGTTAAATAGCTGTTCACAACACGATTTGCATTTTTTTTTTTTTTCATACGGAGTCTCGCTCTGTCGCCCAGGCTGGAGTGCAGTGGCGCAATCTCAGCTCACTGCAAGCTCTGCCTCCTGGGTTCATACCATTCTCCTGCCTTAGCCTCCTGAGTAGCTGGGACTACAGGTGCCCGCCACCACGCCCAGCTAATTTTGTTGTATTTTTAGTAGAGACGGGGTTTCTCCAGGTTAGCCAGGGTGGTCTCAATCTCCTGACCTCGTGATCCACCCACCTCGGCCTCCCAAAGTGCTGGGATTACAGGCGTGAGCCACAGCGCCTGGCCTCAATTTGCATTTTCTATTCATTGATTTCATAAATATTTTCAAGTCTACAGTGTGCCTAGCATAATGCTGGGTATTGGAGAAACATTGGCAAACGACATAGACACCAACCCTGTCCTCACGGAGTTCATAGACCCTAGAAAAATTGAACATCACTTAAAAATCAAATCATTTTCTCAACAAGGAAACACGAGTGATGGGACACTCAGAAAACTCAGGGGCTGGGCCTTGTCAAAGGAAATCTTTATTCGTTCCATTTTCAAATCAAATCAATTCTATATGGAAGATGATCACCTCCTTGCTCAGGCTGAAGTAGTGGTGTGATCACAGCTCACTACAGCCTTGGCCTCCTGGGCTCAAGTGATCCTCCCACCTCAGCTTCCCAAGTAGCTGGGACCACAGCCACATGCCACCATGCCAGGATAATTTTTTATTTTTCTAGAGAGGGGGGTCTTGCTATGTTGCCCAAGCTGATTTCAAACTCCTGGGCTCACGTGATCCTCCCACCTCAGCCTCCCAAAATGCTGGGATTACAGGTGTGAGCTACCATGTCTGGTTGTTATGTGACTTTCAGCAATTTATTCAACCTCTCTGAGCCTCAATTCCCTTACTTGTAAAAAAAGGAAAATGATATTATTTACTTCATAGGCCTAATCTGAAAATAAAACAATAAACCTGTAAACTGCTTTGCACAGTGCCTGAATCAAGGCAGGTACTCAACAGAAATCAGTTCTCTTTTCTTCTATTTCTAAACTGGTTTTTATATCTTTTTGCCTTTACTCCTGCTCTTCTGCCAGCAAGATACTCTCTCCTTTTCATTGCCTACCCAGGCAACTCCTATTCATCCTTGAATGCCCAGCATAGCATAGCAAAAGCCAGCACAGAGTAGCAGTTAAGAGTACAAGCTTTGGGCTGGGCGCGGTGGCTCACGCTTGTAATCCCAGCACTTTGGGAGGCCGAGGCGGGCGGATCACGAAGTCAGGAGATCGAGACCACGGTGAAACCCCGTCTCTACTAAAAATACAAAAAAATTAGCCGGGCGTGGTGGTGGGCGCCTGTAGTCCCAGCTACTCGGAGAGGCTGAGGCAGGAGAATGGCGTGAACCCGGGAGATGGAGCTTGCAGTGAGCCGAGATTGCGCCACTGCATTCCCGGCTGGGTGAAAGAGCAAGACCCCATCTCAAAAAATAAAAAAATAAAAAAAAATAAGAGTACAAGCTTTTGGTCTAGTGTTCCTGGGTTTGAATTCTGATTCTGCCAATTGCTGTGTGATCTTAGGTAAATGACTTAACCTCTCTGTACCTCAATTTCCTCCAGTTTCATTCAATTGTCATGAGGATAAAATGAGTTAATAAGCATGCATTTGGACCAGTAGCTACTTCACAGTGGGTGCTATGTGAATTATTAAAAAAATAAGGCCAGACATGGTGGCTCACATGCCTGTAATCTCAGCACTTTGGGAGGCTGAGGCAGGCAGATCGCTTGAGCTCAGGAGTTCGACACCAGCCTGGGCAACATGATGAAACCCTGTCTCTACAAAAAATACAAAAAGTAGCTAGGTGTGGTGGTACACACCTGTAGTCCCAGCTACTCGGGAGGCTGAGGTGGAAGAATTGCTTGAGCCTGGGAGGCGGAGGTTGCAGTACGCCAAGATGACACCACTGTACTCCAGCCTGGGTGACAGAGTGAGACTCTGTCTTAAAAAAATAAAATAAATAAAAAATAAAAATAAAATGGCCAGCTCAGAAATCATCTCTTCCAACTTTAAAAATCTGAAATGTTCCTGAATTAAGCTGAGCTTACAGTGCTGTAAATGGTCTTTGGTGGTGTTGGCATTATAGGGAAGAATGACAGCAGAGTGATGTGAACTAAGTGGAGGGATCAGGGCATGGCCCCTGAAGGAGAAAGGTCTCACCTTGAGCTAATGTGAGGGCCCAAGGATCTAGAATCCTATCTAAACCCCAGGCCTATCCCTCACTTCTACAATGTCATAGCTTGGGAGCCTAAAAGCTGGACAGAGTCATCTCCTCTGAAATGGCCTAGCCCCTGTCCTTTCAGAGAGAGCTTCTCAAGGTCATTGCAAAACTGGGCTCTCAAGGCCCCTCCCTACAGCCTCTGCTTTCCTCTCTAGGAGCAAAGTCCCACCAAGACCCGAACTCCAGCTGCAAGAATTCAAGACGTGTTCAATTCACTTCCAGGTTCTCCCCCCACCTACCACCAGCCCTCTATCCCCCAGAGCTAGGCAGCAGCTGCTGTTAAGAGATCCTATCTAGCCCTGGCTTGACATTTCAACAGCCCGAGACCCAGAGATAAAAGTTGTCACTGAACAAAGTTCATCCCCCTCTCCCTCTCCCTTCCTGGAGCCTCGATAGGCATCAGAGTGGGCACTGAGATGGTCTCTCTTGCTTTCTACTGCTGCTGCCACTGCTGCAATTCCTGCTTTTTATTTTGAGGGGTGGGAGGAGCTTTCACAATTGATGATTAAGAAGAAGCGAAGAAACGGTTTATCACCTGTGCTTTTATGATTGTAGCAACTAAGGGGAAAAAGATGTCCTTTCAGATAAGCATTTGAAGGAGGGGGAGAAAGATTTTCAAAGCTCCCTTTGTTCTCCTGGAGGGCCATGCCATTGAGTTCTGGCAGGCAGCCCGGGAGAAAGGAGGATTTTACAAACACAATCTGAGCTGGCTTCCAAACCCCTGCTCACCATCCCTGTCATCAATTAGGGATGTTACTTAACAAGGGGTTTGGGCCATTGTCTCATCCAGCCTGCTTTCCCTAATTGGATGCAAAGTGGTGATGAATTATTTGGAAAAGGGCTCCACACTGCAGAGGTCATTGCTTTGGCCCCCTGACACTCAAGGCCAGCACAGGCTGGGCTGGTGTAGGCCTCTGGGGCACGTTGCTGGCAGGCAGATAAGAGAAGGACCTTTCTGAGGCCCCTCAGTGCAGGCGGAGAGCACAGACCCAGAACCCAGAGAAGGGCAGGCTGCCAGTCCATGCCGGGAACTGAGGGTGAGTGGCCAGGGAGAAGATGGGGACCTGGCCAGTTTCTGAAGACGGAGCTCGGTGAGCACAGAGAGCTTTAAGGCCTCAGTCCACAAACGGATGGGTCTGAATTAATTAGGTCGAACTGCCATAGACTCATAAATATTGTGCCCAGAATTCCCCAGACCCTGTTATGGACTGAGTCCACCAAAGGTTAAGAAATGGCCATCTTCCTCAGCAAAGGAAAATGGATCCTCCACAGCTTCCAATGGAGAGAACTCTGGGTGAAAGAGAAGCTGGATCCCATGGCACGCTGGGTTGCCCTTACCTTTGCAGATTTCAGGATGCTCCCCCACTGTACCCTGCTGTCCCAAGTGTGGGACCATTTTCTTTCTTCCTCACAGTGTAACTGAGATCAAACTGGAATGTTTCAATGAAACCTTACTAAATGCCCAGGAGAAACAAAAGAGAAAACAGAGTAATACAAAATCAGATCATCAGGGTTAAGACCTATAGTTGGCTCATGTTCAACTTGGAGCCCTCATAAGTTGCCACCCCACCAGGATGGATCCCCAGCTTGCCTCCCTTGCCAGAGGCAAGCTTTCCCCAGCTCGTCCAGGATGCTGGAAGTTCATATCCAAGCAAGAGAGATGGAGTTACCCTCCAACCTACCTAAGACCTGCCTTCTAACTCCTGAGTTCTGTCTAGAACCTACCTCTTGGCTGTATAATTAAGGTAGGGAAGCGGGGCGCAGTGGCTTACGTCTGTAATCCAGCACTTTGGAAGGCTGAGGCAGGCAGATCATTTGAGGTCGAGAGTTCGAGACCAGCCTGGCCAACATGGTGAAACCCCATCTCTACTAAAAATACAAAAACTAGCCAGGGGTGCTGGTATGTGCCTGTAATCTCAGCTACTTGGAAGGCTGAGGCAGGAGAATCACTTGAACCCAGGAGGAGGAGGTTGCAGTGAGCTGAGATCATGCCATCACACTCCAGCCTGGGGGACAAGAGCAAGACTTCATCTCAAAAAAGAAAAAAAAAAAAATTAAGGTAGGGAATATCTACCAGATATCTTTCAGAAGGAATCATACGACCATGCAGAGCTTCAAATCATGACAATATCAGAATGCAACCCCACAGACTCACACATGTGCAAGAAATACACATGTTCAAATGCAATGGGCTATTTTTCTGGTTCAAATGGGCCAAGCTCACTTGAAGACTTGGTCTCCAGCCTAGGTTTCCTGCCTACCCCTCCAGTTCCCTTTGGTAATAGGGCCCTGCCCTGCTTGTCTGGAGCCCTAGGGTACCCCTGCCTAGCCCTTGCCAACCCCTGCTGATAGTGTCCAATAGTTTTGATGCTCTTCCCTGGAACTCCTATCTCCAGGCAGCATCCCCAGATGGATCAACTTTACCCACAATGTGAATACCTACCTGACTTCCTGCGCTAATTCCTGAACACCCCTACTGCTGTGCCAGGCCCAGCTCACTCTAGCTACTGACACCAACATGAATAAAGCCGACATCATCTCAAGTCTTTTTGAAACTTATAAATGAGGCATTTCACAGCCCTCACCAGGAACCAGCCACTTGGCTGAGTCAGGTAATCATGAAATAGTCAGATGAGGAGCTCTTCACTCTCCAGAATTATCCTGAAGACAAACATCCTAAGAGTTGCTATGAAAGATTAGTCCCTCAAGAATTCTAGAAGTGAACAGAACTATTCTTTATAAGGCAAGGGTTAGCAACTGCTTGATACTCTGAAGAGGGAAGAGAGAAAAGAGAGTGAGAAAGAGCTGGCCAGATGGCCAGAGGTTGGGTTTCAATAACTGAATGGAACCATCTCTTTGATTCCTGCCACGCCTAAATCTTCAGTAAGTCTACAAAACCCCCAAAGGCCAGACATGATCAGATGGCATGGAGACCAGTGAAAGAGAAGATAGAGACAGGCCTGGGAGTGGGGCATCAAAAACATGAAAGATAAGTGAAGGAGCTCAAAAAAATCACAGCGGAGGTCCACGTCTCCAAACATCAAAGAATTGAGGTTTGATAGATCTTTAAAGGTCAAGGTCTCACTTCATATCTTAAATTACAATTGCTATGGCCACCATCTTATGGAGCATCTCCTGTGTGGCAAACTGTATTGTTTATTTAATGCTCATAATAACCCTGTGATCATTATCAATCTTAGTGATGCAGTCACTGAGGTTCAGACTGATTAAGTAACTGCCTCCAAGATCACACAACACACAGCTGTTACGTGGCAGAGCTAGGTTCGAAGCCCTGGCCAGGTGAATCCAAAATTCATGCTTTTTCTACTGTGAGATGTTGGGCTTCAGATATCTCTCAGTTTCCTTCCATCCTTTTCTTGGTTTCTTCCCATTTTCCCTTAATCTGCTCCTGACAGCCCAAGGTGGGTCTATCCTGAGATGACCTGAATTAGGCCACAATTAGTCACTCAACAAACATTTCTTAAAATTATAATATATGCCAGGAATTGTGCAAGAGATCGTATTGCAATGCAAGTGTGATACAAACAAGACCAAGTCCTGGGTGCCAGGACAGACAAACATATAAGCATAAGAAGAAGCCCAGGCTCTGCCTTGGAACAGGTAGCAGAGAATAGGGCATTGGATGTG